>NC_133124.1:8881673-9253340 GCF_048418815.1 Hemitrygon akajei
GCCACGTCTCAACCACGACCTCTGGCTGCTGATTCCACATAGATCGAGGCACAGCTTGGAACAGGCCCTTCCAGCCCTTCGACTCATGCCACCCAGCAACCACGATTTAATCCTGGCGTAATCATGGAGCAATTTACAATGACCAATTAACCTACCAGCCCAACCGGTAAGCTTTTGGACCGTGGGAGGAAACCAGAGCAGCCTGAGGCAACCATGTGGTAATGGGGAGAATGTACAAACTCCTCACAGCTAGCAGCAGGACATCACCCTTCGAGTTTAAAAGCAAGTTGCCACTTAAGTTCTTCTTAAATCTCTCTGCTCTCACCTTAACCCCATGTCTTCTAGTCCTTGATATGCCAACTCCAGGAAAAAGATTAGAAACATAGAAAACCTGCAACACAATACAGGCCCTTCGGCCCACAAAGTTGTGCCAAACATGTTCCTACCTTAGAAATTACTAGGCTTACCCATAACCCTCTTTTCTAAGCTCCATGTACCTATCCAAAAGTCTCTTAAAAGACCCTTGCATTCCCCCTGATTTCACACACATCTACCTTTTGGTCTCCTACCTTGTGGAATCAAATCCTAGCCTGTCCAACCCCTTCCTGTCACTCAGATTCTTAAATCCTGCCAAGTGTAGTCTCACCAGCATCCTGGAAAACACCATACCCCTCAGTTTTTATACTCAATCCCCCGACTTATGAAAGCCAGTGTGCCATAAGCCTTCATCAGTGCTTATTCCTCTCCATAGATGCTGCTTATCTTGCTCAGTTCCTCCATCATTTTGTGTGTTGTTTCATGGGTACACCATGGTATGGGGAACATTGTTTATTAGGCTGAATATAACATACAGTCATCTTCATCATTATGTGGTAGGATGTGGGCGATCATGGTCCTCTGTCCATGACTGGGATTGTTCTTGGCAAATTTTCCTATAGTAGTAGTCTACTAGGCAGTGTCTTTACAAGATGAGTGACCCCAACCATCATCAATTCTCTTCAGAGATTGGCGTTAGTGGTCGCATAACCAGGACTTGTGATGTGCATCAGCTGCTCATACAACCATCCATCACCTGTTGCCATGGCTTCGTATGACCCTGATCGAGGGGTAAGCAGGTGCTACACCTTTCCCAAGGGTGATCTGCAGGCTAGCGGAGGGAAGGAACGCCTTACACTTCATTTAGTAGATACGTATCTCCACCCAGCCACCCTACGGTCAGATGACAAAAAACTTGAACTTAATCAACACTCTTTTTCATACGAGACCGACTTAGATCACATCATGGCAACAACAGCCCTTCAGGCACTGACACGGTTGGATGTTGACATTGTCCGAGCTACAGAACATAGGGAGGTCTACTTCATGGCCACGACAGGCACCGAAGACCGTTAGAGCAACCACCACTTAATCCGCTGTTATCGCCATCAATGGCCCCAAATCAACATCAGCTGATGTAAGATTGCAAAAAGAGAATGTCATACAAGTTGCTGACCCTCACCCAACGGACACACTCTGCACACTTGGTTTCACCCTCAAGTCTTATCAACAGGGCTGATTTAGAAAGAATAACCAAGAGATCCAGGAACTAATTAATCACGGACGCAATGCTGTATCAGGCCGGGATCACCATCATCCCGAGGGAAATGAAACGGTTCCAAAAGCCACGGAACAAGAGAGAAATATATTTAAATTACAGAGAAACTGCAACACAAGATGAAGCGCTTTTCCATTTACCTGCTCTACTTCCGCCATGGTGCTTGTGACCCCACGTCACGTGCCCGGTTAAACATGGCGGAACTCTGCGTGGTTCGCGTTGCTTAATGGGAGTTGTAGTTTCGAGTTTGGTCAAATCCATCGCGATAGAACAGATTTTCGAAAATGGTAAGCAGCTTTCTGTATTACAGACCAGCAACTTGGACTTGTGTACCTGCTATGCAATCTGTAATGTTAAATATAAGTTACCAACAGTGGCAATAACCATTAGACTGGGTCTTAAATCACTACCGTACAAAATAGGCCCTTCAGCCCATCTAATCTATGCCAGAATGTTATTCTGCCTAGATCCATAGATGCATACCAGGACCATAGCCCTCCATGCACGTTCCCAAGCCCCTGAACCAAACTTCATACCCCTCATCTATACAGGACAGAAGCAGGTTTTCTGTCTCAACTCATGCTGGTTGACCAAGGTGCCCGCTCAAGATAATTTCCATTTCCTTGCATTTGACCCGATATAGAATGTTCCTCAGAGATATTCAGGAACATCACCAGGATCAGGAACAGTTATTATCCTTCAACTACTAGGCTCCTGAACTGGCATGGATAACCTCACCCACCACGACACTGAACACAACCTATGCCCTCACTTTCAAGGACTCCACAACTCATGCTCACGATATTATTTATTTATTATTACTATTGGTCATTTTATTTTTGCACTTCAATTGTGTGTCAGTCTTTGTGTAGTTTTTCATTGATCCTATTGTATTTCTCTGTTCTACTGTGAATGCCTGCAAGAAAATGTATACGGTGACATATACATTCTTTGATACTAAATTTATTTTGAACTTTGAAAAAGGAACCATCTTCTCATCATCAACTGTGTGAAGGTATAGTTTCTCTTTTGCACATCGGTTGTTTGTCAGTCTTTGTGTGTAGATTTTCATTGATTCTATTCTCTTTCTTTGTTTTATCGCAGGAAAATGAATCTCACGGTAGTATATGGTGACATACATCATTTGATAATAAATTTACTTTGAACTCTGTATCTAGGAACATGAAACTGTTCATCATTTTCCACTGCTGACCTCTCAATGAGGATTGGTGTGTGTTCCTTGGTGTGTTGCTTCCTGAAGCCCTCAAACAATTCCTTGGTCAGATTTAGTAGCACTAGCATATGTCATGAAATTTGTTGTTTTGCAGCAGCAGTACAGTGTAATAAATTTTAAAAACTAGAAATTACAATAATAAATATAGATTTTAAAATATTAAATTAAATAAGTAATACAAAAAGAGAGCCAAAAAAATACCAAGGTGGTATTCATGGGTTCATTGTTCGTACAGAAATCTGATGCCAGAGGGGAAGAAGCTGTTCCGAAAATATTGAGTGTGTGTCTTCAGGCTCCTGTACCTCCTTCCTGAAGACAGCAATGAGAAGAGAGCATGTTCTGGGTGAGGGGATCTTTAATGATGGATGCCGCCTTTTTGAGTGGCTTTTCTACGTCAGTAGAAATTTGTTGGAGTCTTTAGTGACAAACCAAATTTCCTCAAATACCTAATGAAATATGGCCACTGATAGGCCTTCTTTGTAATTGTATCAATATGTTAGACCCCTCTTCAGAGATGTTGACAATCAGGAACTTGAAATTACTCACTCTTTCCACAATGAGAACCCATTTGTGTTCCTTCGACTTCCTGAAATTCACAATCAATTCCTTGGTCTTACTGATGTTGAGTGCATGGTTGTTGTTGTGACACCACTCAACCAGCTGATCTATCTCAGTCCTGTACACCTCCTTGTCACCATATGAGATTCAGCCAACAACAGTTGTGGCATAGGTAGATTTAAAGATGGTGTTCGAGCTGTGTCTAGCCACATGGACATGGGTGTAGAGAGAATAGAGCAGTGGACTAAGCTCGTATCCTTGAGGTGTGCCGGTGTTGGTTGTCAGTGAGGGGGTGGTATTATTTCTGATCCGCTCGGACTGTGGTCTGAGGAAATCAAGCATCTGATTGCAGAAGTCCAGAGTTTGGTGCTTATTGATTAATACTAGGGGTATGCTGGTATTGAATACTGAGCAGTAATCAATAAAGAGCAGCCTGACATAGATATTGCTATTGTCCAGGTGACCCAAGGCTGAGCGGAGAGCCGGTGAGATTGCATCTACTGTAGACTTATTGTGGCGCTAGGCAAATTGCAGCAGGTCCAGGTCCTTGCTTAGTCAGGAGTTGATTCTGGCCATGACCACCCTCTCAAAGCACTTCATCTAACCTTTAAAACCAAAACCCTCCCTATGAATGCACTCTAACTCTCTCAAGTCACATGGAACTGCAACCAATGAAATACATACTTCTAAAAATGAATTTCAGCTTATTTTCAAATTAAGAAAGCTACAAACTAGAACTCACTAAATGTTTAAGTATCTGATTGATCTTTTCAAAGTTCAAATTAAAGTTTATTATCAGAGTACATATATGTCACCATATACAACCCTGAGATTCATTTTTCTGTGGGCAAATCTATAGAATAGTAACTGTAAATAGGATCAATGAAAGATCAACCAGAACAAACTGTGCAAATGCAAATATAAATAAATAGCAATAAATAACAAGAACATGAGATAAAGAGTCCTTAAAGTGAGATCATTAGTTGTGGGAATGTCTCAATAGATGGGCAAATGACCCTTTGGTCAAAAGCCTGATGGTTGTGGGGTTAGTAACTGTTCCTGAACCTGGTGGTGTGAGTCCTGAAGCACTTGCAGCAGTGAGAAAAGAGCAGACCCTTTGGTGGTGAGGATCTCTGATGACAGATGCTGCTTTCCTATAACAGTGTTTCATGTAGATATGCTGAATGGTTGTGAGGGCTTTACCCGTGATGTACTGGACCAAATCCACTACCTTTTATAGGATTTTCTGTTCAAAGACATTGGTGTTTCCATTCCAGGCTATGATCCAGCCAAAGTTTGTCAAAGTTTTAGATGTCATGCCAAATCTCCACAGACTCCTAAGGAAGCAGAGGCACTGCCATTCACAAACAAGAGAAAATCTGCAGGTGTGTATCTTGCAGAGGCACTGCCATGCTTTCTTTGCAATTACATTTATATGATGGGTCCAGGGCAGGTCCTCTGAAATAGTAACACACAGAAATTTGAAGTTGCTAACCCTCTCTACCTCTGGTCCTCCGATGATTGCTGGCTCATGGACCTCTGGTTTCCCACTCCTGGTCTACAATCAGCTGACATTGAGTGAGAGGTTGTTGTTATGACACCACTCAGCCAAATTTTCAATCTTCCTCCTGTATGCTAATTCATCATCATCTTTGATATGGCCCACAAGAGTAACGTCATCAACTAACTTGTATATAGTGTTGGGGCTGTACTTAGCCACCTAGACATACGTGTAAAACGAGAAGAGCAGTGGGGTAAGTACACAGCCCTGTGGTGTTCCGGTGCTGATGGAGATTTTGGAGGAGATATTTCTGCCAATCCGAACTGACTAGGGTCTACAAGTGAGGAAATCCAGGATCCAATTGCACAAGGGGGCATTGAGGCCCAGGTCTTGGAGTTTATTAATTAGTTCTGAGGGGATGATGGTGTTAAATGCTGAGCTGTAATCAATAAAGAGCATCCTGATGTATGCATCTTTGCTGTCCCAATGTTCCGGTGTTGAGTGAAGAGCCAGTGAAATAGCATCTGCTGTAGACCTGTTGCTTCAGTAGGCAAATTGGAGCGGATCCAAGTGTCCGTCAAACAGAAGCTGATACGTTTCATCACCGACCTCTCAAAACACTTCATCACTATGGATGTAAGTGCCACTGTGCAATAGCCACTGAGGCAGGTTACCATGCTCTTCTTGGACACCAGTATAATTGAAGTCTGCTTGAAGCAGGTGGGTACACGCACTGCTGGAGCGAGAGGTTGAAGATATCCATGACCACACCAGCCAGTTGGTCAACACAACCTCCTGTTTAAAATAACCCAATAACTTGGCCTCCACAGCCATCAGTAGCAATGAGTTCCACAAATTCACCACCCTCTGGCTGAAGAAATTCACTGGTGCTGATGGTCTCACCGATCGAATCACTTCTCCACCTCTAACTTTCCCCTAAGAAGACAAAGTTTCACCTTTAAACCTGTCGGAATAACTATGCCAACAGACTCATTCCCCCGCATCTCTCTACACCCTGTAGATTGAGAGACGGCATTCTACCTGTTGACCTTTCTGAGGGCTCTGATGATTGTGTTGGTGTCGTGGAATCTTTCCGGGCAATGAGGCACAGGTTGAGGCATTATATAATTGCAACTGTACTTCAACTTGCACATGAATATCTCTCACTCAACCCCTTGATTCATAAGCTGAAAGTCGAAGTATCTAAGTATGTATACTACCTTGTAGCTCCTTCATGTTGGGTTGGTTCCTTAAAATTGTCGTAGCCAGGGGAGGGGAGTAATGGTGACAAGCTCCCACCATCTGTTAAATGTCCCCAGTGGCGTGTGTCTCAAATAGCCTCCGACAACCAAGTCCAGTTCCTGGCCTTCACGTGTGGTTTACATACTAAGCCTGGTGGAACCATTGCTACTGACAGAAGGGACAAAGGTGGGTTACTGGTGCCTTAAAACCAGTTGCTTCTGGCAATGAGGCTTAACAGTCGCGGTTGGCAGCTCATCTAGAAGAAGGAAAACGCTGATCTCAAACTTCTGCTGCCTTGTGGCTATACCTACTCATGGAGAAAGCTTCAGGCATAAACCCCAAGGAAAATTCTGTAGCTGGAGTCCCGAAGGCAGTCCTACATTAAGTTCAACACTGACTGGCAACTCCTGTAACACTGCTGGTGCTAGACGATATCTAGCTCTGTCATTCCTTTGGATTCATCAGCTGCATGGAGCGTTGGGGGGTGGGGGGGGGCAATTGCTTGCTCTCCACATTGTACTGCACAGGCTTGCATAACATGTAGACTCAATATCCATGATCATCCCCGACCAACGGAGAGCCTCATGCTACCTTGAGATTTGCTTTCTTCCAAGTATTTACAGGAAAATAAAGAAAGACATAAGACATAGGAGGAGAATCAGGCCATTCAGCCCATCCAGTCTGCTCCCCCATTCCATAATGGCTGATTTATTATCCCTTCCAATCCCATTCTCTGTGACCTTCGACATCTTTACCTATCACCAAGCACCTATCAACCTGTGCTTTAAATATACCCAATAACCTGCCTCCACAGCCATCTGTGGTAATGTGTTTCACCCCCCTCTGGCTAAAGAAATGCCTTCTCATCTGTGTTCTAAAGAGGCGGCCTTCTATTATGAGGCTGTGCACTCTGGGCCTAGACTTAGCCACTATAAGAAACGTCCTCCAGTCCCTGCCTGAAAATCGACGATTTACTCTTTTCCACAGATGCGGCCTGGCCTGCTGAGTTCCTCCAGCATTTTGTGGGTGTTGCTTTGGATTTCTGGCATCTGCAGATTCTCTCATGTTTGTGATAGGAAACATCCTCCTCACATCCACTCTTTTCAATATTTGAACGGTTTCAACGAGATCCCCCTCATTCTTCTAAGCACCAGCTTAGAAGGGACAAAGCCATGAACCGCTCCTCATAAATTAACCCTTTCATTACTGGGATCGTTATTCTGAACCTCTGGACCCTCTCCAATGGCATAGCATGTTTTAAGATAAGGTGCTCAAAATTGTGATACTCTGCAAGTACAGTCTACCCAATGCCTTACTTTATGAAAAAATATACATAAACAAAGACTAGTGAACAGCCAATACACAAACAGAGACAAATTGTGCAAAGAACTCAATAAATACGTTTGCATTTTGAGATCACAAGTTGAAGAGTCCTTGAAAGTGAGTCTGTAGGTTGTGGTGTTGAGGTGAGTGAAGTTATCCGTGCTACTTCAGGAACTTCAGAAGCAACAACAGTACATAATAATAAAGAAAAACAAGAATTACAGTAAAAAATATATATATAGTGCAAAGCAAAATGGAAATAAGTAGTGAGGTAGTGTTCATGGTTTCAGTGTCCATTCAGAAATATCATCGCAGAGGGGAAGTTCCTGAATTATTAAGTGTGCTCTTTCACACTTCTGTCCCTCCTCCCTGATGGTGGCAATGAAAATAAGGCATGACATGGGTGATGGGAGTCCGTAATGATCGATGCTGCCTTTTTGAGATCAACTTCAACTTGTTGAAAATCATAATGTCATAATGTTAATCATAAAAAGAGTTGCTTCAACTGTTCCTGAATCTGATGGTGTGGGACCTGTGGCTCCCGTCCCTGTTTCCTGATGGCAGTAATGAGAAGAGAGCATGTCCTGAATGGTGGGGATCCTTGATGATGGACAGCAACAATGTCAACAATGTGTGCAATCTACTTAGAATGGGAAGCTATAACAAATGACCAAATTTCCCATTTGTTTGCACCTGTACTCACTGTGTTCTGGGAATAAAAGGGTTGTAGTGTTCTCGCACAGGTGTAAAAGAACTCTGAACTAAACACCAAGCATAAACCAGTCAATGAGGCGGTCCCAGTAAGATTAACCGTTTACTGTTCACTCTTCCACATTAACGTATGGTGAAAACTGTTGATAAAACAATACAAAATATATACAGTATTTGTTTCCTTCTTGACATCCCATTTGCATCATAAATACTTGCAAAAGTAAAACTACAACAACTACGTTACATTAAAGTGCAACATACAGTCAGAATCTACCTATGCCATCGACTGGCTTTAAATACACTTCAACACAGACTATCCACAACTCTTTAAATAACAAAAAAATAAACTTTATCAATCATCATTACTTTTAACAGAATCAGCATTAACATTTTTAATTCAACATATCGATTATCTCATGAACTTACGGCGTTGCTTCTCTAATGTTTCTAGTGCGTAGAAAGAAAACTTTTCTTGCGCTGATCCTGCACACACAAGCCCCCTCCTTCCCGTTTCTCCAAACCGGTATTTTCCCACAAGATGCGGCGAAACCGGGTGTGACGTCATCGCATGCCGCGATATATCACAGACAACGAATTTACTTTAAACAACCTTAACTTTAACTAGAAAATGATAACAAACGAATTACTAAAGCAAAAATATAATAAACTAAACAAATGCCTTAAAGGCAACACAAGGGTTAACATACGAGGAGTGTTTGATGGCTCTGAGCCTGTACTCACTGGATGAGAGTGGTATCTAAATGAAACCTATCAAATAGAAACATAGAAAACCTACAGCACAACACAGGCCCTTCGGTCCACAATGCTGTGCCGAACATGTCCTTACCTTAGAAATTACCTAAGGTTACCCATAGCCCTCTATTTTTCTGAGGTCTAAGTACCTGTCCAAGAGTCTCTTAAAAGACCCTATCATATCCACCTCCACCACCGTCGCCAGCAGCCATTCCACGCACTCACCACTCTCTGCATAAGAAAAAACTTACCCCTGACATCTCCTCTGTACCCACTTCCAAGCACCTTAAAACTGTGTCCTCTCGTGCTAGCCATTTCAGCCCTGGGAAAAAGCTTCTGACTATCCACACGATCAATGCCTCTCATCATCATATACACTTCTATCAGGTCACCTCTCATCCTCTGTCGTTCCAAGGAAAAAAGGCCGAATTCACTAAACCTATTCTCATAAGACATGCACCCCAATCCAGACAACATCCTTGTAAATCTCCTCTGCACCCTTTCTATGGTTTGCACATCCTTCCTGTAGTGAGGCGACCAGAACTGAGCACAGTACTCCAAGTGGGGTCTGACCAGGGTCCTATAGAGCTGCAGCACTACCTTTCGGCTCTTTAAAATATTGAAAGGGCTGGATACAGTGGACATGCAGAAGATGTTTCCTAGAATGTGGAAGTCTAGGAGCAGAGGACACAGCCTCAGGAGGACTGTGTCTGTATTCTAATAAGATGTGGAGGAACAGCTGAAACAGTAAGTCATGGAGTATATTTAAAGCAAATTGGCAACTCTTAATTTTTGTGACCATATTTCTCACTTCATTAACACCTGGAGTTGGATGGAGTATTGTGAGCTGTTTTGGCCTCCTTATCTACGAAAGGATGTGTTGGCATTTGAGATGTTGCAGAGACTGACAAGATTGATTCTGGGCATGGAAGGGTTACCATATGAGAAGCATTTGATAGCTCTGGGCCTGTACTCGCTGACGTTTAGAAGAATGGGTGGGGGGGTTCTCCTAAACCTATCGAATATTGAAAGGTCTGGATAGAGTGGATGTGGAGAGGATGTTTCCTATTATACAGGTGTGACTAAATTATCACCTCCATCTGAATTTCAAGATCCTTCACTTTAATATATATGCCTGTCACTGATTACGCAAGCACTGGTCCATTTCTTGTGGAATTTCATCCAGAGTGTCTTGGGAATAAGTTAGATGATGGCTTATCACAGAAGGGAATTGGGTTTAAAAACATCTTGTGTGCATATTAGTCATTATTGGCAATCCCAGGCAACATTGATTTCTTAAGACAGACCCAGTTTTGTAAACTCATTTCCATTTCCATTTATATATATAACATATAACAATTACAGCACGGAAACTGGCCATCTTGGCCCTTCTAGTCCGTGCCGAACGCTTACTCTCACCTAGTCCCACCTACCTGCACTCAGCCCATAACCCTCCATTCCTTTCCTGTCCATATACCTATCCAATTTTTTTTTAAATGACAAAATTGAACCTGCCTCTACCACTCTACCACTTCTACTGGAAGCTCGTTCCACACAGCTACCACTCTCTTCAAATTCACCTTCAAATTTAAGAAGAAACAAATTTAACCTCATGAAAGGTTCACAAATCTAGTCATAGAGCACTACAGCACAGAAGCAGGCCCTTCAGTCCATCTAGTCTGTGCCAAACTTATTCTTCCTAGCCCAATCGATGCCCATGTGGCCCATTGCCCTTCATACCCTCCCTATCCATGTACGTGTACAACATTCTCTTAAATGTTGCAATCGGACCTGCATCCACCACTTCCACTGGCAGTTCATTCCACACTCTCACCACCCTCTGAGGGAAGAAGGTCCCCCCCCATCAAGTTCTCCTTTAACATTTCACCTTTCACCTTTAACTTATGACTTCTAGTACTGGCCTTACCCAAACTCAGTGGAAAATCTCTGTTTACATTTATCCTATTTATATCCCACATAATTTTGTATACCTCTATCAAATCTCCACCCATTTTTGTATGCTATATGGAATAAAGTCCTATCGTTCTGAACCATTCCTGATAATTCAGGCCCTCAAGTACCAAACAACATCCTGGTTAATTTTCACTGTGCTTTTTCAAGCTTATGAGTCTTGCATCCAGTGGCCACTTTATTAGGTACACCTGTGCACTTGCTCGCTAATGCAAATATCTAATCCATCAATCATATGGCAGCAATTCCAGTGCATAAAAGCATGCAGACATGGTCATGAGATTCAATCCAAATTACTCAGTGTGACAGTGAGAGCCTGTTGGATATCAACCTCAATAGAGATGACAGTGTCTAATATAATGAAATGTGCTCATCCCTGATCATCAATGCAGAACCTTTGTTATTTTTAAAACACTACAGCTCAATACAGGCTCTTCAGCCCACAATATTGTGCCAACCTTTTAACATACTCTAAGATCAATCTAACCCTTCTCTCCTGCTGTAACTGTGGAGCTAATGGATATAGAAGTTTATTCAGCACAAAGAGCTGCTATTGGAAACACTCTCAGAAGAAGAGGCCTGCCCGACCCAATATTACATGACAATTTTATAGTTACAGTGTATATACAATGCTTCCTTTAAATTACATGTAATTTTCCTTCCTCGCACCCACACACCAGACATTCAAAATGAATGTTCATCCCCACCAACTTTAGCTCACATTCATGTACGTACAGACATCTGAGCTCAGAATGAATGGAGTGTTTCTTTGTGATTGACCCCAATCTGCAACTCCAGGAAGCCCATTATTCTGAGCTGTGTTTTAAATTTCATCTGCAAACCACATTCAATTCTGAAGACAACACACACAAAATGCTGGTGGAACACGGCAGGCCAGGCAACATCTATAGGGAGAAGCACTGTTGACGTTTCGGGCCGAGACCCTTTGTTCCATATGCATTTTGTGTGTGTTGTTTGAATTTCCAGCATCTGCAGATTTCCTCGTGTTTGCTCTTTCAATTCTGAAGAATGGCTGCTGTTGCAATTAATATTTGCGACATACCCTAACTCCAGAATACCTCCCAACACAGTCTTCGATTTTTCTATCATCCTCATACCTATCTAAGATATTCTTGAACATCTCTAATGTATCTGCCTCTACCAACACTCCCACCAGCACCTTCCATACACTCATCACTCTGTATTAAAAAAATCTACCCGTCATTCCCACATACTTTCCTCCATTCGCTTTAAAATATTTTTATTTGCACATTTTGTCTTCTTTGCCCACTATTTGTCTTTATTTATTTATGGTTTTTTCATAAATATATCATACATCAGAAGCATATAAAGGACTTTGACTTTGCTTTGATTTTGAATACATTGGTATCTCTTTGTTTATTTTCAACATAAGAGGAATGCTTTCTTCCTTTCTTGTCTTGCCGATTAGTTTCAAAAATTCTCTGCATTTATTTTAACTTCTACGAAATAATTGGCCCCAAAATTATCACTATTTACTGAATATGTGGCAAAGAACTAAAGATTGTCGAGTCCAGGGTCAAGGCCTGGAGTTTGGTGTTCTGTCAAAGATTCAAAAATTCAAAGTAAATTTGTGATCAAAGTAGCACTAAATTGAACTGATCTGAACTAAGCTGAACATTCCTGGACTGCTTCAAGGACTCTGTGGTTTGTTGTTTAAGGTTCTGTGATACCTTTTTTTGTTATTTTCAAGACTTTTTCTTTTCTTCATACATGTGGTGTTTGATGTTTTTCTTTGACGGATTCCATGGTGTTCCTTTGTTGTATGGTTGTCTACGGGAAGACGAATCTCAGGGTTGTATACTGCATACATACTTAATAATAATAAATGTACTTTATATGTCACCATATGCCATATGGAATTGATGGCTTTGTGGCCAAGTTTGCAGATGACATGAAGATAGGTGGAGGGGTAGGTAGTGCCGAGGAAGCAATGTGATTGCAGCAGGACTTGGACAAAGTGGAAGAATGGGCAAAAAGTGGCAGATGGCAGATGGAATACAATATTAGGAAATGTATGATAATTCATTTTGGTGAAAGGAACTAAAGCGCAGATTATTATCTAAATGGGGAGAAAATTCAAACATCAGAGGTGCAAAGGGACTTGGGAGTCCTCGTGCAAGACTCCCAGAAGGTTAATTTACAGGTTGAGTCTGTGGTAAAGAAAGCAAATGTAATGGTAGCATTTTTTTCAAGAGGAATAGAATATAAAAGCAAGGAGATAATGCTGAGGCTTTATAAGATACGTCAGACCACACTTGGAGCATCATCAACAGTTTTGGGCCCCATATCTCAGAAAGGATGTGTTGCCTTGGAGAGTCAAGAGGAGGTTCACGAGGATGATTCTGGGAAAGAAGGGGTTAACATATGAGGAGCATTTGGCAGCTTTGGGCCTGTACTCACTGGAATTTCAAAGAATGCATGCGAATCTCATTGAATGTTGAAAGGACTACATGTGGTGGGGATGTCCAGAACAGGCTCAAAACTGAGGGGTGACCCTTTAGAACAGAGGTAAGGAGGACAATTTTTTTAGGCAGAGAGTAGTGAATCTGTGGAATGCTCTCCCACAGACTGCAGTGGGGGCCCAGACCGAGGATATATTTAAACCAAACAATTGATCATTTCCTGATTGATCAGGGCATCAAAGGATATGGCGAGAAGGCAGATGTATGGGTTTGAGTGGGATCCCGGATTTGCCATGATGGAATGGCAGAGCAGATTGAAACATAGAAAACAGAGCAGGTGGGCATGCAGGTACAGCAGGTGGTGAAAAGGGCAAATGGTATGTTGGCATTCATAGCAAAAGGATTTGAGTACAGGAGCAGGGAGGTTCTACTGCAGTTGTACAAGGCCTTGGTGAGACCACACCTAGAATATTGTGTGCAGTTTTGGTCCCCTAATCTGAGGAAAGACATTCTTGCCATAGAGGGAGTACAGAGAAGGTTCACCAGATTGATTCCTGGGATGGCAGGACTTTCATATGAAGAAAGACTGGATCGACTAGGCTTATACTCACTGGAATTTAGAAGATTGAGGGGGGATCTTATTGAAACATATAAAATTCTAAAGGGATTGGACAGGCTAGATGCAGGAAGATTGTTTCCGATGTTGGGGAAGTCCAGAACGAGGGGTCACAGTTTAAGGATAATGGGGAAGCCTTTTAGGACCGAGATGAGGAAAAACTTCTTCACACAGAGAGTGGTGAATCTGTGGAATTCTCTGCCATGGGAAACAGTTGAGGCCGGTTCATTGGCTATATTTAAGAGGAAGTTAGATATGGCCCTTGTGGCTAAAGGGATCAGAGGGTATGGAGAGAAAGCAGGTACAGGGTTCTGAGTTGGATGATCAGCCATGATCATACTGAATGGCGTTGCAGGCTCGAAGGGCTGAATGGACTACTCCTGCACCTATTTTCTATGTTTCTATGTTTCTATTTGATGGACTGAATGGCCTAATTCTGCTCCTATGTCTTAACATAGAACATAGAATAGTACAATGCAATACAGGCCCTTTGGCCCACAATGTTGTGTCGACCCTTAAACCCTACCTCCCATATAACCCCCCACCTTAAATTCCTCCATATACCTGTCTAGTAGTCTCTTAAATTTCACTAGTGTATCTGCCTCCACCACTGACTCAGGCAGTGCATTCCACGCACCAACCACTCTCTGAGTAAAAAACGTAATATCCCCCTTGAACTTCCCTCCCCTTACCTTAAAGCCATGTCCTCTTGTATTGAGCAGTGGTGCCCTGGGGAAGAGGTGCTGGCTGTCCACTCTGTCTATTCCTCTTAATATCTTATATACCTCCATCCTGTCTCCTCTCATCTTCCTTCTCTCCAGAGAGTAAAGCCCTAGCTCCCTTAATCTCTGATCATAATGCATACTCTCTAAACCAGGCAGCATCCTGGTAAATCTCCTCTGTACCCTTTCCAATGCTTCCACATCCTTCCTATAGTGAGGTGACCAGAACTGGACACAGTACTCCAAGTGTGGCCTAACCAGAGTTTTATAGAGTTTCATCATTATCTCGCGACTCTTAAAAAAAGGTCTTGTACATCTCTGATTTTCATTTTCTTGCAGGCATAATCAATAAATCGAATAATAACCATAACAGAATCAATGAAAGAACACCCAATTAGGGTGTTCTACCAGAATGCAAAAGACAACAAACAGTGCGAATACTAAAAGAAGAAATGATAATAATAAATAAATAAGCAATAAATACTGAGAACATGAGATGATTGGAGCATTTCAATGGTGGGGGCGTGAAGTTGAGTGAAGTTAGCACCACTGGTTCAAGACCCTGATGGTTAAAGGGTTCTTGAACCTGGTGGTTTGAGTCTTGAGGTTCTTGAACCTTCTTCCTGATGGCAGCCGTGAGAAGAGAGCATAGCCTTGATGGTGGGGATCCCAGATGATGTATGCTGCTTTCCTGTGACAGCATTTCGTGTAGACGTGCTCAGTGGTGGGGAGGTTTTACCTGTGAGGGACTGGGCCATCATCGGTTAGTTCTAGGGTCCATACCGGAGGTCAAAGCATGGAAGTCGGTTAGAAGTTCAGAGGTGGCAGCCTGATGGCCAAAGGTCTAGCTCTACAAATCTGCAGTCATTAGGGAGTCGAGGCCCAGTGTCAGAGACTCTGCGAGGCCACTGGAGGCTGCAGGCCTTGAGGGTGCCTGACCTGTCTGTTAAATACTGTCTGTGTGGGCTTATGGGTGGGTGGTGGTGAGGAAAAGGGCTTGATTTGCTGTGGTTGTTTTGCTCTTCGCAGGGTTCTGTTTTGTTGTGTTCTACCTTGTTCTCCCTTGCATTGGGGGCATGCTATGTTAGTGCTAGAATGTGTGGCATCCCCAGCTACACATCCTTAGAAAAGTAATTATTAAGGAAGCAATAAATATCAAAAACATGAGATGAAGAGTCCTAGAAAGTGAGTTCATAGTTTGTGGGAACAGTTCAATGATGAGGGAAGTGAAGTTGAGTGAAGCTATCCCCTCTGGTTCAAAAGCCTGATGGCTGAGGGGTAATAACTGTTTCTGAATCTGGTGGTGTGGGTCCTGAGGCTCATGTATCTTCTTCCTGATGGCAGCAGTGAGAAGGGATCATGTCCTGGGTGGTGGGGGCCCCTGATGATGGATGCTGCTTTTGGGTGTGTTGGTCATTAGCACAAACAACACATGTCACTGTGTGTTTTGGTGTACACGTGATAAATAAATGAATCTGAGATAATTGCTCAAAGCGCCCAGATTCTCAACATATGATGGTCATCTTCTTTTCTTCACGTCCCATGGTGAAGTGATTCACTTTGGAAGGTTGAATTTGAAGGCAGAGTTCAGAGTTTAATGCTCAGATTCATGGCAGTGTGGAGGGACTGAAGGCTCTTGGGATCCATGTCTGTAGATCCCTCAAAGTTTCCGAGCAAGTTGACAGGGTGTTTAAGAAGCTGTATGCTACGTTGGCCTTCATTAGTCAAAGGATTCATTTCATGAGCCTCGGAGTAATGTTGTAGCTCTATAAAACTCTGGTTTGACCACACTTGGAGTATTGTGTTCCGTTCTGGTCAGTTCATAATAAGAAGGATGTGGAAGCTTTGGAGAGGGTGCTGAGGAGATTTACCAGGATGCTGCCTCGATTATATCATATGAAAATAGGTTTAGCTTTTCTCCTTGGAGTGAAGGAGGATGAAAGTGACTTGATAAAGGTGTACAAGATGATAAGAGGTATAGATCGAGTTGACAGCCAGAGATTTTTTTTTCCCAAGGCGGAAATGGCTGATATGAGGGGGCATAATTTAAGGTGATTGAAGGAAAGATTTTTTACAGAGTGTTGGGTACATGGAACACCCAGCCAGGAGTGATTGTGGAGGCTGATACATAAGGGGTACATGGATGAAAGAACATTGGAGGGCTATATAGGAGCGAAGGGTTAGATTGATCTTCCAGTAGGTTAAAAGGTCATCACAATGTCATGGGCCAAAGATCCTGTACTGTGCTATAATGTTCTATGTTTTGTGTTCTATTTTTGCGGTCTTCCTCTGCACTCTCTCCAAAATATAATGCTTCTTTCAATGCAGCAAGTCCTGCCCTCTGCTTATTCTGACAGTCAGGCAGTATCCCATTGGGATGTCTAGAAATTCGCCTAATAGCTTTGCAGAAGATTAAAGCCAATAAAAACTCCCTTGACACTTGTCACATCACTCCCTGCAGACTTATGGAACGTGGAACAGCTTCAGAAAGTACCAAACACTTCGAATAGTAGTACAGGCCATCTCTGGGTAATGAGCAGGGTCTGTTACACAGATAGTCATACATCAGCTTTGTTCATAAGTCAGGAAATACACAAAAATATCTCAATATGTAAGTATACCATAATATTATATTGAGTGGAATTAAAGCATGTAAAATTGATTAGAAAGAACAATTACAAAAAGTGGAGAGAGGTAGGAACCCAGTTCTGCTGTTTGAACATATGTATATTCACTGATAGGTCACTTTATTTGTACACCTGTTCACCTGTCTTTAATGCAAATATCTAATCAGTCAATCATCTGAAAGCTACTCAATGTAAAAAAAAACACATGCAGACCTGGTCCAAGAGGTTCAGTTGTTGTTCAATCCAAACTATAGAATGGGGAAGCAATGTGATCGAAGTGACTTTTACTGTGGAATTGTTGCTGGTGCCAGACGGGGTGGTTTGGGGTATCTCAGAAACTGCTGATCTCCTGGGGTTTCAAGATTAAGGATTCAAGATTGTTTAATGGTCACTTCCAGTACAAGTGTAAAGGAAAGCATAATAATTGCTACTGTGGATCCGACACATCACAAAAAATACACAATAAGATAAAGAACAAAGTAATGATAATAATATCTATGCAAATATACAGAAAGCCACAATACAAAACACTACGAGATTAGTCCAAAAGTTCCTAGCAATTGAGAAATGAGTGTGCTTGGCTCTGCCCATACCTTAGGTTTTGCCAGTTTGAGCTGAGAAAAAAAAATAATATAGGATAAACAAGTAAGAACAAGTTACTTAATAGATTTAGCCATTCCAAACACACACTTAACATACAGAAATCAGTAAGTGAAAAACACTGGAAATATGCAGAATTAAAAGAGGAAATTGAAAGACTATGGAACATGAACAGGGTATACATTGTCCCAATGGTAATATCTACATTTGGTATCATCCCAAAGTCACTACACAATAGACAATCAGACCTACACAGTACAGGTAAAATCTATGTAAATCTCCAGAAAGCCACAACACTGAACACCACGAGATTAGTCCGAAAGTTCCTAGAAACTGACAAATGAGTGTGCTTGGCTATGCCTGTACCTCAGGTTTTACCAGCTTGAGATTAGAGAAAATAAATTGAAATAAGATAAAAAGCACAATAAATATGTGAAGGTGATTGATAAGTTTGTAGCCCAAGGTAGAAGGAGTCAATTTTAGAAAACCTAGCACATTTATTTTTCAACATAGTCCCCTCCTACATTTACACACTTAGTCCAACGGTCGTGGAGCATACGGATAGTGGACCTCCAGAAAGCGTCCACAGCAGGGATGATTGATAAGTTTGTGGCCTAAGGTAGAAGGAGATGAGTTATACAGCTCTCGTTACATGCACATGCAGTTCAACTCTTTGAGTGATTATGCAGAAAGTTTGAAGTTAATAACTTATCAAGGGTGATTGATAAGTTCGTGGCCTAAGGTAGAAGGAGATGAGTTATTAACTTCAAACTTTCTGCATAATCACTCAAAGAGCTGACCTGCATGTGCATGTAACGAGAGCTGTATAACTCATCTTCTTCTACCTTAGGCCATGAACTTATCAATCACCTCTCATAAGTATATAAGATTGCTTGTATACGTTGATTGTATGTCCATAAAGTGAAGCTAGATACCTGAGTGTCTGTAGTGGTGGTTGGGGGTGTGGAGGGATGGGTTAGTGGGCAGAGGTGTTGATCAGCCTCACTGCTTGGGGAGAGTAACTATTTTTGAGTCTGGTGGTCCTGGTGTGGATGCTGTGTAGCCTCCTAGCTGATGGGAGTGAGACAAACAGTTCACGAGCAGGGTGGATTGGATCCTTCATGATGTTAAAGGCCCTTTTTCACCAGCTTTCTGCACATAGTATGCCCTTGATGATGGGTAGGCCGGTGCTGGCGATGCGGTGGGCAGTTTGGTGGATGTGGAGAGGATGTTTCCTGTAGTGGGGGTGCTTTGAAGTAGAAGGCACAGACTCAAAATTGAGGGGTGATCCCTTGGAACAGAGGTAAGGAGGAATTTGTTTTAGCCAGAGAGTAGTGAATCTGTAGAATTCTCTGCCACAGGCAGCTGTGGAGGTCAAGACCGAGTGTATATTTATAGTGAAAATTGATAGTTTCCTGATCGGTCAGGGCATCAAAGGATATAGTGAGAAGGCAGGTGTATGAGGTTGAGTGGGATCCGCAATCAGCCATGATAGAATGGTGGAGTAGACTAGATGGGCTGAATGGCCAAATTTTGCTCCTATGTCTTATGTTCTTATGATGCTCCACCAAGCACAGATGGAAAGCGTGCAAGGAAGTGGTCAGATTTGAACCCCAGATTTGCACCACTCGCCGCAAAGGCCAGTGCTCTAGCCACTACACCATCGGCTGGCCATGAGTGTATGTTAGATTTTGTATAATTTATGTTTCGTGCATTGACTGAATGTATGTGTCAATGATGGTCATCGAATTACAGGTAGGATATTAATAAGATTGAAAGAGTGCAGAGAAGGTTTACAAGGATGTTGCCGGGACTTGAGAAACTGAGTTACAGAGAAAGGTTGAATCGGTTAGGACTTTATTCCCTGGAGCATAGAAGAGTGAGGGGAGACTTGATAGAGGTGTATAAAATTACGATGGGTATAGATAGAGTGAATGCAAGCAGGCTTTTTCCACTGAGACTAGGGGAGAAAAAATCTGGAGGACATGGGTTAAGGGTGAAGGGGGAAAAGTTTAAAGGGAACATTAGGGGGGGCTTCTTTACACAGAGAGTGGTGGGAGTGTGGAATGAGCTGCCAGATGAAGTGGTGAATGCGGGCTCACTTTTAACATTTAAGAAAAACTTGGACAGGTACATGGATGAAAGGTGTACGGAGGGATGTGGTCCTGGTGCAGGTCAGTGGGACTAGGCAGGAAAATGGTTTGGCCGGGCCAAAGAGGCCTGTTTCTGTGCTGTAATGTTCTATGGTTCTATGATGCTGCATGATTCTCATTGTACCTGTAACTCATTGTGCCTGTGCATAACAAATAAACTCGACTTAAGTTCAATATTCTTTGATTATCAATGAATGTATAAATTACCCAACTTTGAGATTTGCTCACTCAAGAAACCTGAAAGAACCCAATTAAAGAAAAAAATAAATAAAAATAAAAATGAAAGACCAACCCTCGATGTGCAAGAGAAAAAATAAATAAAAATCATGCAAACAATTGGAGCAAACAACAATTCTGGTTAAGAAGGCACTACCGAACATGCATAGCAGCTTCTGGAAGTCAAAAATCTAAGAAATCTGACTTAAATTTCCATAAATCAGATGTTGTTAATCTGGAAATGGCCAGTGATCAGAGAAAGCAATTATGTTTATCCACTGAGCTCTAAATGCATCTTAAATTCTTAAATGCCCTTGATATATTTGCCCCTACACCATCACTGGGAGGGCATTTCAGGCACTCACCACTCAGTGTAAAAACCTTATCTCTGACATAATCCTTCTACCTCCTTCAATCACCTGAAAATTAACCCCCCTCTCATTAGCCATATAACTCCACCCTGGATGGCGACAAGCCTGGCTGTGATAGGAAGAGGGTGCTAGCAACCCCATCCCATAAAAAACCAGCACTATAGCAACACCAGCAGAGTCTCCTAAGCTCCCATCCCAGAGAGAGAAGGACCTTCACAGAGGGGCTACACCTGCGGGAAAATTGAAAGACTGGCCCAGAACAGAGGACTCTGGCAAGCTGTTGGCGACAGCCTGTGCCCCAGTAAATAAGTATACTAGTCATTTGCGCCTTGGGAAATGCCCTCAGGCTGTTCACTCATTCTATGCTTCTTATCTCATACACTGATTTTATTTTATCATGTTGGAATTACTTATAATGATTAATGATAGCATATTATTATTGAGCAATATCAGTAATAATGCAATTGAATATTACATGGATAGAGCAGTACAGTGTAGGAACAGGCCATTCAGCCCACAATGTTGTGCTGAACCAGCTAAAAAGCAAATCAAAAACATCCAAACACTAATCCCTCCTATCTACACCATGTCCATATCCTTCCACCTTCCTTATACCCATGTGCCTTTCCAATGGATAGGGGTAGTTGGGTGGGACAGGTGTGGGTGAATGTTCAGTCTCAGGTGTGGATGGATAGGACAGGAGTGGGTGAATGTTCAGTCT
This sequence comes from Hemitrygon akajei, assembly GCF_048418815.1. Taxonomy (NCBI): domain Eukaryota; kingdom Metazoa; phylum Chordata; class Chondrichthyes; order Myliobatiformes; family Dasyatidae; genus Hemitrygon; species Hemitrygon akajei. The sequence goes on from NC_133124.1 coordinate 8,903,031, forward strand.
CAGGTGTGGATGGATAGGACAGGTGTGGGTGAATGTTCAGTCTCAGGTGTTTCTAGGTGGGACAGTTGTGAGTGAATGTGCACTTTCATGTGTGGATTGATGGGACAGATATGAGTGAATGTTCAATCCCAGGTGTGGATAGGTGTGTGAATGTTCAGTCTGAGGTGTGGATGGGTAGGACAGGTGTGGGTAAATGTTCAGTCTCAGGTGTGAATAGGACAGGTGTGGGTGAATGTTCAGTCTCAGGTGTGAATAGGACAGGTGTGGGTGAATGTTCAGTCCCAGGTGTGGATGGGTAGGACAGGTGTGTGTGAATGTTCAGTCCCAGGTGTGGATGGGTAGGACAGGTGTGGGTAAATGTTTAGTCTCAGGTGTGAATAGGACAGGTGTGGGTGAATGTTTAGTCTCAGGTGTGAATAGGACAGGTGTGGGTGAATGTTCAGTCTGAGGTGTGGATGGGTAGGACAGGTGTGGGTGAATGTTCAGTCTGAGGTGTGGATGGGTAGGACAGGTGTGGGTGAATGTTCAGTCCCAGGTGTGGATGGGTAGGACAGGTGTGGGTGAATGTTCAGTCTCAGGTGTGAATAGGACAGGTGTGGGTGAATGTTCAGTCCCAGGTGTGGATGGGTAGGACAGGTGTGTGTGAATGTTCAGTCCCAGGTGTGGATGGGTAGGACAGGTGTGGGTGAATGTTCAGTCCCAGGTGTGGATGGGTAGGACAGGTGTGGGTGAATATTCAGTCCCAGGTGTGGATGGGTAGGACAGGTGTGGGTGAATGTTCAGTCCCAGGTGTGGATGGGTAGGACAGGTGTGGGTGAATGTTCAGTCTCAGGTGTGGATGGGTAGGACAGGTGTGGGTGAATGTTCAGTCTCAGGTGTGGATGGGTAGGACAGGTGTGGGTGAATGTTCAGTCCCAGGTGTGGGTGAATGTTCAGTCCCAGGTGTGGATGGGTAGGACAGGTATGGGTGAATGTTCAGTCCCAGGTGTGGATGGGTAGGACAGGTGTGGGTGAATGTTCAGTCCCAGGTGTGGATGGGTAGGACAGGTGTGGGTGAATGTTCAGTCTCAGGTGTGGATGGGTAGGACAGGTGTGGGTGAATGTTCAGTCTCAGGTGTGGATGGGTAGGACAGGTGTGGGTGAATGTTCAGTCCCAGGTGTGGGTGAATGTTCAGTCCCAGGTGTGGATGGGTAGGACAGGTATGGGTGAATGTTCAGTCCCAGGTGTGGATGGGTAGGACAGGTATGGGTGAATGTTCAGTCCCAGGTGTGGATGGGTAGGACAGGTGTGGGTGAATGTTCAGTTCCAGGTGTGGATGGGTAGGACAGGTGTGGGTGAATGTTCAGTCCCAGGTGTGGATGGGTAGGACAGGTGTGCGTAAGGGCGCAGTGCTCGGTTGCCGGCCGGTGAAGCAGGTGCGTGAACGACTGCGCGTGCACCCCCTTCCTTTGCCCGTGTCCGGTGTGCGCCCGCAGTTACGGGGCTCGGGACCGCGCACGGAGAGAGGGGGAGGAGGGGGAGGAGAGGGGCAATCCTGGGCTCTCTGCAGATCAGCGGATGCTCCGCTCCAGTGAGTGTCACCGTTCACCGCTTTTCTTTTTAAAGGGAAGCCCTTATTTCCGTTCGTAATTAAACTTTGAATACTGACAATTTACTTTCCTCCCGTCAGAATGGCGGTAGTTTGACAGCGGTTACAAGCTTGTCCGGTTGCAGCTCGGATTAACTCTGAGGTAAAAAAAAGATATATTTAGGACTGAGGCAGTGAACAGCTCCCTTGGCGATGTTTTATAATCCGTCCCCAAGGGTTAGAGTTTCAAACCGGCCGCTGGACCGCGATCGGCTCTAGTTTTTAACCGTCCATATTCTAGCGTCGCCAGAGAGGGAAGAAATACGGCGCACATTAAAACGAGCAAGGACACGTTTGATTTGCAATAAGATCAGTCCGAACGTTCATTTTGTTTGCTTGGGGAAAAATAGATGAATGCACGGGGTGTTTTTGAAGAAAATGATATTTTTTTCGTCTTGTGGGACATGTTTTCATGCAGCAATCGAATTGAGACCCCCCCCCTCCCCTAGTTAAGTTGCGAAAACTCCCCATTTAAATTGAACCAACTTCTAAGCACCAATTGCATAAGTTTAATTGCGGGTTTGATTTGAACACCTAGGAGAAATTTGGATAGGTACATGGATGATGAACATATGAATGATGAGGTTATGGTCTAGATTCAGGTCGATGGAACTAGGCAGATTCAGCACGGACTAGATGGTCCGAGTGGCCAGTTTCTGTGCGGTCGTGTTCCATGACTCTAACTTTCAATTAAACAATAAACACACGGAAAGATGGTTAACTGGCATCTGAGAAGTGTCTATATACTGTGTATGGGATGTAATTGGCGTCCATTTACAATTAAGTCCATTCACAGCGACTATTTGCCAAGGAGCGATATTTCTTTTGGAGGTAGGCGTTTTCCATTGGCCATTTGTCTATATGTGCTTTGCCTAAACTGGCCACACTATTTTAACATTTTACCTGGTCTACTTCAGAAAGTGTTTTTGAAAATATAACGTCATTTAATGTGAAATTTGGTGATGTAATTTACAAACTTTTTACAGAAAAAAAGCTACTTTAAACTAATTAGTGCACCGCTGAATGTCAGTTTTAAAACTCTGAATATCAATAAAACATTATCTTCAACCAACTGTGGTATTTTTAAAAAAAATTACAGCTATCATATTATTTCCAAGTTACCTGTATTTATTTAGAAGCAAAGGCTTATTAGCAGATTTCAAATTTCTGCATCTTGCTGTTCTGAAGCAAGGTCACTTATGTGCAGGAAATGCATGCAGTGTGTTTGTGTGTATGTGTGTGTGTGTGTGTGGGTGAACTGCTGTCATGTGACTTTTTTCAATCCTATTTGGTGAAGCAGCTTGACTTATTTTTGCTTTTGCTTCTGTTTGGTGATGATTTTGACTGCAAGCATTGATTGACAGATGCATGGCAGAAACCCCCATTCTGCTCCTCACAAGATATGTGTAATGGATAGCAATCTCTTGGCCCAGCAGGATACAGGGACCATGCATGCTGTAATTGGTCAGGTATGGAGTCAGTCATTTCTCAACTCCTCTCTTATTTTTCCATGGGGTATAGCTGCTTGATTCATATAATTCATATTTACAATATCTTTCTTCTACAGTCTGGCCCGTAGCAATTTAACTGAGAAATCCAACATTATAATCTGAGAATTAATGTTTGGAACTATTTTTTTTTCTTTAGTCTCTGTTTACTGGTTAATATGAATTCATCATATTCCAGTTCTCCTGTTATTTATAAATGGTATACCATCTGAGGTGGTGTGGAGACTCGCATTTGGATACATTGGTGGGTGATTTATAGTTTTACACTAACGTTTTGCTATTTTACCTTGCCTTCTGTATTTTACCTCTAATCTAAATGAGGTGTGACCTCAGTAAATGCAATAATTTTTGTTTGTACAGAAGCCAGTGTGCAAATTAAAAAAAAACTACTACAATCCAAAAGGTCCAGGTGGTCTGGTGCGTCTAATGTAATACAGCAGAGTAGCTTTAATAAACAGCTCTATTTACTCCCTCAAGCCACCAAGATAAACTGGTCTAAGGCTGCTGTGATGAAATGCCAGAAGAATATTTCTCAAAGGCCTCACATGCTGGGCTTTAGAGGCATTTCGTCTTTGTCTGCTGGATACCAGATGGGTCACTAGTGCTTCTTGTGTTGTTTGTATTCTGAGTAGTTCTACAATTCGTGTCCTTTGCTTTTAAGCACAATCATCCAGAAAGCAATCCCAGGCTTGTAATCTTCTTGTTTATCTGCATAGAATCACAGGATCTGGTGGAATTATGCTCTTCTGGGTAAGGAAGGTTGGTTAAGAACAGCCTGTGTAAAGTAAGCATTTTCTAAGAATATTTTGGTGAAATTGTTAAAAAAAATTGCAAAATACATTTGATTCAAGACAAATATGTCACTATTTAATTTTATCCACCAGTGGTACAAAGAGCAGCCGTGTAGATGTATAAAATTTCTGTGAAGGATGTTACTTGAAAGCATCTCAGTCTGTTAGAAAATTGATACAGTAGAGCTTTAGTTGTGATTGAATTGCATGCTTGACCACTAGAATAGCCTTAGTCGGTTTAATGAGCAAACATACAGGCCAGAGAAAATATAATTGTTTTGAAGATTCTTTTCGATATTGGTCCTCAAAAGTGAGTACTTTGCCTTCAAACAGGATTAGTTCTGGTCTGTGCATAAAATAATTCAAATGTTTACTGTCTGTAATAGATTTGTTCGAAGCATTCATGTTTGTTAGACATACTTTTTTATGTTTTTTTATTTTATGTGATATATTTTCTATTATTATCTTGAATTACGTAGAGCTAAATTGTTGAAGCATTGCAACAATAGACCTGGGAATATTTGTTAATAGTAAAATAGCATATTTTAAAACTTTGCAGTATAGCAGAAGTACAATGTGCCCATTTTCCACAGAGTTCATCTGATTGTCGTAATTCTCTGTTCTCGTAAATAAGTGGATTATAAAAGCTTTATCATTTAATTGGTTTAAATTTCACTGATCTAGCAGATAAATAAAATCAGTTTTTCACTCAAGTTTTCAAATACTAAATGCTGAGCATAAGAAAGTTACTTCAAATTCTTTCATAAATAAATGTTAATGACCATTGGTAAAAGCAACAGAAAAATATCTATTAATTTGAACAGTGTACAGCCAAATTGTCAGTCTTGTAATGGATCAGAGCTGACTTGAAAGATTTGTACCAGACTTCATTGCAGTTGCTCGATTCAGCTGGCTTTATTTTGCAAGTTGTCAAATCATACCTTAACGTTCAAAGTGTATATCCATTTATTAAAATTGAAAATTTGGTATTTATTATGGTGCTCAGCAATCTTTAGTCAAAGAAGGTGAATGCCAGATTATCTAATCTGAGAATATATATCTCTGCAAAGGTCATATGTGTTGAAGGAGATACCATGAGCTTTTATGTAGATATAATGCCATATTGTTATTAAATAAATTGTAGCACGTGTGTGTGTGTGTGTGTGTGTGTGTGTGTGTATTTGTGCTTTGTATGTCTGCACATATATCTCTGTTGATTCTGTCTTGTTAATTCTTTTCTCTTCCCCTGTATAGATTTCCCATGTTCACTGTCTATTACAAAAAATAGTAAAATTATTAACAAAAAGCAATATTCTACACCATATGAAAAGTCCTCTAGTCATTGGGTGTTCAGCACAATATTTATTTTGGAAAATTCTACAAGTACAAGTTCATTATTTAATATCATTGTTTAGAAATGTAGAATCCAATTTGATTTATTCAGAAAGTGTGGATCTATCATTATTCATTGTCCCTAACATCTTTTGGCAATAAGGCTCTGTTTTTAATTTATAAAATAGATGTTTGCTGAACATTGAAAAAATATGATATTGCATAATTTTAAGATATTTTAGTGCTTTGTGTCATTATGATAAACTCTTGCAGCTAAATTTAAAAAGTTGGTTACTTATCAAAGCATCCATGAACACCTTGTTTTGGTATAATTTTTCTTTTAAAAGGTTTAATCTATTTCAAACTCCTTATTTGATGCAAGACTTCAGAATACCTGCATCATAATTAGAGAGTACTGTAGGTGGAAAAGTTGCTTCATTAAGAATAAGAGTATTTTGCATCTTATTTGCACTGTTAAATATTTATTATTGCAATGTTGTGACAAATTAGTTATCAGGTTTAACCAGGTTTAATATCACCATCACATGTCGTGAAATTTGTTGTTTTGCTGCAGCAGTACAGTGCAATACATGATAATATAAAGATTTAAACAAAATCAGTTGCATTAGTGGATGATATGAGGTGGGGAAGTACTAAAACATTTAGTTCAATTCCACAAATAAATTTGTCCAACTGAAATACTTCAGGGCTAGCTAAAGAAAAATATTTACAATCACTAGAGGATTAGTGTGTTTTAATCTGTCGCTATGTAGAAACAGACTCTGTGAAAAAAGATTCTATTCTTTCCAGAGCTCTCTTAATTTGTAAGGAGCGATCTTTACTTTTCCACTGTTAAAGCAATTTTACTAAAATCTGATGACCATTTTATTGCTGAGAGCTTTTTAAATTGCTCACTTAGTTTTAGACTGAAATTATCCATATTAAAGTAGGTTTAGGTTGTAAGTTCAATCACAGAGTTCCAAAAATACATCATTGCCAATCATTGTGTGATGTTCAAATATTTATAGATCAATATTTAACGCTTGATCTGTATCATAATGTGCTGATATGCATTATAAATTTGGTGTTCTTTTTTTACAATATGAGTGAAGCCAGATCCTCTGAATGACCGGTATGTTCATCAGTATACTATCCTCCTGCTTATGTCTCAGCTGAGGCAGGCAGGTTACAGCGTCCAGTCACCCTTCTCACACAGCCATCCCCTGAGCACACTCCAACCATGCTATCATGATCCCTAGGCCTGAGGGCTTGGACTAGCTGCGCATTTGTATGTTTCCTGGCTAGGAGAAGCAAAATACAGCTCCACTTGTTAAATGAAGAGCAGGAAGAACAAAAGTGTGGTGACTCGAAGCTGAGACGCTCTGAGTGTATGAGAAATACACACGACAAGGATGTGAGTTTGCGTTGTGGGGGTTGCTGAGGGGAGGAACTGCAGAACAATTCCTGTGAACAGTATTAGTCTGCAGAATGGCCATAGTTGTAATATTAACTCCAAAGATCAAAAAGCTTTAAAGCATTTATATACACAAGTAATAAGCTGTTAAAAATAACTCACCTGGGTTTCAGGAACAAGGAAGTTATTTGGCTTTGAGATATTTGTTAACCATATTTGAAGCATATGGTATTACAATTTTGTACAATATGTATGTTTTCATATATATAACATGGTGGTGCTTCATTTGACTGGTTTACTAAATCTGTTTTGGTATTTTGCTTTTAATTCAGTGATGAGATTTCCTCTGCATTTCTTGTTGCATGTACTTTTGTTTCTTAATTTGCCAAGGTCAAAAATGAGTATATTTTTGTGAATTGACCAATCCTAAAATTGGAAGGCAATAATAATCCTAATATACACTTAGTACATTTAAACAACGTGGGGAAACAGAAATGCATTTTGCTTAATGCTGCAGGTAAAAATATTTCAATGAACTGATATTTTCCATTAATAAGATCATAATCCTTGCAGTATCCTTAAATAAAATGTTTTAATTTGTAAGTTTTATTTTACAAAGATCTTGTAATTCTTAGGACTCTGTCACTGAAAGTTCTAGTTTCTTTAGTCAGTATTTAAAACAATAATGAGAATCTGTGGTGGAATTTATTTAAATGCTTAGGAGGGAAATATTCTATATGGTTTCTTCAAGAAATCAAAGAAAGAAAGAATTCGAAGAAAGTTAAAATATGTTCAGATAAAAGGCTGTAATTTATTGGATGTGTTCATTTGTTAAACTTCAGGTGAATGCGTTGCATGTTTTCGCCACGTGCTAAAAATCATATGCATCTGTGGAATAGGCAGTAAATAATCCCACTATCTGGAGTACTTTGGTCCATTTTACTCCTATTGGTGAGTTATTGTTGACTTATCAGATCATCTCACTATCTTTCAAATCCAAGTTCTTAATCTTTTCCTTTACACACAAATTTTTCTGATTTTAAAGATGTTTTTTATCTGTAAGATCTGACATTATCACATTATTCAGTTAAGATTGTTCTTCATTTTGGTCTACTCTGAGAAAGCTGTGAGTGTATTTCATTGTGTGTTTGGAAGCCTAGTTCCTTTCACCCATGAAGTGAATTTGACTTTCTCCCTTTCTGACTGGGTGCTTAGTGAGCTGAATTTGGTAAGGCTGGATTAGTCAGAAGCCCCAGAATTAGTAACTTATTTATAAAGAAAGTAGTCTTGCTCAGTCCTTCGATTGAAATTGTGAAGCTGAAAGAGGTGTGCCTATCTTTTTGCCATCATGGATCCCTTTACACGCTGAGGAGTATAAAATCTTGAATGTAAATAAGTGTAAAACCAAAGTGACTACTGCTGTTCCTGAGTGGCAAACGCCAATGTTACGAAATGTGAAAGACACACAGAAGGGCTCTTTGATGCCTCCTTTATTTACTTTATTTAAAAAGTGATACAGTACGGAAGAGACCTCACGAGCAGCACTGTACAGCAACCCACCTATTTAATACCAGCCTAATCAAAGGACAATTTACAATGGCCAATTAACCTACTGATGATTACTTTTTTAGAATGTGGGAGGAAACTGGAGCAGCTGGAGGAAGTCCAGGCATTCACAGGGAGGATATACAACAAGCTCCTTATGGGCGGCGTTGGAATTGAACTCTGAATTCTGACACACCACGAGCTGTAATAGCCATGCTACTGTGGTGTACATAGATGTTGTAGATGGATTAGGAACATTTCCACAAAAAGAAAACATTATTATTGGGGAAAAAGTCACTCTGTACTAAAAGCAGTCTTGTAGAACCCAGAGAGCATTTAAGTTTATGTCTGCAAACCTTCCATGGTGTCAGCTGCAGACATAGATAGACGAACTGTCTGCTGTCAAACTATGGATGTTTTAGAAACATAGAAAACCTACAGCACAATACAGGCCCTACAGCCCACAAAGTTGTGCCGAGCTTGTCCCTACCTCAGAAATTACTAGCCCGCTATTTTACTAAGCTCCATGTACCTATCTAAAAGCTTCTTAAAAGACCCTGTCGTATCTGCCTCCACCACAGTTGCTGGCAGTCCATTCCACACACTCACCACTCTATGAGTAAAAAAACTTACCCCCGACATCTCCTCTGTACCTACTCCCCAGCACCTTAAACCTGTGTCCTCTTGTGGCAACCATTTCAGCCCTGGGAAAAAGCCTCTGACTATCCACACGATCAATGCCTCTCATCATCTTATACACCTCTATCAGGTTTTAAGATGTATGTCTAGTATGTTTGTCGAACAGGGGTACTCACAGGACAGTTCTGGGCATAAATTAACAAACAATCTGCAACAATTCTGCTAGGTTTAAATACTGAAGCCAGATGACAAAATTAAATTGCATTTTTGGTTTACTATGAGAAGGGCGCATGTACATTAGTGGAAAAGTACATCAATGCACGTAAATAATTTCAGTTACTGTGATACTAAGTTTTCAGAAGTGTTGCACGTCATAGGCAAATAGTTGAAAAATAAAACATTTCAGATATTTTAAGTATTTTAAGAAGATTATAAAATTGTATGAACTTAAAATGCCTCATTAAGTATCCAAATAATGAAATCACTGAAGATCAACAAAAACAATTGTGAACTACTGAAATATCTACGCTTTTAGGCAGAATTGTTAGAGTGGAAAGGATTGAAGTAGTGTCTATCAATCACATCCAGCAGCATCGGCGATGTTGATTGGTTGATGGACGTCAGCATCCTATGCCTGGATTAGTTCCTGGTGGCTGTTAAATCTTGCACCATAGCAACCATTAGTGTTTGTGGATGGCCAGAAGATCTGGGGGCATTCTAATCTGAAGGCGTATATTTTCCGATTCTGACCACTTTCCTCAAGTCCAGCGAGGGATTACTGACGGGTCTGAGTCACTCTCCCTTCTTCCCCCTTATTTTGTTCTGATGAAGGGTTTCAGCCTGAAACATCAACTGTTTATTCTCCTCCATAGATGCTGCCTGACCTTCTCAGTCCCTCAAGTCCTCTGAGAACTTTCTTTTTCCATTGTTCTCATGTTTGCTTTTACTGAAAATATGAAGTCAAAGTAGAATTTTGTCTTTAGTAATGGATACGATTAGATCTGATTCTTTTAGCTGTGGAAGACCTTAAGCTGATTGCTGGATAAAGGTGGCATTCTGGTGTATGGTACAGAGTTTAGTTAAGTAAAAGTATCATATGCATTTTGCAATTCAAGAAAATACCTGCTTAGAATGTTTAGTAAGTAGTAAGATCTGTGTGTTATGGTAGTTTATTAGGAATAATAACAGTTAACATTCCTTTTGCATAGTATGTTATTGGGTTTCTGTTATATAATGCTCTAAGGCATAGGGGCAGGATTAGGCCATTCAGCCCATCAAGTCTACTCTGCTATTCCATCATGGCCGATTTACTTACCATCTCAATCCCATTCTCCTCCCTTCTCTCCACAACCTTGGATGCCCTGACTAATCAAGAACCTATCAAACTCTGCTTTAAGTATAGAGCCACAGTCATAGAAAAGCACAGAAACAGGCCATTTGGCCCACCTAGTCTGTGTCGAACCATTTAAACTGCCTATTACCATCGGTCTGCACCAGGACCATAGCCCTCAATACCCCTACCATCCATGTACCCGCCTGTGGCAATGAATTCCACAGATTCACAACCCTCTGGCTAAAGAAATTCCTCCTCATCTCTGATCTAAATGGACCTCCCTCTATTCTGAGGCTGTGGCCTCTGGTCAAGACTTACCCACTATAGGAAACATCCTCCCCACATCGTCTCTATCTGTGTTGTTCACTATTCGACAGGGGGATGGGAAATTGAGTGATCAGGTATTTGGCATGCAAGCAGAGGCTGTGAGGGAGGACAGGCAGATGATAGGGCAAAATTGCAGTCCGGACGAGTTGCAGTGCAACAAGGGATCAAAACCATAAAAGATAACAAATACAGGACTGAAGGTATTGTATTTGAATGCATGCAGTATGTGGAATAAGGTAGATGATGTTGTGGGTATCAATGAGTTGCGGCTGAAAGAAGATTATGGTTAGGAGCTTAACATCCAAAGATACGCATTGTATTGAAAGGACAGGCAGGTAGACAGAGGAGTGGCGTGCCTTTGTTGGTTTGATGCACCATCAATAACTCTCTGAGACGGGAGGCGAGATATCAGCTTTTATTGACTGGAAGAAAGAACAAGTAGTAATTGACCACCACGCTACATCCTGGAGACTGAGGGCAGGGCTCAGGCCTCAATCGCCTTTATACCGGGGTCTGTGGGAGGAGCCACAGGAGCATATTTACTGTGAAACAGTATTGTTTTCACAGTGGAATGCACTGCCTGAGTCAGCAGGGGGGCGTGTCCAGACAGGTATATGTAGTTCACCACATGGTTTTAAAAAAAAATTAAACCAAATCCTTAAAAAGAGGTGACATGGATCAGAAGTTATAGAATCGTGGGTAGAGTTAAGGAACGACAATGGTAAAAGGACCCTGATGGATGTTATATACAGGACTCTGAACATTAGCCAGGATATGGGGTACAAATTACATCAGGAGATAGAAAATGCATGACAAAGGGGCAATGTTACAATAGCTACAAGGGATTTCAATATGCGGGTAGATTGGGGAAAAACAAGTTGGTGCTGAATCCCAGAGAGAGAATTTGTACAATGCCCATGTGATGGCTTTTTAGGGCAGCCTGGGATTGAGCCCACTAGGGGATCAGATATTCTGGATCGATTATGGTGTAATGAACTAGATTTGACAAGGGAGCTTAAGGTAAAAGAACCCTTAAGAGGCTCTGATCATAATATGATAGAATTCATCCTGCAATTTGAGAGGGAGAAGCTAAAGTCAGAAGTATCAGTATTATGGTGGAGTAAAGGGAATTACAGGGGCATGTGAGAGGAGCTGGTCAAACTTGTTTGGAAGGGGACATGCAGCAATGATGGCAGAACAGCAATGGATGGAGTTTTTGGGAGCAATACAGAAGGTGTGGGATAGATATATCCCAATGAAGAGGAAGTATTCTAAAGGAAAGATGATGCAATTGTACCTACATGGGAAGTCAAAATGAACATAAAAGCAAAAGTGAGGGGATATCACAGAGTAGAAATTAGTGGGAAAATGGAGGATTAGGAAGCTTTTTAAAAAAAAAAAAATTATCTGAAATGTCAAAGTAGATGAATAACCTGGACTGGATGGACTACACCCCAGGGCTCTGAAAGAAGTAGCTAAAGAAATTGTGGAGACATTGGTATTGATCTTCCAAGTATCACCAGATTCTGGCATTGTTCCGGAGGATCAGAAAATTGCAAATGTCACTTCACACTTCAAGAAGGGAGGGAGGCAGGCAGAAGAAAGGAAATTATAAGCCAGCTAGCCTGACCACAGTAATTGGGAAGATATTGGAGTCAATTGCTATGGATGAGGTTTCTGGAGACTTGAAGGCACGTGATAAAGTTGATCAAAGTCGGTGTGGTTTCCTTAAGGGAAAATCTTGCCTGAAAAAATCTGTTGGAATTCTTTGTGGAAATAACAAGCAGGATAGACAAAGGAGAGGCAGTGAATTTTGTTCACTTGGATTTTCAGAAGGCCTTCATGAGGCACACATGAGGCTGCTCAGGAAGATAAGAGCCCATGGTATTACTTGAAGGATTCTAGCATGTATAGAGCATTGGCTGATTGGCAGGAGCCAATCAGTGGGATTCCCAAAGTGGGAATAAAGGGAACCTTTTTGGATTGGACGCCGGTGGCTAGTGGTGTTCCGCATGGGTCAGTGTTGAGATCACTGCTTTTTACATCTGAATTGAATTGACTTCATTACTTACATCCTTCATATACATGATGAGTAAAAGTCTTTACATTACATCTCCATTCAAATGTGAAATGTGCAATTTATTGTAATTTATAATATATAGTATGTACAACAGGACAGACAATATAGCATAGAAATACAATTGTATCAGCATGAATTAATCAGTCTGATGGCCTGGTGGAAGAAGCCGTCCTGGAGTCTGTTGGTCCTGGCTTTTATGCTGTGGTACCAGTTCCTGGATAGTAGCAGCTGGAACAGTTTGTGGTTGGAGTTACTCGGGTCTCCAATGATCCTTCAGGCCGCTTTTACACACCTGTCTTTGTAAATGTCCTGAATAGTGGGAAGTTCACATCTACAGATGTGCTGGGCTGTCCACACCACTCTCTGCAGAGTCCTGAGATTGAGGGAAGTACAGTTCCCATACCAGGCAGTGATGTAACCAGTCCGGATGCTCTCAGTTGTACCCCTATATTTAAAGCAGAGGTTGATAGATTCTTGATAAGTGAGAGGTTACAGGGAGAAGGCAGGAGAATGGGGTTGAGAGGTTAATAGATCAGCCATTATGACACGGCGGAGCAGACTGTATGGACTGAATGGCTTAATTCTGCTCCTATGTCTTCTGGTCTTATGGTGTTGGTTTATTAATGTCATAGGTATATAGGTAAAGTGCAAATTTTGTCCTGCATAATGTTCATTTGGGTGCAGTGGTTCCCAATCTGGGGTCCATGGACCTCCTGCTTGATGGTATTGGTCCATGGCATAAAAAAGGTTCAGAACCGCTGTCTCTGTCCTTTATTTTCATCAAAGTTTCTATTTTTTTTATTTTGTACAATAACAATGTTTGTAATGTAGAAAATCAATTGGAGAAAAAACATCCCAGGTTGATTCCGGGGATGAAGGGTTTAACCTACTGAGTCGCATGGGACTGTACTCTCCAGAGTTCAGAAGAATGAGAGGGGATCTTATAGAAATATACAACATTTTGAAAGGGATAGATAAGATAGAAGTAGGAAAGTTGTTTCCATTGGTAGGTGAGAGTAGAACTAGAGGACATTGCCTGAAGATTCAGGAGAGAAGATTTAGGACGGAGATGAGGAGAAACTGTTTTTCCCAGAGAGTGGTGAATCTGTGGAACTCTCTGCCCAGGGAAGCAGTTGAGACTTCTTCACTAAATATATTTAAGATACAGTTAGATAGGTTTTTACTTAGTAAGGGAATTAAGGGTTATGGAGAAAAGGTAGGTAGATGGAGCTGAGTTTACGGACAGATCAGCCATGATCTTATTGAATGGTGGGGCAGGTTCGATGGGCCGGATGGCCTACTCCTGTTCCTATTTTTTATGTTCTTATTAAAAAGTTCAAGTTCAACATTTGAAATCATCCATACTCATATATGTAGCCAGCGGCTGGTGTAGTGGCATCCACACTGGACTGTGAGGTGAATGGTTCCGGGTTCGAACCCAGCCAGCTCCTTGCACACTTTCCATCTGTGCTGGACTGAATGTCAAGCTAGCAACTCGGCCTTGTGGAAAAAAAAAGTAAAATTCTAAGGAAACGGTAAGGTTGCCGCCCGATTTACCACAAGGCATGGAGATAAGTAATCAATTATCATCATACTCGTGTATACAACTAAACAAAACATTGTTCCTCTGGGGCCAAGGTGCAAAACATATTACATACAATCATACACTGCACATATAGTTACAATCCATCACATATACTTACAAAATATTTACTCATTGAGATACAGCGCGGAATAGGCTCTTTGAATCATGCCACACAACAGTCCCACGATTTAAGCCTAACCTAATCATGGGACAATTTACAGTGACCAATTAACCTACTAACCGGTACATCTGTAGACTGTGTGAGGAAACTGGAGCACCCAGGGAAACCCACCTGGTCACCGGAATAACGTACAAACACTCCTTACAGACAACAGTGGGAATTGAACCTGGGTCGCTGGTACTGTAAAGCGCCGTGCTAACCACTACGCTACAGAGCTGCCCCTAGTGCAGGAATCTGAGTACCATAGCCCGAAAATTGACAGGTTGAAGTAAAACGTGAGGTGCATGTCTATGTAATAGTATAATGGCGCTGTCACTATTAAAATAAAATAAGCTGTCGTATAAATATGTGAAACAGCAGTAATAAAAGATGAAAATTCACCAGTGCAGGATGAGAGAGTGTTTGTGAGAGGGGTTGGGGGTGACAAGGCATTCATGCAGGGTGTGTATGTGTGCTGGGTGGTGGCAGGGTGTGTAAAAAGTGTAAAGATTACAGAGTATTTAGAAGTCAGTCTCGAGTTTCTTTCATCGGTGTAGTTCTTTAATGTCCCAACGCTCAAGTAAGGAATGGTTAGTTGTTCTTGTTCTGCTGTTGCTGGAATGTGTGGTGACACTAGTGGACTATCCCTAGCATATGACTTAATTATTTACTTTTTATTTATTATTATTATTTGTCTTTTTTGTACTTACTCTGTTAGCCTTTTGCACGTTTGTTTGTCCATCTTTGGGTGTAGCTTTTCATTGATTCTGTCATGTTTCTTTGTATCTACGGTGAATAACTTCAAGAAAATGAATCTCAAGGCAGTACATGTATATCGCTAGGGTGCCTAAGATTTTTGCCCAGTACTGTAGTAATTTTATGTATTGCACTGTAGTGCTGCCACAGGAACAAAATCATGCCATCTGTGAGTGATGATACACCTGATTCTGATATGGGTCTCTGTTGTGGACTGAGAGTGGGAAGGAGGAAGGGAGAGGGGAATCATGGTTGGGAAAAGGGGAAGGGAGAGAGGTGGGAATGGGAAGTATCAGAGAGACATTCTGTAGTAACAAATAAACCAATTGTCTGGAATAAAATGACCTTGCCTGGTGTCTCGAGGCTAGGTGCACCTGCACCACCTCCCTGACACTCCTTCTCTGCCACCTGCCCCACACCCCTCCTGTGGTGCACCACCCTTGCCGTTCCCAACATCCTTTGCTCCTGCCGTATTTACAAACTAGCTCTCCGCTCCACGTTGGCAAATACAGCACTGTGCAAAAGTCGTAGGTAGCCTAGCTATATGTATGCGCCCAAGACCTTTGCACAGTTCTGTGTATGGTGCATAAATTCCAGTGGGGCTGTCTGTTAGCTTACCATTGCCATACATGCCCAATATGCAAGCTGGAAATATGAGTAATTACACTACAAAAATACTCCTCTGGCAGTAAAAACTGGCAGTGAATCGAAGATTCTACGTAAGAAGTTTAGCATTTATCATTGAGTATGTGCATGCTTTAAAGATAATAGATAAGAGATTAGTTTTGTTTGTCACATGTATGCATGTCAAAACATAAAGTGAAATACATCATTTTGTAATGACTAAGGATGGTGCTGGGTACAGTCCACAAGAGTAGCCATGCTTCCAGTGACGACATTATGCGCACACAACTCGATAATCCTAACACGTATGTCTTTGTAAAGTGGGAGGAAACCGGAGCAGCCGGAGGAAACTCACATAGTCATGGGAAGAACATGCCAGCCCCTTATAGACAGCGACATGTATTGAACCCCGATTGGTGATCGCTGGCTATGTAAGCGATTGCGCTAACCACTACGCAATCATGCTGCCCTAATGGATTAATCTTAACTGGATTGCATCAAAAAAAAATGTAGACTTTTATGAGAAGAAATTGTGAAAGGTGTGTTCCATGGATATTGGCTGATTGGTAGGAGGCAGCAAGTGGGAATAAAAGAATTCTTTTCTGGTTGGCTAAAAGTGACTAGTGGTGTTCTACAAGCGTCAGTGTTGGGGCCACTTCTTTTTATGCTGTATATCAATGATTTAGATGATGGAATAGACAGCCTTGTTACCAAGTTTGCAGATGATACAAAGATTGGTGGGGAGGCAGGTAGTGTTGAGGAAGAAGGGACACTGCAGAAGGACTTGGAGAGTTTAGGCGAATGATGGTCATGGGAGATTTCAGCATGCATGTCAATTGAGAAAATTAGGTTGATAATGGGTCTCAAGAGAGTGAATTTGTTGAATGCCTACGAAAGGCTATTTAGAGCAATTTGTCATTGAGCCTACTAGGGGATCAGGTACATTGGAACAGGTGTTATGTAATGAACCAGAGGCGATTCGGGAGCTTAAAGTAAAGGAACCCGTAGGTGTCAGTGATCACAAGATGATTGACTTCAACTTGAAATTTGATAGGAAGAAAGTAAAGTCTGATGTAGCAGTATTTTAGTGGAGTATAAAGGAAATTACAGTGGTATGAGAGAGGAGTTGACCAAAGTAAATTGGAAGGAGCTGCTGGCAAGGATGACAGCAGAGCAGCAATGGAGTGAGTTTCGGGGGAAAATGAGGAAAGTGCAGGATAGATGTATTCCAAAAACAAAGAAATACTCAAATCGCGAAACAGTACAACTGGGGTGACCAAGGGGAGTCAAAGCTAATGTAAAAACAAAAGAGAGGACATACAACAAAGCAAAAATTAGCAGGAAGCTAGAGCATTAGGAAGCTTTTAAAAACCTACAGAAAGCAACTAAAAGAATCATTAGGAGGGAAAAAATGAAATATGAATGCAAGGTAGCAAACAATATCAAGGAGCATAGAAAAAAGCTTTTTCAAGTATATAAAAAATTAAAGAGAGAAGAGAGTGGATATAGAACCATTAGAAAATGAGACCAGAGAAATAATAACGGAGGGCAAAGAGATGGCAGATGAACTAAATGAGCATTTTGCATCAGCCTTCACTGTGGAAGACACCAGCAGTGTGCCAGATGTTGAAGGATGTGAGGGAAGAGAATTGGGTGCCATTACTATTACAAAGGAGAAGGTGCTTAAGAAGGTGAAAGACCTAAAGGTACATAAGTCACCTGGACCAGATGAACTGCACCCTAGGGTTCTGAAAGAATAAGCAGTAGAGATTGTGGAGGCATTAGTAATGGTCTTTCAAGAATCATTGGACTCTGGCATGGTTCCGGAGGACAGGAAAATTGCGAATGTCATTTCACTCTTCAAGAAAGGACGGAGGCAGCAGAAAGGAAATTATAGACCAGTTAGTCCAGCCTCAGTGGTTGGGAAGATGCTGGAGTCAATTGTTAAGGATGAGGTTATGGAGAACTTGGTGACACAGGACAAGACAGTACCATGCCAGCATGGTTTCCTTAAGGGAAAATCTTGCCTGACAAACCTGTTGGAATACTTTGAGGAGATTACACACAGGATAGATAAAGGGGATGTAGTGGATGTTGTATATTTGGGTTTTCAGAAGGTCTTTAACAAGGTGCCACACATGAAGCTGTTTACCAAGTTAAGAGCCCATGGTATTACAGGAAAGTTACTAGCACAGTTAGAGCATTGGCTGATTGGCAGGAGGCAGCGAGTGGGAATAAAATGATTTTTTTCTGGTTGGTTGCCAGTGACTAGTGGTGTCCGCAGGGGTGGGTGTTGGGATCACTTCTTTTTATGCTGTATATCAAGAATTTAGATGATGGAATAGATGGCTTTGTTGCCAAGTTTGCAGATGATATGAAGATTGGTGAAGGGGCAGGTAGTGTTGAGGAAACAGGTAGGATGCAGAAGGACTTAGAGAGATTTGGAGAATGGGCAAGAAAGTGGCAAATGAAATACAATGTTGGAAAATGCATGGTCCTGCACTGTGGCAGAAGAAATAAATGTGCAGACTATTTTCTAAATGGGGAGAAAATCCAGGAATCTGAGATGCAAATGAACTTGGGAGTCCTTGTGCAGAACACCCTAAAGGTTAACTTGCAGGTTGAGTCAGTGGTGAGGAAGGCAAATGCCATGTTAGCATTCATTTCAAGAAGTCTAGAATACAAGTGCAGGGATGTGATGCTGAGGCTTTATAAGGCACTGGTGAGGCCTCACCTTGACTATTGTGAACAGTGTTGGGCTCCTCATCTAAGAAAAGATGTGCTGGCATTGGAGAGGGTTCAGAAGAGATTCACAAGTATGATTTCGGGAATGAAGGGGTTGTCATATGAGGAACGTTTTATGGTTCTGGGCCTGTACTCACTGGAAGATGAGGAGGGATCTTGTTGAAACCTTTTGAAAGTTGAAAGGCTTGGACAGAGTAGATGTGGAAAGATGTTTTCATGGTGGGAGTGTCTGGGACAAGAGGGCACAGCCTCAGGATAGAGGGGTATTCATTTAAAACAGAGATGCGGAGAAATTACTTTAGCCAGAGGGTGGTGAATTTGTGGAATCTGCTACCACAGGCAGCTGTGGAAGCCAAGTCATTGAGTGTACTTAAGGTGGAGATTTATAGGTTCTTGATTGGCCATTGCATCAAAAGTTAAGGGGAGAAGGCCGGGGAGTGGGGGTGAAGAGGGGAGAAAAAAAAGGATCAGCCATGATTGAATGGCAGAGCAGACACGCTGGGCTAAATGGCCTAATTCTGCCCCTATGTCTTACGCTTTTTTGGACTAAGATGACTTTAATTTTGTAAATGTTTATATGCATAATCTCAGATGTGTGAATGTACAGTACTGTGCTAAAGTCTTTGGTACATATATATAGCTAGGGTGCCTAAGCCCTTTGCACAGCACTGTAGCACTTGTTTGAGTTTAACTTATTTTGCAGCATTATTAAGCATATTGAACTTGAATATGCAGAATCCTTTTTAAGATAATTCAGATGACACTAAGGGACACAACACCCATTCAGGTGACCTGCACCGAGTTGGATGGCTGGCTGAAATCTGTGGACAAGTCTGGCCTACCTGGGAAGTTCAAAGCCTGGGTGTATCAGCATGGCATTCTTCTCAGAATCCTGTGGCCCCTCCTCGTCTATGCAGTTCCGATCTCGACGGTCGAAACCTTAGAGAGGAGGGTCAGCAAGCACCTCAGAAGATGGCTGGGGTTGCCATGGAGCCTGAGCAGCATCGCACTCCATGGACACCACAACAAACTGCAACTGCCCTTCAAATCCCTGGAGGAGGAATTCAAAGTTAAAAGAGCCAGAGAAGTGGTGCAGTACAGGGACTCAAGTGATCCGAAGGTGGCTCGAGCAGGGATCCAAGTGAGGACTGGCAGGAAGTGGAGGGCAGAGGAAGCTGTTCATGAAGCAGAGGAAAGGCTGCATCACAGGAGGCTGGTGGGAGTGGTCACACGAGGCCGAGCTGGGCTAGGACCCTTTCCAACTCCCCTAATGGACACCATCATAGGGAAGGAAAGGTGCCGCCTAGTTCAGGAGGAGGTGAGAGCAGCAGTAGAGGAGACAAGAACCTGCAAAGCAGTGGGAATGAAGCAACAGGGAGTTTGGACAAGATGGGAGAATGCGGTGGTGAGGAAAGTGACCTGGGCTGAGCTTTGGAAAGCCGAGCCACACCACATCCAATTTCTCATCCAGGCAGTGTATGATGTGCTTCCAAGCCCATCAAACCTGCACACATGGGGCAAGGCAGAGTCATCAGCGTGCCCACTGTGTTCCAAGCAAGGAACCCTGGAGCACATCCTCAGCAGCTGTACAAGGGCACTTGGTGAGGGACGGTACCGATGGAGACATGATCAGGTCCTGAAGACCATCGCTGAAGCCATCAGCGCAGGAGTGGAGTGGGTGAAGCAGACCCGACCCCCCAGCAGACCATTGCCTTTGTCAGAGCTGGGGAGCAGCCAATACCCACCAAAAGAACATCGGCAGGTATCCTGACCTCTGCAAGAGACTGGCAGCTGTTGGTGGACCTTGAAAGGCAGCTGAGGTTCCCCAACCATATCGCAGCCACCACCCTGCGACCAGACATTGTCCTTGTGTCTGAGTCTACCAAGCAAGTGGTGATGCTGGAGCTGACAGTCCCATGGGAAGATCGCTTGGAAGAGACCTTTGAAAGGAAGCTCTCAAAGTATGCAGGACTGAACTGTCAGGAGGCTGGATGGAGAGCGAGGTGTCTCCCAGTGGAGGATGGATATAGGGGATTCACAGCCCGTTCCTTAGCCAGAGCCTTCAGCAATTTGGGCATCGAGGAAGAGAGGAAGAGGAGAGCCATCTGCAGTACCACCAATGCAGCAGAGAGGGCCTCAAGGTGGCTGTGGCTCAAGAGAGGGGAGCCATGGAGTCATGTGTAGCTAGCCATCTGGACACAAGCTGGGGTCTGATCAGCCCCGGCTGGGTCACCTGGAGAAGGGTGTATGATGTTGAAAGAACCGAAACACCCGATGATTCCAGGAACGTCACTGAAGATGTGTCCAGAGGCATCAGTAGGTGTATGTACACAGAATAGTCAGATCATGCTGGATCTGGTCCGTTGCCTGGGGACTCTGCACATGTGTGTTTACTGGGACTGGACTGATGGTTACCTCAATAACCACCTCTACTCTCAAGTGGGGTCACATGGAAGCAAGGACTGAGATGACATAGTCAAAGTCAAACTCAAAGTAATTTTCTTATCAAAGCATGGAGTCTTCACTATGCCCCTGGAGTATCCTGCTCTTGAAATCCCAGGAGTAGTTAACCTTTGACTTTTTTCAAAGCTTCCATTCATAAATATTTTAAAATCTATTAAAAATGATGTAAACCATTTTACATCATTGTCCAGTCCTGATAAAGGGTCTTAGCCTGAAACGTCGACTGTTCATTTTCCTCCATAGATGCTGCCTGACCTGCTGAGTTCCGCCAGCATTGTGTGTGTTGCGATTACTTTTAAAAAAAATTAGGTAAACATACTTAGAAATGATTATATTGTTAAACAGATGGAAAATAATAATTAATAGATATCTTTTCTGAGTGCCTCCTCATCTTCAGGTCTGGAATCTTGATTGGAATCAGTTGGATTTCAGATGCTGGATCTGACCTGGAATGGGATACTGATGGTGATTTCCCCAGTGTAGTTTTGGGAAATCCCAGTTAAACATAGTATAGAACGCATTCTGTTTGGCTGCATCACAGCTTGGTGTGGCAGCTGCTCTACACGTGATTGCAAGAAACCGCAGAGAGTGGTGGACCAGCTCAGCATATCACGGGAACCTGCTTTCCCTCTGTGTCTGTATGTCACGCAGCCTCAGTAAAGTCGCCAGCGTAATGGAAGACCCCACCCATCCCAGACATCCCTTCTCCTCCCCTCTCCCTTCGGGCAGAAGGTACACCACGCTCAGGAACCACTTTTATCCACTGTTATCAGTCTCTTGAATAGATCTCCGGACCAGTGAGATGGATTCTTAGCCTCAGAATCTAACTCATTATGATTCTGGCTTCTTCCCTCCTCCATCCCAGTCCTGTTAAAGGGTCTTGACCTGAAGAGTTGAATGTTATTCCTCTCCGGTGATGCAGCCCAACCTGCTGAGATCCTTCAGCATTAGTGCATTCTGATCTTCGACTTAATCACTTACCTGTGCTGCACTTTCTCAGTAACTTTTACACCTCATTCTGCATTGTTTTACCTCAGCCCAGCTCAATAAGATCTGTGTAAAGATCTTATCTGCCTAAACAGTATGCAAAACAAGCCTTTCACTGTATCTCGGCACATGTGACAATAATAAACCAATATCAAGACCTGGCCTTGATGCTGGACAGAGTCCAATGCAGCTAACGTTAAAGCCCTGACTCTCAATGTATGTGTGTAACACTGGGATTTAATTCCGTCTGAATTTCTGAATGAGAGTTGTTCTGTTTGCAAACAGCCAGTTAGATTTCATCCATTGTCTCACCAGTCACCTTTCTCTTTGATGCAATAGGTTCATGTATTTTACCAAACATAAATCTCTGTTCTGCACATAATTTGAAGTAGTCTTGTTTATTCATCACTCAATGGAAAAGAAGTGGTGAGGGTGTGGTTTCTGACCTGCCGTAGTTCTGAAGCCCGAGCAATTTGAACTTTCAAAATTGTAACCCTTCACTTCTTATTAAGTCGCCTTTCCCACAAACTCCAGGACTGGTCTATTCTGAGGCTGTGCCCTCTGGTCCTAGACTCCCCCAGCACAGGAAACATCCTCCCCACATTCACTCGATTGAGTATCTCACAATATTCATTAGGTTTCAATGAGATCCCTCTTTCTTTTAACCTCCAGTGAGTACAGGCTCAAAACCATCAAATGTTATTCATACTTTAACCCTTTCCTTCCCAGGATCATTCTTGACAGCCTCCTCTGGACCTTAGATGTGGAGCCCAAAACTGCTCAGAATACTGTATATGTGGTCTGACTAATTCTTTATAAAGCCTCAGCATTACAGCCTTGCTTTCATATTCTAGTCCTCTTGAAATGAATGCTAATCTGGACATCTGTGAATTTTTGGGAGGTCAAATGTAAGGAACAAGTTCCGAGTTGATGGTGGGCCCTTTAATAGCACTGAAGTACAGAGGGATCTTGGGGTTCATTGAAAGTGGCGGTGTAAGTGAATAAAGTGGTAAAGAAAGCATATGGCATGCTTGCCTTCATTGTCCTGTCTTCTTTTGATCTGCCTACAGTGAGTTGTTTTAAATGTTAAACACAAGAGATTCTACACACAAAATGCTGGAGGAATTTTGAGTGAACTCTGCCTTTTCTCCTTGGAGAGACGAAGGATGAGAGGTGACCTGATAGAGGTGTATAAGATGTTGAGAGGCATTGATCATGTGGATAGTCAGAGGCTGTTTCCCAGGGCTGAAATGGTGGCCACAAGAGGACACAGGTTTAAGGTGTTTGGGAGTAGGTAGAGAGGAGATGTCAGGGGTAAGTTTTTTACTCAGAGAGTGGTGAGTGCGTGGAATGGGCTGCCGGCAGCGGTGGTGGAGGCGGATACGATAGGGTCTTTTAAGACTTTTAGATGGGTAAATGGGGCTTAGAAAAATAGAGGGCTATGGGTAAGCTTAGTAATTTCTAAGGTAGGGACATGTTTGGCACAACTTTGTGGGCCGAAGGGCCTGTATTGTGTTGTAAGTTTTCTATGTTTCTAACTCAGCAGCTCAGGTAACACCTATGGATGTGAACAAATAGTGGATGTTTCAGGCCGACACCTTTGTTGGGACTGGAAAGGAAAGGGGAAGACGTCAGAATAAAAAGGTGGGGTGAGGGGCAAGGTGGACTATCTAGAAGGTGATAAATAAAGCCAAGCAGATGGGAAAGGTAAAGAGCTGGAGAAAAAGGAGAGGAGGGTGGATCAAGGGTGAAGGGGAAGAAGGAGGGGCACAGGGGGAGGATGCTAGGCAGGTGAGGCAGAGTGGGGAATTGAAGAAAGTGATGAGGTGGGGGATTTACCGGAAGGAGAAATCAATATTCATGCTATCAGATTGGAGGCTGCCCAGAGGGAATATAAGGTGCTGCCTCCTCCACCTTGAGAGTGGCAAAAGAGAAAGCCAGAGACCGATATGTTGGCACAGGAATATTTTAAATATTCCATTCTTTGATCTGGTGTTAATTTTGAT
Source organism: Hemitrygon akajei (assembly GCF_048418815.1). Lineage (NCBI taxonomy): Eukaryota > Metazoa > Chordata > Chondrichthyes > Myliobatiformes > Dasyatidae > Hemitrygon > Hemitrygon akajei. The sequence goes on from NC_133124.1 coordinate 8,926,954, forward strand.
TTGTTTGGATTCCTGAGACCTTGATAGACTGTATGATATTTAACATGCCATTCAAATGTAAGCCTTTGATGTTGTGAATGTATCTTTTAGTGTGGCACTGAGCAACATAACTCTAGAAGTCTCAAAGTTCATTTTTTGTCCAAATTACTGATTCAGTAAAGGTTTGAACTACCATTCCACTTCTTGGAGAAAGGGTTCAACACACAAGATTTGGATTGACTTATCTGCATCGAAACGAGTGAAATACATCAGCTGTGTTAACGGCAGTGCAGAGGCTAGCACAACGCCTTACAGTACCAGTGACCCAGGTTCAGTTCTCGCCGCTGTCTGTAAAGAGTTTGCACGTTCTCCCTGGGTGTTCTGCTTGCCTCTCGCAGTCCAAAGGCATATCGGTTGGTAGGTTGTTTGTTCCTTGTAAATTGTCCCACGGTTAGGTTGGGATTAAATCGGGGGATCGCTGGGCAGTGTGGCTCAAAAGGCCTGAAGGGCCTGTCCCACGCTGTATCTTAATAAGTAAAGAAAAATAAATTTTGCTTAAAGACCCAAGGGTGTGCTGGGGGCAGCCTGCAAGCATTGCTAGGCATCCTCGTACCAACATAGCATTCCCACAATGCTGAGCAGAACAACACAGAACACAACAAGCAACCAAATAACAACAGCAAAACAAGCTCTGTTCCTCCATCCCATCCTGGCACTTCAATACCAGAATCCACCCAATACTCCATGTATAGTCAAACTAGAGTGTTATAGAGCTGTCCTCTAAGCCTAGGCCAGGCCATCTTCGGCCTCCAGCTGAATTCCACTTGAGTTTGATTTCCCTAGTGGACTGGCAGAGATTCACAAACTTAGGGCTGCAGTCAACGGGCCTCCACATCTGGACTTTTAATTCAACCTCTGGGCCTTGCTCCTCAGCATTGACCACCCAAGGACCCGCCAATCACTGAACACTTTGTTCCCACTTCCTATCCAGTCCTGATGAAGAGCCTCAGCCCAAAATGTGGAAATGTTTATTAGATAGATGATAGATAGATAGATAGATAGATACTTTATTCATCCCCATGGGGAAATTCAACTTTTTTTCCAATGTCCCATACACTTGTTGTAGCAAAACTAATTACATACAATACTTAACTCAGTAAAAAAATATGATATGCATCTAAATCACCGTCCCAAAAAGCATTAATAATAGCTTTTAAAAAGTTCTTAAGTCCTGGCGGTAGAATTGTAAAGCCTAATGGCATTGGGGAGTATTGACCTCTTCATCCTGTCTGAGGAGCATTGCATCGATAGTAACCTGTCACTGAAACTGCTTCTCTGTCTCTGGATGGTGCTATGTAGAGGATGTTCAGAGTTATCCATAATTGACCGTAGCCTACTCAGCACCCTTCGCTCAGCTACTGATGTTAAACTCACCAGTACTTTGCCCACGACAGAGCCCGCCTTCCTTACCAGCTTATTAAGACGTGAGGCGTCCCTCTTCTTAATGCTTCCTCCCCAACACGCCACCACAAAGAAGAGGGCGAGCCATAGATGCTCCATAGCATCTCCATAGATGCTGTCTGACCTGCTGAGTTCCAGCACTTTGTGTGAGTTGCTCTGGATTTCCAGCGTCTGCCGATTTTCTCATGTTTATGACTTGCTGCCCCGCTGTGTGGTCTCTTCGAGGGATGCCTACCCTGAAGAGTTTTTTATCTTCTCTTTGATGGGAGTCAGATCCTCTCTCACTGGATCACTGTGATCTCAGTGATCCTCCGCCAGCTTATACTCCTCCCCTCTGGCCTCCCCACCTTCATATTCTGGACAGCATTTAACCTGCTCCAAGATCCATCTAACCCTTCCCTACCACATAGCATTCCATTTTTCTTTCATCTATGTTCTTCGAGAAGTATCTCTTAAATGCCCCTAATGTATCTGTCTCTACCACCAACCCTGGCAGCCCATTCCACACACTCACCACAGTCTGTGTTTTTTAAAAAAAAATCTCTGACATCCCCACTATACTTTCCTCCAATCACTTTAAAATTATGCTCTCTTTTATCACTATTTCCCCCAGCATGAAAATGTGTTGACTGTTTACTCTATCTATGCTCCTATCGTCTTGTACACTTCTACCAAGTCATTTCTCATCCTCCTTTGCTCCAGAGGGATAAAAACCCTCGCTCGGTCATCTTATCCTTGTAAAATATATTCTCTAATCCAGGTAGCAACCTGGTAAATCTCCTCTGCAGCCTCTCTAAAGCTTCCACATCCATTCCATAACAAGGTGACCAGAACTGAACACATTAATTACCTCACAGCTCTTGAACTCAATTCCCTAACTTATGAAGGCCAACACCTTCTCAGCCACCCTTTCAACTTGTCTAGCATCTTTGAGATATCTATGCTCACATTAGATCTCCAGGAGGATATTAATAGCTCATATAAGACCTCCAATGGAATATTATGGAATCAAGGGAGTTTGTTTAAGGTGCTTCCAGTGAGAAAGACATCCTGAAAAGTGATGTAGCTTGGGACATGGACATGTTGCTTACATGTCCTGAGGAAGGTTCTTGGCCTGGAATATCGATCTTTTATTCCTCTCCATTGATGCTCCCTAACGTGCTGAGTTCCTCCAGCATTTTGTAAGTGTTACTCTGGAATTCCAGTGTCTGCAGAATCTCTTGTATTACTGTCACAAGGAGTGCTGAACTGTCAAATTGGGCATTGTCCTCACCTATCTCTCCCATAGCTTGGAGGGCAAGCAAAATTTAAGACTATAAGACATAAGAACAGAATTAGGCCATTCAGCCTATTGAGTTTGCTCCAGCCATTCTGTCATGGCAGATTTATTATCTCTCTTACCCTATTCTCTCCATAACCTTTGAAACCCTTGCTATTCCATAACTTATGAACTTCCGCTTTAAAAATACCCAATGACTTAGCCTCCACTGTTGTCTATGGCAATGAATTCCACAGATTCACCACCCTCTGGCTAAAGAAATTCCTGCTCATCTCTGTTCTAAATGGACATTCCCTACTCTGAGGCTATGTCCTCCGGTCCTAGACTTCCCCACATTTGGAAACATCCTCTCCATATCCACTTTATCTAGGCCATTTAGTTTCAATGAGATCCTCCCAGATTCTTCTAAGCTCCAGTGAGAACAGGCCCAGAGCCATCAAATGTTCCTGATAGGTTGACCCTTACATTCCTGGGGGTCATTCTCATGAACCTCCTCTGGACCCTTTCCCAATGCCAGCACATCCTTTGTTAGATAAGGAGCCCAGAACTACTCGCAATACTCCAAGTGAGTTCTGAGCAATGCCTTAGAAAGCCTCAGCATTTAACCCTTGCTTTAATGAATTTTAACTAATGCAGTTTGCCCGTGGAGTTTTTTTTCCCACTGGTTCTGTTGTCCATTAGAAGTATCTGTGCTTGCTTTCACGCCTGTCGTTGTTAATGATGTAAACATGGAGAACAAGCAGAAATAAGCTAGGTATCAGTGCATGTTTCAAAGTTCAAAGTAAATTTATTATCAAAGTGTGTGTTTGTCACCATATACTACCCTGAGATTCATTTTCTGAAAGTATTCACAGAAGGACAAAGTAATACAATAGAATCAATGATACAAAGACTGACAAAGAATGCGTAAAAGACAAACTGAAAATAATAAATAAATATCACTGAGAACATGAATTGTTGAATCCTTAAAAGTAAGTCCTTAGATTGTGAAATCAGTTCAGAGATGAGGTAGTTCAAGAGCCTGCTGGATGAACGATGATAACTGTTACTGAACCTGATGGTGTGGGTCCTGAGGCTCCTGAACCTCCTTCCTGATGGCAGCAGCGAGAGGGGACCATGGCCAGGATGGTGGGGTTCCTTGATGAAGTCAAGTATTTGAACTTTATCCCTCTGAGGAAAGAGATGTGCAGCTTTGGATTGCATGCTATTAAATTGTCTACTTCCCTCAATCTGCACTGCAATTCCCTCAATAGCCCTCCATACCCCTCGCATCCATGTACCTATCCAAACTTCTCTTAAACATTGAAATCAAGCTTGCATGCACCACTTGTGCTGGCAGCTAGCTCCACGCTCTCACTACCCTCTGAAGAAGTTCACCCTCATGTTCCCCATAAACAGTTCACGTTTCATTCTTAACCCATGACCTCCAGTTCTAATCTCACCATGTTTGCATTTACCCTGACTATACGCCTCATAATTTTTTTATACGTCTGTCAAATTCCTCCTCATTTCCCGATGCTCTAGGGAATAAAGTCCTAATCTATTCAATCTTTCCCTATACCTCAGGTCCTAAAGTCCAGCAACATCCTTGTAAATTTTCTCTGTACTCTGTCAATCTTATTGACATCTTTACTGCAGGTTGGTGACCAAAACTGCACACAATATTCCAAATTAGGCCTCACCAGTGTCGTATATAATCCAGGCTAAGGTCTCTTGTTCTCTGTGTCACCTAAATCTTTTCCAGATACAACAGAAAAAAATACAACCTAAAATACAACAGAAACCAGAAAACAAAAGTTGAGCAAGTAATGAGCAAACAAATACCAAATACAATCTCCCATTATAACTGGGACATCTTTAATTATTATTATAAAAGTAATGCTACTTCAACAGCTACACTGAGTAACAAGAAATACCTTGAAGATTAGCTTTATTTATCACATGTACATCAAAGCATAAGCATTAAATGTGTTACTTGCGTTAAGGACTGCGCTGGGAGCAGCCTGCAATTGCAGCGTCCAGCGCAATAGCCAACACTCTCTTGACACCAAAGTTGCAGCCTGCTTCTTACTAGCCCTAGCCCGTACAGGTTTGGAATGTGGCAGGAAACTGGAACACACAGAGGAAACCCACACAGTCACGGCAGAATGGACAAATTTCTTAGTGTCAGAATCGAACCTACAGTAGGTCATTAGCACTGTAAGAACATTACACTAACTCCTGCTCTATCGTGCTGGCCATTTAAGGTGGAGATAAATACATGGTTGGGAGGTTGAGGTACTGAGGATGATTGGGCACTGGCACAGAAGCAGAGTTGATGCCAGTTTAGATAAGCCACGATCATATTGAATGCTGGGTTAGACTGGAGGAACCAAGTGGCTTGTTCCTCTGCTTAAATTTTCTTATCGCAAATGACTAAACAATTTCCCCTCACAATCCCATTCTTCTATCTTCTCGCCATAACCTTTGACGCCCTTACTATTCAAGAACCTATCAACCTCTGCTTTAAATATACTCAGTGACTTGGCCTCCACAGATGTCTGTGGCAATTAATTCTACAGATTCATTACTCTCAGGTTAAAGAAATTCCTTCAAATCCTCCACATCTCTGTTCTGAACAGACGTCCTATTCTGAGGCTGTGCCTTCTGGTCCTAGACTTCCCCACTATTGGAAGCCTCCTCTCCATATTCACTCTATCGAGGCCTTTCAATATTTGATAGTTTTCGATGAGATCAACCCTCATTCTTCTAAACTCATACATTAACCCTTTCATTCTCGTGAACCTCCTCTGAACCCTCTCCAATGTCAGTGCTACAGGTGAAAGTAGACATTAGTTTATTCATGGTGCACTGTGAAGACCAGTGGACAGCCTCAGAATAGAGGGATGTCCACTTAGAATGAAGATGAGGAGCAACTTCTTTAGCCTGAGAGTGGTGAATCTGTGAGATTTGTTGCCACAGGCAGCTTTAGAGGCCAAGTCTTTGGGTGTATTTGAGGCAGAGGTTGATAGATTCTTGATTGGTCAGAGTATGAAACGATGCGGGGAGAAGGCAGGAGATTGGGGTTGAGGGGGAAATGGATCAGCCATAATGAAATGACAGAGCAGACTTGATGGGCCAAATGGCCTAATTCTGCTCCTATATGGTCTTAAATATTTGGTGATTTTTATTTTGTTTTTAACACACACGCCCGTACGAATGGGGAACCAACCCCATGATCAGCCAAAATCTTCCCCATTGTAACCTTGTTATTGTAGCTTATTTCATCATGTGTCTAAACTTAATTATCAGCATGATATTGTTTCAGAGAGATTTACAGATTGCCCACCATGTCTCTCATTAGTGTGGTAAAGCGCTCCAATTAGCAGTTAGCACAGTGCAAGTACCCAGTGCTCTTGGTGTGGAGGTGCATTGCTAGCACTGTGCTTCGTTTGGTTTAGATTTCCTAATGAGCTGTCAATGGAAGAATTTTTTTTCCTTTGCAATCTACTTAGCAAAGATTTATCGATTACATTTTTTTTCTTCATAGAGAATTACTGATCCATTTTGGAAAATCAGATTTTCACACCTTTCATGAGAATGCACACAGCTCGATTCCCATGAGACAGCCTTGGAAGTTGACTTTGACAAGAAATCCCTTGGTAGCAGCATAGAATGGAATATAGCATCATTGCCATGGTGTGTTTTGTAAAGCAGTAAAAAAAGAATAAAATTGTTTCTGCACTTTAATTTTGAAGTGGGTTGCATCAAAACATTTTGTAAGATGAGCATGTTCAAAAAGGATTAAATTTGTTTCCCGTTATCTTATGTTTACAGTTTTTAAAACTTTGAGGTCATTCCTGTAACAATACAAATTTCATAACTGTGAGAGAAATCTACATCATAGTTTGTTTTTGCACAGCAAGACGAGAGGAACTGCAATGAAAGGACAGTGTGAAGGTATAATAGCTTCAAAATGGCGTACTATATAGGTAGCGAAGTGATTCAGCTGTCTTGGGCCAAGGATTACCAATTGAACTCTGCTGTGCTACTGAAAGCTAGACAAATAGCTCGACTGAAAGCTCAGTGGCATTGGGTGCAGCAGGCTATGCTGAATGTGTGAAGTGTTCCCAGCAAGAGCAGATCCTGAATACTTTATTGCACATTTGAAGAGACTATGGCATGCACTGTGAGTACCTCATGTATACCGTGACCATAACTAAACCTCAGGTCCGATTAGGTCAGATTCAAATCTTTCTTACAACATGTTGTAACTGGCATATTTCACTAGTGGTGAACACAGCAGAATTGTCCACTTGTATCAGAATCAGGTTTAATATCACCGGCATATGTCATGAAACTTAAACACTTTGTGGCAGCACTACAATGCAATACGTAATAATAGAGAAAAAACATTAATTACAGTTAATGTGTATATACTAAATAGTTAAATTTAATAAATAGTGCAAAGATAGAAATTTTAAAAAAGTGAGGTAGTAAAGTCCATTCAGAAATTGGATGGCAGAAGGGAGAAAGCTCTTCCTGAATTGTTGAGAGTGTGTCTTCAGGCTTCTGTACGTCCTTCCTGATGGCAGCAATGAGAACAAGGCATGACCTAGGTGATGGGGGTACTTAATGATGGATGCCACTTTTTTGAGGCATCGCTCTTCGAAGATGTCCTGGATACGGAGGCTAGTGCTCATGATTACATCTGTAGAATACTTTATGTTAATATTATTAAATGAATATTTTGTGCTGTATGTACTTTATTTTGCATCTTGGTCCCTGATGAACGTTGTTTCATTTAGCTGTATAAATGTGTACGGTTGAATGACAATAAACTTAGACTTGAACCTGCAATTAATTTTTTTGTATGCATTGTTTATCTAAAAATGGTTAAACTTGAACCCACCAGCTTCTATCAATTTGTGGCCTCATTTCAAAGTTCTTAATTTTGCCATGAGAGGACATTTGTGTTGTCAGACGTCTGCATTCTCCTTTGAGGTAGTAATTAATATCTAGTTGTGAAAGTTTAACAGTCAAGCTTAAAGTAAACAGTAGGCTGCTTGTTGATGCTTCTGTGGGAGAGATTATGCTCCTTGCTTCGAGCTGGCCTGCAAAGCTTAGTGAAGACCATTGTAAAAGCAAATAAAATTGGACACTGGGAACGCAGACATGAACATCCAACGAAAGGCATTTGGAGCACGAAAGGTTAATTTAATGATCTTCGATTTTAGAAAATGCCACTGCTTGGGCTCTAGCATTTCAACGAGGCTCTCTGTGGTGACAGGTTCATCTGTACATAAAGCAGCAGAAGAGTAATTTTATTTATTATTTCTCTCCCATGATATTGGATTAAACATATTAGTGTGATTATCTTCAGAACTAAATTTGGGATCAATTTTATTTATTAATTAACACCATAAAAATGCTGGCATGTTATTTGTGGAGGCAGGGATGGCAATGAAAGATGATATCTCTAGGTCTCATCCTTTTCCACTTGTTTAAGATTGTCACAATGAGGAATGTCAGCATTATGAAAGCTCAGCTCTGCTCTTGGGATGATAAAACGCTTCAGAAACAACCTTCTTCCATGTGTGCAGCTACGGGTTATTTCCCCACTCTTTTTTTTGCGCTTAGATGTCAGAAATTAATTTCTTTTCAGTGCGTGCACTTAACCCAGTCAGACTACCACAAGCCTAAACATAATGCACATTGGAAATTGTATTGTTTAACAACAGCATGTTAAAATCATGAATCCTTTCCCGTCTCCCCCCATGAGGCTTCAAATCGTCAACAGACTGTAAAGAATAAATAATAAAAAAGTATTGATTATTTTGATGACGGCGAGATTCAATTAAGTATTAATTTTGCCCTCCAGTGGACCTATCAAGGTATTCAAAGGAGAGAATTTGCTCCAGTTAAATGCATGCGGAGTGCATCAGTCCTAAAAAGAGGAAAATGTGTTTACCTCTTTGAAGACTATCACATAGTCCAATATTTAAGTGCTGTGCAAATTAAGCCCTGATGACAGTGACATTGTTTGCAGCAATATTAGTATTGACTAAAGGAGTGCATTTGATGATAGCTTAAACTATTTTTATTGATTAACATTTTCATAGATTATCATGTGTCATATCAAATACTATTTTCAGAAATGAATATATTTAAAAACCCACAGGCATTCATCGACCAATGTGGTGAGTGGACATAGCACTCTACCTAGTTCAGAATGAATCCCAGTAACCTGTTCTTCACTTAGAGCTATTTAGGCATAAACTTTGCAATAAATAGATGAGGGTTAGCTCAGGGAGTTTAGTACTTCCCAGTTTTCATCAGTGAAGGTTTTCGAGAGCGGCAGTAGCCATCAAAGGTAAATGTCAGACAGTTTAATAATAGGCCATTTACCCTTTCCTTGCCTGCTTTTCCTGACAGAGGTCAAACAATAATCAAGGAAGGAGAACTTTAAAAGTTAGTACTTTTGTTAGATCTTCTCTGAAGTGGTCGGAAATCGTTAACTTCAATTTGAGCTAACTTGTGGTATTACCAATGCACGTAGTTTATAAATAGGAAATGCAAAACAAAAAGTTCAGAATTGGGGTTTCTATTATAAATTGAATTTGATTCCCAGCATGCAGCATTCCTTAGAAATCTGCCCGTGAAGAGCGAAACCATTTTTTGACTAGTCAGGGCAAAGGCAATAATTCCATCCGATGATGACAAGGATGACACAATTTTTGAAAACGTAAATAGACTTTATTCTAAATGAAATGCTGGCTGCATTGCCATGTTTTCTTTAATCAGCTTTTCTTGGAAAAGTGTATTTTGACAAAGCATAGTAAAACCCTTGCATGCTAGTAGATCTTTAATAGGGTGGAGGGTAATGGAAAACTCATTGAATCTATAATAGCTCTTCACTTGACTACAGCTAGTAATAGCAGCTGAAGCTGCCTGGGACTTAGATAAGGGGAGAGTGTATGCCAAAGCTAACCTTGTTTCACTCCTCGTTTTCTCTCTCCCAGGATCCTATGATTTCTGGACAGCAGCTGAGCAAGCCCTTGCCGTCCCTCCGAGCGGAAATGAATGCAGAATCGAGAGGTGAGGACAAGGCGGCCACTTCAGACAATGAGTTAAATGAGTCTCTGCTTGTGCCTGTGGAATTAAACGACAGCGAGGACACGCCCAGCAAGCTCTTCGGTGAGTTTGTTTTGAATACTCCTGTTCCCTGGAAAGGAATCTGTTTCTGTTTTCAATTTAGTGCGGGGAGGAAGTGGAGAGAATCCTGAGCAGCAAACCTCAGTGTTTCAATGCCACTCAAATTCATTTTGTAGTTCTTCTCAACATCCAGTTTTTCATCAATATCTTCCTCACCCAAAAAATTCAAAACCATCTGAAAATTCTCAACTTTTTTTAAATCAGAGACTTGAAGGTAAATGAAATGTTGCCTGCACAATGTCTGATTGTCATCATAATGCCACTCAAATTTATTTTAGATTTCTTCCCAAAAAAAAATCCAGTTTTTCGTCAATAACTACCTCACCCAAGGATTCCCAACCTGGGGTCCACAGACCCCTCAGTTAATGGCAAGTGTCCATGATATAAAATGGTTGGGAAACCCAGTCCTTATCCAAAACATTTAAATCATCTAAAAATTGTTAACTTTTTTTTAAACCAGAGACTTAAACATAGGCAAAATGTTGCCTGGGCAGACTTGAGAATTGACCTTGGAATTCTTAAGGGAGAGCTATCTGAGACTAGTATTTACAATTTGCAGGCTATCAGTTTTATCCGAAAGGCACTTTGATGCTATGCCGAATGTTAGGAAGCCATTGACACCTCTTGTGGCATCTTTTATTCTGTTATTTTTAAATACTTTTGGGGTCCCACTCTGTCTTCTGCTATGCCCTGGACTTCTGTTAGTCTGTTTCAAACAGCAATGTCTTGATGTGTTTAGAAACAAAAACAATCCACAATAATTTGTCAAATATTTTGACAGAGAAATCCTGCCATTTCTGAATGATTATTGCTGTGGTCAGTATGATACTTGTTTTTTCTTTCATTGTTGAATTTGAATTTCAGTTTAAGCCACTCTGTTATAGTCATAGCACAGGGGTTCCCAACCTTATGCCATGGACCAATTTCATTAAGCAAAGGGTCCGCAGACCCCAGGTGGGGAACCCCTGTACTTAGAGGGACTGAGCTAATTGTTGATAGAAGGTATTAAATCTGATATCTTGAAAACAACAGTATATCTCTGAATGTGCCATCTCGTTCTTTTTGATAAGTTATGTAATTGAGGTTGTACAAGAATCAAGGAATTTATCTAACTTTGCTGTTACTTTGAACTTGCTCGTGATGTTGAGGATTGCTGAACATACATTCTCTATACAATGTAAAAAATTGGGGGAAAAAAATCAGACTTCTGTTTTTTTTTAGTGTGGGCAAAATTGTTGAATTTCTATTGATGTATTCTTGTCAGAAGTGAATAAATCTGGATTATTTAATGCTGTCAGAAACTGGGAATTTCTTTGATTAAAAACCCTGCTGTTATATGATTTGAGATTAATAATAGATCACACAGTTATGCATCAAGCGAAGTATGTGAAAATATGAGACTTGCCAGTTTTTTTTAAAGAACTCCCTTTCACACCTGTTCCTCTGGTGGATGTGTTTTATTTCCATGCATTGGACATGAAGTTCAGAGTTAAATTTGTGGACGGCTTTGCACGGCTCAAGTTTAACAAGATCCATTTGGAGTTTTTCCAGTGTTAGCAATGAGGGCTGGTGGAAAAACTTAAAGAAGGCAAAGTGACAAGAGAGAGATCTGTGTAAAGTGTCACGCTGTGAGGTTAATAAATTTTTCAGTATATCCAAAGGCATGAATATCATAAGAATAGTTATAGTAGCAATTGCAATTCAGCCCATCTGATCTTCCTTAATATCCAGAATGACTTCTGTTTAAATGAGAGCTCCAGTTATGTAATTCTGGTTTTCTGCATTGCACTATCCAATGTTAGGAAGCCACTGATAACTCTTGTGATGTACTTGATCCATTTATATTTTTTAAGCATTTCTATTTTACTCTCTCCTTTTCTATGCTCTGGATTTGCCTTCTATTGTTTCATACAATTAGTTTTCCGCTCCTTGAAATTGCTGCTAATTTCTGTGTTTTGGAAACATAGAAACATGTTGCTGCAAGTGGTAATTTATTGAAATACTGACTTTTGTAATTATCTTTTCTGCAGTAATTTTATGTTAGGTAGGAACATAGAACATAGACATCTACAGGCCCTTTGGCCCACAATGTCATGCCAACCTACTCAAGAAACTGGCTAGAACTTCCGTACCACATAGCCCTTTATTTTTCTAAGCTCCATGTACCTATCCAAGAGTCTCTTAAAAGACCCTATTGTATCCGCCTTCACCACCGTAAGAGACCCGATTGTATCCACCTTACGCAACAACCTTGCCGTTTCGTTAACATTTGTCTGTTTAATGAAGCTGAATTGCTAGCATGATGCTCAACCCAGCACAGGTGGAAAGCGTGCAAGGATCCAGCTGGGTTCGAACCCAGGACCTCTTGTCCTGAAGGCTGGGTTTGGATACCACTACACCACCAGCACAGGTACATAAAGAAAGCTTTTGCACACTGGCCTTCATAAATCAAAGTATTGAGTACAGGAGACGGGATGTTATGTTGAAGTTGTATAAGACATTGGTGAGGCCTAACTTGGAGTATTACGTGCAGTTTTGGTCACCCACCTGCAGGAAAATGTAAATAAGATTGGAAGAGTACAGGGAAAATTTACAACATGTTGCAAGTCTGGAGGTCCTGAGTTATAAGGAAATAATGAATAGGTTAGAACTTTATTCCTTGGAACATAGAAGACTAAGGGGAGATTTGATAGAGATGTACAAAATTATGAGGGGTATAGATAGGGTAAATCCAAGCAGGCTTTTTCCACTTAGGTTGGGTGGGATAGCAACTAGAGGTCATGGGTTAAGGGTGGAAGGTGAAATGTTTAAGGGGAACGTGAGTGTAAACTTCTTCACCAAGAGGGTAGTGAGAATGTGGAATGAGCTTCCAGTGCAAGTGGTGTATGCAAGCTTGATTTCAATGTTTAGGAGAAGTTTTCACAGATACCAGGATGGTAGGGGTATGGAGGGCTGTAGTCCAGGAGATGGGTCGATAGGAGAAGGCTGTTCGTATTCATTCGGTATGGACTAGACCGTAAGATATAGGAGCAGAATTAGGCCATTCTGCTTATTGAGTCTGCCCCATAATTCCACCGTGGCTGATCCTGGATCCACTCAACCCCATACCCTGTTTTCTCGCCATATCCTTTGATGCCCTGACCAATCAGGAAACGTTCAACTTCTGCCTTAAATATACCCACAGACTTGGCCTCCACCACAGTCTGTGGCAGAGCATTCCACAGATTCACTACTCTCTGGTTAAAAAAGTTCCTCCTTACCTCTGTTCTAAAGGGTTACCCCTCAATTTTGAGGCTGTGCCCTCTAGTTCTGGATACCCCCACAACAGGAAACATTCTCTCCACATCCACCTTATCTAGTTCTTTCAACATTCGGTAGGTTTCAATGAGATCCCCCCCCCCCCCCCCCACATTCTTCTAAATTTCAGTGAGTACAGGCCCAAAGCTGCCAAATGCTCCTCATATTCATTCCCAGAATCATCCTTGTGAACCTTCTCTGGATTCTCCGCAAGACCACAAGACATAGGAGCAGAATTAGGCCTTTCAGCTCATCGAGTCTGCTCCACCATTCCATCATGGCTGATCCTAGAATCCACTTAACATCCAAAGACAACACATCCTTTCCAAGATATGAGACCCAAAACTATTAACAATACTCCAAGTGCAACCTGACTAGTGTCTTATGAAGGCTCAGCATTATCTCCTTGTTTTTATATTCTATTCCCCTTGAAATAAATGCCAACATTGCATTTGCCTTCTTTACCACAGACTCAACCTGTAATATAAGCTTCTGGTTGTCTTGCACAAGGACTCCTAAGTCCCTCTGCACCACTGATGTCTGAATTTTCTCCTCATTTAGATAATAGTCCCCACTACTGTTCCTTTTACCAAAATGCATTATCATACATTTCCCAACACTGTATTCCATCTGCCACTTCTTTGCCCATTCTTCTGATTTGGCTAAGTCCTGCTGCAATCACATTGCTTCCTCAGCACCACCAACCCCGTCACCTATCTTCGTAACACCCACAAACTTTGCCACAAAGGCATCCAAATCCAAATCATTGACAAACAATGTGAAAAGTAGCAGTCCCAACATTGACCCCTAAGGAACACAACCAGTCACTGGCAGCCAATCAGAAGAGGCTCCCTTTATTCCCACTCACTGCCTCCTGCCAATCAGCTATTCCTCTATCCATGCCAGTATCTTTCCTGTAACACCATAGGATTTTATCTTGTTAAGCAGCTGGATGGGCTGAAGGACCTGTTTCTGTGCTGTACTTTTCTATAAAAGACCAGATGCATAGAAAACACTGCTGATAGAATGCATCTTCCGTGAGTCTGGAGACCACATGAATCAGGTGGCTTTATTCAGTTCATACATGCTCATTGTGTAATTTTATGCAACATATTAAATGGTGATAAGATGTTTCTGTATTAACATATTAAATGGTGATAAGATGTTTCTGTATTTATATAATCTATTGACTGAGCTAATGGGCTATACACCAAGGTATCAACAAACTCAACAAACAACAGCAACAACATCAACAAACTCATTCGTAAGGCCAGTGATGTTATGGGGGGGGAACTGGACTCTGTGACGGTGGTGTCTGAAAAGAGGATGCTGTCTGGGTTGCGTGCTGTCTTGGAGGGTGACTCCCATCCACTCCATGGTGTGCTGGTTGGGCACGGGGGTGCATTCAGCCGGGGACTCATTCTGCCGGGGTGTAGCTCTGAGCGTCATGGGAGGTCGTTCCTGCCTGTGGCCGTCAAGCTTTACAGCTCCTCCCGCGGAGTGTCAGACACCCTGAGCCAATAGGCTGGTCCTGGACTTATTTCCACTTGGCATCATTTACTTATTATTATTTGATCATTTATGGTCTTGTATTGCTATGTTTCTGCACTATTCTTGGTTGGTGCGGCTGTAATGAAACCCAATTTCCCTCGGGATCAATAGAGTATGTCTGTCTGTCTGTCTGTCTGTCTGTAAAGCTGTAGCAGACCTGTGTTCTGTCCAAACACTTGTACGGGTCAGAATGCTGTTCATGACAGAGTGCGATCTTGCTAAGCTGTCATCATTTCACTCTATGACCCTCTGGAAAATCCTCCACATTTACTGGCCAAGGAAGATCTCCAACCACACCCTGCTCCTTCAATGTCACCAAGAGGACATGGCCACAGTCATCATGAGGAAACGTTGGGGATGGATTGGACACGTGATGAGAGGAGAGGCCAACTCCATCATCAAGATGGCACTTCATTGGACCCCTGAAGAGTGGAGAAACCAGGAGAGACCAAAGGCAACTTGGCACCTTACTCTAGAGGCAGAAATGAGGACCTTGATCCACACCTGAGGCACAATAGAGAAAATGGCCAAGGAGAGACAGAGATGAAGGATCTTCATTTCTGCCCTCAATACCAGTGACATAATGGAATAACTTAGAACATAGAATGCTATAGCATGGTACAGACTCTACTGCCCATTGCGTGCTGACCTTAAGATCAACCTAACCCTTTCCTATTACATTTTTCTTTCATCCATGTGCCTATCTAACAAGCTTCTAAATGCCTCTAATGCATGTGCCTCTATCCACCCAAGCGGTATATACCATGCATTCACCACTCTCTGTGACATTGCCTCTGACAATCCTTCCCGCATATCTTCCCCCATCATCTTTAAATTTTGCCCCCCCCCCCCGCATTAGCCATTTCTGAGTTATGCAGAGGTGAGTTTGTTTTTCAACTCTGCAGTGTGAACTTTACATTCATTAGCTTTTATCTTGGGTTTCCTCAACTTTAAAATTGTGTTCTGTTTACCTTCAATTTCATAGATCCCATTTCTGAAATTCCTTCCCTAAACCTCTACGTCTCTTTTCACTGCAGTGCTCTTTTAAAACATACATAGAAACATACAAAACCTACAGCACAATACAGGCCCTTCGGCCCACAAAGTTGTGCCGAACATGTCCCTAACTTAGAAGTTACTAGGCTTACCCACAGCCCTCTATTTTTCCAAGCTTTTGTGTAAATTGTATACACTTCTCAGAGCATTTTCTGAAGTGACTAATGTCAAATACTGTTTGATAATACAATGTTCCTGCATATGATTGTCTTCATCCCAGGGTACAGTGGCTCTAGAAATCGTGGACGCATTGGTAATCATTTTCCAATGTTCTATAGATTCAGGAACAGTTCCTGCTGACTGGAGGGTGGCTAATGTTGTCCCATTTTTCAAGAAAGGAGGGAGAGAGAAAACAGGGAATTATAGACTGGTTAGCCTGACGTCAGTGGTGGGAAAGATGCTGGAGTCAATTATAAAAGATGAAATTACGACACATTTGGATAGCAGTAGAAGGATCAGTGCGAGTCACATGGATTTATGAAGGGAAAATCATGCTTGACTAATCTTCTGGAGTCTTTTGAGGATGTAACTATGAAAATGGACAAGGGAGAGCCAGTGGATGTAGTGTACCTGGACTTCCAGAAAGCTTTTGATAAAGTCCCACATAGGAGATTAGTGGGCAAAATTAGGGCACATGGTATTGGGGGCAGAGTACTGACATGGATTGAAAATTGGCTGGCTGACAGGAAACAAAGAGTAGCGATTAACGGGTCCCTTTCGGAATGGCAGGCTGTGACCAGTGGGGTACCGCAAGGTTCGGTTCTGGGACCGCAGCTGTTTACAATATACATTAATGATTTAGATGAAGGGATTAAAAGTAACATTAGCAAATTTGCTGATGACACAAAGCTGGGTGGCAGTGTGAAATGTCAGGAGGATGTTATGAGAATGCAGGGTGACTTGGACAGGTTGGGTGAGTGGGCAAATGTATGGCAGATGCAGTTTAATGTGGATAAATGTGAGGTTATCCACTTTGGTGGCAAGAACAGGAAGGCAAATTACTATCTAAATGGAGTCAAGTTAGGAAAAGGGGAAGCACAACGAGATCTAGGTGTTCTTGTACATCAGTCAATGAAAGCAAGCATGCAGGTACAGCAGGCAGTGAAGAAAGCTAATGGCATGCTGGCCTTTATAACAAGAGGAATTGAGTATAGGAGTAAAGAGGTCCTTCTGCAGCTGTACAGGGCCCTGGTGAGACCCCACCTGGAGTATTGTGTGCAGTTTTGGTCTCGAAATTTGAGGAAGGACGTTCTTGCTATTGAGGGAGTGCAGCGTAGGTTCACAAAGTTAATTCCCGGAATGGCGGGACTGTCATATGCTGAAAGATTGGGCTTGTATACACTGGAATTTAGAAGGATGAGAGGGGATCTGATTGAGACATATAAGATTATTAAGGGATTGGACACGCTGGAGGCAGGAAGCATGATGGGTGAGTCCAGGACTAGAGGCCACAGTTTAAAAATAAGGGGTAGGCCATTTAGAACAGAGATGCAGAAAAACTTTTTCACCCAGAGAGTGGTGGATATGTGGAATGCTCTGCCCCAGAAGGCAGTGGAGGCCAAGTCTCTGGATGCATTCAAGAGAGAGTTAGATAGAGCTCTTATAGATAGCGGGGTCAAGGGATATGGGGAGAGGGCAGGAACGGGGTACTGATTGTGTATGATCAGCCATGATCACAGTGAATGGCGGTGCTGACTAGAAGGGCCGAATAGCCTACTCCTGCACCTATTGTCTATTGTCTATTTCAGTATTATGTTGACATGGGAATTTAAGACAAACCTTTTCGCAGCTTTAATTTTCATTAACTAAATGTGCCACAAAGAAGGCGCACCAGTGATTCTACTTCAGTTAAAAAAGTATCTTTTAATATAGAAATATTGATAAGATTCTATTGCATAATTAGTGGTAATATTAGTAAGGAACTTTTCTATTATTGCAAAATTGTCTTAATATCAAGCATGTCAGTTCATTATATGCCATGTTGTATGACTTGGGCAGCAATGGTCTTTCTATGATTGCCCACATCAGGGTCCTGATGAAGGGTCTCAGCCATAAGCGTGGACTGTTTACTCATTTCCATAGATGCTGCCTGATCTGCTGAGTTCCTCCAGCATTTTGTGTGTGATACTCTGGATTTTCAGCATCTGCAGGCTTTCTCCTGTTAGTGGTCTTTCCATGACCATGATTGCTCATGATAAATTTTTCTGCAGAAGTAGTTTGTCTTTGCCACCTTCTGGGCCGTGTCTTTACAAGATGGGTGACCCCAGCCATTATCAATACTCTTCAGAGATTATCTTCCTGACGTCAGTGGTCGCATAATCAGGACTTGTGATATGCCTCAGATGCTCATATGACCATCCACCACCTGCTCCCGTGGCTTGATCGGGGGGTGGGGGTGGGGGTGTTGCTCAGCTGGTGCTACACCTTGCCCAAGGGTGACCTGCAGGCTTGTAGAGGGAAGGAGTGCCTTACACCTCCTTTGGTAGGGTCATATCTCCACCCTGCCACCCAAAAATATCAAGTGCAGAGTAGCTTAATTTATGGCTTTGTGAGGGGAATGGATTGTGCAATTTTGGCTTTATATGGACTTTTTGTGAGGAAGGGACTATTTTATCCTGGAATCTTTCTTTTCTGGCATCCCAGCCCTTGGAACATGGCGACACTTACAACTTTTGCTAAGTTGACTTGACACAAGATGGCATATTTCTCTATATGTTTCGATGACAAATAAAGCTAATCTCTCTTTAAAATGTTCTTATCTCTGGTTTATAAGCAACCATTTTAAATGTATTCCCTCAAATTACCAATAAAAATTGGCTCCCCCCCCCTTTATCTTCAGAACAGATTGGTGAGAAATCATATTTCAGCAATGGTGCAGACATGCTGACAACAAAACAAGTCAGTTTGCACCATTCCAAATTCATTTTTCCATTGGGATGCAGAAAAATAAAGTAAATATGGTGGAAACATAGTCTCCTAATCAATTGCTGCTTAATTGTTTCTCTGCTGTGAAACAATTATACCCTCATTCTGTCTCTTTCCTCTTCCAGTCGTAAACTTTTCTGCTATAAGGTTGAGCCCAGTGCCTTGTTTGTATATACACTCAGTGGCCACTTTATTGGCACACCTGTACACTGGCTTGTTAATGCAAATATCTCACCAGGTGGCAGCAACTCAATGTATAAAAGCATGCAGTGTGGTCAAAAGTTCAGTTGTTGTTCAGACCAAACATCAGAATGGGGAAGAAATGACTTTGTGACTTTAGCCGTGGAACGAATGTTGGTGTCAGATGGGGTGGATTGAATACGTCAGAAACTGCTGGTCTCCTGGGATTATCATGCACAACAATCTCTAGAGCAGGGGTTTCCAACCTGGGGTCCACAGATCCCTCGGTTAATGGTACGGGTCCATGGCATACAAAAGGTTGGGAATCTCTGCTCTAGGGTTTACAGGGAATGGTGCCGAAAACGAAATAAAAATCCAGTGAGCAGCAGTTCCGTGTCAAAAACGTCTTGTTAATGAGAGAGATCAGAGGAGAATGGCTGGACTGGTTCAAGCTGGAACAAAGGAATCAGTAACTCAAATAGCCATACACTACAACAGTGGAGTGCAGAAGAGCATCACTGAATGCACAACACATCAAACATGAAGTGGATGGGCTACAGCAGCAGAAGACCACACCAGGTTTTACCTCTGTACCTAATAAAGTGGCCACTGAGTGTATAATTCATATTTATTTTAACCAACAGAGTGAAGGCTCAGTTCTCGTACCATTGCAGTGCCATTATTAAGCAGGTTTGGAAATGTGATTGATTGAGTGTGCCTTAACCTTGTGTAAACTGAGCAGAATGCTGCACATTTCCCCATGTATCTGTAACAGCAAAATTTGCCTTATTGTTGGCGTTGGAGTTAGGTGGGAATATCTGCTACCATAAATAGCTTTAACATTTAGCTCTGAGGCGATAGCTAGCAGCAGTTTTTTACCCTTTGTTGTCCCACCTTAGAATCCTGAAGGATACATGGTGTTCATGCTGAGGGAGATGCAGGAAATTTGTGAGGGATTGAAAATTATTAATGATTTAATGGGTACTGGGGAGATCAGAATCAGAATGAGTTTTAATATCACTGACGTATGTCGTGAAATGTGTTGTTCTGTGGCAGCAGTACTGTGCAAAGCATAAAAACACAAACTATAATTATAACTACAATTATATTAGTAATCTTGTTTGAGGTGTTAACAACCCAAGTATGATTTCAAACACCCAAAGGTGATTTTCTAAAAAAAAATCTCAGTGCAGGTCAATGGGAGTAGACAGTTTATTCAGTTCGGCATGGACTAGAAGGGCCAAAGGGCCTGTTTCTGTGCTGTACCTTTCTATGACTCTAGTGCTAAATGTTTTTAAGTAGAATAAACTTAGGAAAGTACTTTTCAGATTATCATAGGGTTTATGTTGCCTGAATTCAGGATTTGTTTTGGAAATGAATCTTAAAAATAGATTTGAGCCATCTTTTTTTTTAAAGAAAGATAGGACTCTCGTTCCTATAGAGCCTTGCTGAAACTTTGAAGGTAACAAATAGATTCATAGGGCACTACAGCACAGAAACACGTTCTTCAGCCCATCTAGTCTGTGCCAAGCTTTCTGCCTGGTCCAATCAACCCACACCTGGACAACAGATTTACGAATATCTTCTATTCATATACACTTCCAAACTTTTCTTAAACGCTGCAATCGAGCCCTCATCCACCACTTCTGCTGGCACCTCGTTCATCACTCACACCACCCACTGAGTGAAGAACTTCCCTCCCATAGAACCATAAAACCACAGAACATTACAGCACAGAAACAGGCCTCCCGGGTGCCACCTTAAATATTTCACCTTTCACCCTTAACCCATTACTCTGGTTCGAGTCTCACCCTACCTCGGTGGTCAATGCCTGCTTGGATTTTCCCTATCTTTGACGCAGCAATCCCTTTGAAGTGGTATATCCCCTTTGGATACTGTTACTGGAGAGGTGGGGGGGGGGCGTGGAGGTGACCCATTGGGCCACAGCAGCAGTCAGGCTGGTAGAACAGTGTCTGGCTCTGAGGCTCAGCAGGGAAGGGCAAGATCAGGTAGAGCGGTAGAGATAGGAGACTTAATAGTCAGAGGGATGGGCAGAAAGTTCTGGGGCTGCAAGAGTGGACAGCACAGTAGCGTAGTGGTTAGCGCGATGCTATTACAGCTCGGAGCATTGGAGTTCAGAGTTCCCTTGCAACGTCATCTGTAAGGAGTCTGTACATCCTCCACGTGGAATGCTTTCCCCCGTCCTCCGGTTTCCTCCCACGGTCCAAAGATGTGCCGGTTAGTAGGTTAATTGGTCATTGTAAATTGTCCTGTGATTGGGGTTAAGTCAAATGTGCATTTTGGGTTGCTTGTCAGTGTGGCTCAAAGGGAAATTTGATTGAAACATATAAGATTAATAAGATTATTAAGGGATTGGACACGTTTGAAGCAGGAAACATGTTCCCGATGTTGGGGGAATCCAGAACAAGAGGTAACAGTTTAAAAATAAGGGGTAGGCCATTTAGAACGGAGTTGAGGAAAAACTTTTTCACCCAGAGAGTTGTGGATCTATGGAATGCTCTGCCTCAGAAGGCAGTGGAGGCCAATTCTCTGGATGCTTTCAAGAAAGAGTTAGATAGAGCTCTTAAAGATAGCGCAGTCAAAGGATATGGGGAGAAGGCAGGAACGGGGTACTGATTGTGGATGATCAACCATGATCGCAGTGAATGGTGGTGCTGGCTCGAAGGGCTGAATGGCCTACTCCTGCACCTATTGTCTATTGGCATAGGAGGAAAGGAGGAAGAGGTCCTAGGCAGCGAGGGTAGGGAGTTAGGAAAGGCTGAAGAGCAGGACGTCCAAGGTAGTTGTCTCTGGATTACTTCTGGTACCACATGCTCGTCAGGGCAGGAATAGAATGATAGTACAGATGAATGAGTGGCTGAGGAACTGGTGCAGAGGGAAGGGTTTTGGATTCTCAGATAATTGGAACCTTTTCTGGGGCAGGGTTGACCTGTACAAGAGGGGCAGATTGCACCTAAACTGGAGGGGAACCAATATCTTGGCTGGAAGGTTTGTTAGTGCTATTCAGGAGGGTTTAAACTAGTTTGGCAGGGGGAATAGGAACCAGAGCACCAGGTCAGAAAGCAGAGGGATGGAGAGGAAGGTAGATGTCAGGCCAGTAAAAACAGGGAGGAGCAAGGTGATAGATACGATGGGGTGGATAGATCGAAGTGTATTAATTTTAATGCTGGGAATATAATGGGTAAAGGTGATGAACTGAGATCATGGATCAGTAGATGGAACTACGATGTTGTGACCATTACAGAGACTTGGCTGTGAAGGGGACAGGAATGGGTATTTAATGTCCCAAGGTTTCAGTGTTTTAGAAGAGATAGAGAGGGAGATAAAAGAGCTGGGAGAGTTGTACTACTAATCAGTGACAATATCACAGCTGCACTCAGAGTGGACACAATGGAGTGCTCCACTGCGTCTATATGGGTAGAACTCAAATATAGGAAAGTTGCAATCACTCTGATCAGATTGTACTACAGATTCCACCCCCTCAAAAAAAAAGCTGCTGGGAAACTGAGGAAAGGGCAGGTTAAGATAATAAGACATAGGAGCAGAATAAGGCGATTCGGTCCAATGAGTCTGCTCTGCCATCCCAGCATGACTGATTTATCACCCCTCTCAACCCCATTCTCCTGCCTTCTCCCCATAACCTTTGATGGCTTTACTAATCAAGAACTTATCAACCTCCGTTTTAAATATACTCAACGGCTTGTCCTCCACGGCAGTCTGTGGCAATGAATTCCATAGGCTCCCCACTTTCTGGCTAAAGACATGGACATTCTTGTATGTGTCCTCTGGCCACAGAACCCTGCACTGTAGGAAGAATTCTCTCCATGTCCGTTCGACCTTGGCCATTCAATATTCCATAGGTTTCAGTGAGATCCCCTCTCGTTCTTCTAAATTGCAGGGTTTACTTTTGATTTCTCTTCCCAAAGTTCATGACCTCATACTTCTCTACCTTCAGACCAGTCACTGAGGGTAATGATATCCCATTGCAGAATCACAGTGTCCTCATCACAGCATGCCCTTCCAAATGTATAGTAACATTGGCAGACTGGGCACCTTGCATTTTGTTCCTTTCTTCAGGTCCTTAATTAGTTGAAATCGATGGATCTAGTAGTAGGATCATGGGTAGCTAAGACAAGGAGGTAAGCATGCCTTTACTACTTTGTAGGTTATGCCTCTTCAGGCAAAGGCTACCCCCAATGAGGACGCCAGCAACAGGACGTCTGATGGTGTCTGCGGCAGATGAATCCAAAAGGGTTAATGGTACAGCCACCTTGGTGGCATGCGGAGGAACCAGAGTGCTGGTCAACGGATGGCATCACTAGACCAGTTAGTTGTCACTGCGGGGCAGCTTCCTTATCCGCTAAGTCTGTCACACTCCTGTGTACCACTTAGCATCAGATTTGGAAGCCCAGAGAGACTGTATGGTGGGGACACAACACCGTCTGTCTTATTACTGTGCAAGGCGTGTTGGAGTAGAGTTTCTGGATGGCGTTGGTCTTGTGGCCCAGAAACGTGCCTGCAGAGACTAAACTCTCAGCACAGTCAACGTTGAAATCGATGGACAGCCGAAGAGAAAGAGATAATCAGTTGAAAGCCAAGAACCGATTCCTGGGATAGTCCTCTGGTTACACACCCCTGAAGCCTGGAGATGACCCATTATTCTAACTCTCTGTTCTTTCTGAGCCAACCAGTTTCCCATCCAGATTACACAATTTAAAAGACTCCTGGATAGGCACATGGATATAACAAAAATGGAGGGTAATGGAGACTAGCAGCTTACTACTTACATACTGTGATTGTTCTGACTAGCATCACTGGCTGCTATGAAGGCGCCAGCGCACAGGATCGAAAAAAGATACAGAGTGTTGTAAACTCATTTAGCTCTGTCACGACATCCAACTTCCCACAATGAGGACATCTTCAAAAGACGAAGCCTCAAGAAGTCAGCATACATCGTGAAGGATTTATCCTGTCTTCTTGAGGCCCTGGAGATTTGTTTACCTTTTTGACGCATGAGATACCCTGCACCTTGACTGTAATGCAGTGTATGTCCACGACAGCGTTATTTACTCTTCCTACATCTGAAGTCTGTCTTTCTCCGTGGTGACAACGGAAGAGAAATACTCATTATGGACCTTGGCAATGTCCTGCCAAGGAAAGATCTAAAAACAATAGGGTCAGTGTCATGGAGGACTTCAATGTCCCTAATATACACTGGGACCTTCTTAGTGGAAGAGGTTTAGATAGGGCAGAATTTGTTAGGTGCATACAGGAGGGTTTCTTAAATCAATATGTAGATAGTCAAACAAGAGGAGAGGCTGTACTGGACTTGATGTTGGGCAATAAGCCCGGCCAGGTGACTGACCTTTCAGTGGGTGAACAGTTAGGGAACGGTGACCAGAACTCCTTACGTTTTAAGGTAGCTTTAGAGAAAAATAAGTATGGGCCTTATGCGAGAGTATTAAATTGGAGAAGAGAGCAAATTACGTGTGCATTAGGCAGGAAATGGGGAGCAGCTGCTTCTCAGTGGATCCACATCCAGCATGTGGAGGGTGCTTAAAGACCAAGTGCATAGAGTGCAGGGCAAGTAAGATGGACGGATAGCAAAGTAAGAGATGTCAAGGGAGCTGATGAATTTAGTCAAGCAAAAAAAGGAAAAGTATATAAATATTAGGAAGCTTGGATCAAACAGAGCCCTTGAGGATTATAAAGAAGCCAAAAAGAACTCAAGAAGGGAATTTGGAGCTGCCCATTTACTTCCTCCCTCAGCTCCATTCAGGGCCCCAAGCACTCCTTCCAGGTGAGGCAACACGTCACCTGTGAATCTTCTGGGGTCATCTATTGTATCTGTTGTTCCTAGTGCAGCTTTCTCTACATTGGTGAGACCCGATGTAAATTGGGAGACCGCTGTGTTGATCACCTCTGCTCCATCTGGCCAAAGTGTGATTTCCCAGTGGAAGAATGGCAGATGGTGCTGAACCCAGCCATGTTTGAAGTGCGGCCCCTTGGTATGTTCCTTCTTGATAAACAGAGGAATCTTGGGTTCCAAGTACACAGCTCCCTGAAAGTGGCCGAGAGGGTGGCTGATGCACCATCAATAACTCTCTGAGACGTGAGGCGAGATATAGGCTTTTATTGACTGGAAGAAAGAACAAGCAGCAATTGACCACCATGCTACATCCTGGAGACTGAGGGCAGGGCTCCGGCCTCAATCGCCTTTATACCGGGGTCTGTGGGAGGAGCCACGGTCAGTGGGAGGAGCCACAGGATCAGTCAGTGGTGGGGGGGGGGGGGGGGCGTGTCCGTGTCCAGACAGGTGTATGTAGTTCACCACAGTGGTGAAGAAGGCTTGTGGCATGCTTGCCTTTATTAGTCAAGGCACTGAGTTCAAAAATCAGGAAGTTATGTTGCAACTTTATAAAGCTCTAGTTAGGCTGCATTGGGAGTATCGCATACAGTTACTATATGTCAGGGTTTTGAAGAGAGTGCAGAAGGGGTTTACCAGGATGCTGCCTGGATTAGAGGGCATGTGATATAAGGAGAGGGGGATAAACTTGGGTTGTTTTCTCTGGAGCAGCGGAGGCTGAGGGGAGATCTGATGGAGTTTTATCAGATTATGTAGGGCATTGATAGAGTGGACAGAGGGTATCTTCTTCCCAGGGTTGAAATGCCTAGTACTAAATGGCATGCATTTAAGGTGGGGGGGGGGTAATTTCAAGGAGGTGAGGGGCACATTTTTGGGTTTTTATTCCACAGAGAGGGGTGGGTGCATGGAATGCGCTGTCTGGGGTAGTTGTAGAGGCAGAAACATTTAGAGACTTTTAAAAGACGTTTAGATAAGCAGATGAATATGAGGAAAATGGATGGTTATGGACCTTGTGCAGGTAGAGGGGAGTAGTTCAGTTGGCCATTGATTACTATTTATTTTGGTTTGGCACAAGATTGTGGGCTGAAGGGCCTGTAGTTTGCTGTTCTGTTCTATGTTCATCAGTATCCCTCATAATTTTTGATACCCCTTTAAAATCTCCCCTCATTCTCTTATGCTTCAGGTAATAAAGTGCTAATTTATTTGTCCTTTCCCTACAACTTAGGTCCTCAGATACTTTGTTACCTATTAAGAATTTGTAAAGTGTTATAATGTTGCAATCTATGCAGCGTGTCAAGCAACGTTCTAATAATCAGGGTAATTAGGTCATATTGGATAGTTGAAGAGCATTGGGTGTTTCATTGTAAAACTGTGCTTTGATCTGGTTGAGAAATTGATACTTGTATTACACTTTTTAGTACAAGCATCTTGAACAACAGAAAATTGTAAACTTAGTCTGCTCCATCATGGATACTAGCCTCTATAGAATCCAAGATATCTTCAAGGAGCGGTGCCTCAGAAAGGGGCTGTCCATTATTAAGGACCCCCATCACCAGGACATTCCCTCTTCTCATTGTTACTGTCAGGAAGGAGGTACAGAAGCCTGAAGGCACACAGTCAGTGATTCAGGAACAGCTTCTTTCCCTCTGCCATCCAATTCCTAAATGGACATTGAACCCATGAACACTACCTCACTTTTGTCATATTATCAAACACGAGGAAATCTGCAGATGCTGGAAATTCAAACAACAACACACACAAAATGCTGATGGAACACAGCAGGCCAGGCAGCATCTATAGGGAGAAGCACTGTCGACGTTTCGGCCCGAAACATCGACAGCGCTTCTCCCTATAGATGCTGCCTGGCCTGCTGTGTTCCACCAGCATTTTGTGTGTGTTGTTGTTTGTCATATTATTTCTGTTCTTGCACTATTTTTAATATAACAATTTAATATACATATATACTTACTGTAATTGAATTACTTAATTATTTTTTTTCTATATTATCATGTATTGCATTGTACTGCTGCCACATAACCACAAATTTCACGACGTACATCGGTGATATTAAACTTGATTCTGATTCTGATTCAGAAATTCAAAGTAAGTTTGTAATCTAACAAAGTTAAATTGAATAAATACATCACTAGTTCCAAAAAGCAATTGTAAGAGAATTCTTACCTTGCAAAACACTGTTAAATTACAGAAGTGTTGTCAGAATTCCAGTCAATAATACTGTGTTTACTTGCTCATAAGGTGGTTGTGTTCTGGCGGTACCCAAGCACAGTCTGCGTAGGTAACTGTGACTTCTTTCTTATTTGCAATCTGACCATAAGACAAAGGAGCAGAATTGGGTCATTCAGCCCATCAGACCTACTCCACCATTTGATTATGGCTGATTTATTTTTCTTTTGTTGTTTGTGCCGTGAACTGCCAAAGCCATCTCTGAATTTCCCTCCCTGAATAAAATTTCACTGCTTCCCTTCCTTCATTTCAGATGGCTATTAAAATCTATAGCATTGGTAAATCTATGTCCTATTACAAGACCATAAGACATAGGAACAGAATTAGGCCATCTGGCCCATCACTTGATTGACTCCACCATTCAATCATGGTTGATCATTTTTTTCATATCACCTCCTCAACCCCAGTTCCTGGCCTTCTCCCCGTAACCTTTGATGCCATGTGCAATCAAGAACCTATCAAACTTTGCCTTAAATACACTCAATGACCTGCCTTCCACAGCTGCCCGAGGCAACAAATTCCACAAATTCACCACCCTTTGACTAAAGAAATTTCTCTGCATCTCTGTTTTGAAAGGGTGCCCCTCTATCCTGAGGCTGTGCCCTCTTATCCTAGACTCTCCCTTTATGGGAAATATCCTTTTCACATCTACTCTGTCTAAGCCTTTCAACATTTGAAAGGTTTCAGTGAGATCCTCCTCATCCTTCTGAAATCCAGCAAGTACAGACTCAGAGCTATTAAATGTTCCTTGTATGATAACCCTTTCATTCATGGAATCATCTTTGTGAACCTCCTCTGGACCCTCTCCAATGCCAGCACATCTCTTCTAAGACGAGGAGCCCAAAACTGTCCACAATACTCAAGGTGAGGCCTCACCAGCGCCTTATAAAGCCTCATCACATCTTTACTTTTGTATTCTAGACCTCTTGAAATGAATGCTAATATGGCATTTGCCTTCCTCACCACCGACTCAACCTGCAAGTTAACCTTAAGGGTGTTCTGCACAAGGACTCCCAAGTCCCTCTGCATCTCAGATTCCTGGATTTTTTCCCATTAGAAAATAGTCCACACATTTATTTCCACTACCATGACAATGCATTTTCCAACATTGTAGTTCATTTTCCATTTTCTTACCCATTCTCCTAACCTGTCTAAGTCCTTCTGCATCCTACCTGTTTCCTCAACACTACCTGTCCCTCCACCAATCTTCATATCATCTGCAAACTAGGCTAATAAAGCCATCTATTCCATCATCTAAATAATTTATGCACAGCAATTAAAGAAGTGATCCCAACACCAACCCCTGCGGAACACCACTAGTCACTGGCAGCTCAACAGTAAAGGATCCTTTTATTCCCACTCGCTGCCTCCTACCAATCAGCTAATGCTCTAACAATGGTAGTAACTTTCCTGTAATACCATGGGCTCTTAACTTGGTAAGCAGCCTTGTGTGTGACACCTTGTCAAAGGCCTTCTGAAAGTCCAAATATACAACATCCACTGCATCCCCTTTATCTATCCTACTTGTAATCTCCTCAAAGAATTCCAACAGGTTCATCAGACATGATTTTCCCTGAAGGAAATGATGCTGACTTTTTACGATCTTGACCTGTATCGTCAACTACTCCATCACCTTGTCCTTAACAATTGACTCTAACATCTTCCCAACCACTGAGGTCAGGCTAACTGGTCTATAATTTCCTTTCTGTTGCCTTCCTCCTTTCTTAAAGAGTGGAGTGACATTTGCAATTTTACAGTCCTCTTTCAGATGCAGTTCCTCTGGTCCGTGTGACTTATGTACCTTTAGGTCTTTCAACTTTTTGAGCACCTTCTCCCTTGTAATAGTAACTGCACTCACTTCTCTTCCCTCACACACTGCAACATCAGGCATACTGCTAGTGTTTTCCCACAGTGAAGGATGACGCAAAATACACTTTTAGTTCATCAGCCACCTCCTTGTCCCCTATTATTATTTTTCCTGCCTCACTTTCTAGCAATCCTATGTCCACTCTCATTTCTCTTTTATTTCTAACATACTTGAAAAAACGTTTATTATTCACTTTAATGTTATTTGCTAACTTGCTTTCATGTTTCATCTTTTCCCTTCCAGTGATTTTTTTAGTTGCTCTCTATAGGTTTTTAGAAACTTCCCAATCCTCTATCTTCCCACTAATTTTTGCTTTGTTGTCTACCCTTTCTTTTTGCTTTTACAATAGCTTTGACTTCCCTTGTCAGCCACGGTTGTACTATTTTACCACTTGAGTATTACTTCATTTTTGGAATACACATCCTGCACCTTCCTCATTTTTCCCAGAAACACACACCATTGCTGCTCTGCTGACATCCCTGCCATCAGCTCCTTCCAATTTACTTTGGCCAACTCCCCTCTCATACCACTGTAATTTCCCTTACTCCACTGAAATACTGTTACATCAGATTTTACTTTCTCCTTATCAAATTTCAAGTTGTACACATTCATATTGTGATCACTGCTTCCTAAGGGTTCTTTTACCTTAAGCTCCCTAATCGCCTCTGGTTCATTACATAACACCCAATCCAGTATAGCTGAACCTCTAGTAGGCTCAATGACAAACTGCTCTTGAAAGTTCTCTTAGGCATTCAACAAACTCACTCTCCTGAGATCCATTTCCATCCTGATTTTCCCAATCGACCTGCATGTTAAAATCTCCCTGACAACCATAACATTGCCATTTTGACTCGCCTTTTCTATTTCCTATTGTAATCTGTGGTCCACCTTCCAGCCATTGTTGGGAGGCCTGTGTATAACTGCCATCAGGGTCCTTTTACCCTTGCAGTTTCTTAACTTAACCCACAAGGATTCAACATCTTCCAATCCTATGTCACATCTTTCTACTGATTTGATGCCATTCTTTACCAATTGAGCCACACCACCCCCTCTGCCTACCTTCCTCTCCCTCCGATATAATGTGTAATCTTGGACATTTAGCTCCCAACTACAACCATCCTTCAGTTACGATTCAGTGATGGCCACAACATCATACCTGGCCATCTGTAATATTGCAACAAGATCATCCACCTTATTTCTTATACTGCATGCATTTAGGTACAACACCTTGAGTACCATATTTGCATTCCTTTCTGATTTTGCATCCCTAATGATTTGATACTCAGCCAGTTGGTTGCAATTAATTCCTAACACTTGCCTGCCTTCCTGACAGTCTGACTGAACGCTATCTTTACTTTTTTTTAACCATCTGTCAGGTGGCAGCAATTCAATGCACAAAAGCATGTAGACATGGTCAAGAGGTTCTGTTGTTGTTCAGAATGGGGAAGAAATGTGATCTAAGAGACTTTGACAGTGGAATGATTGGTGCTAGATGGGGTGGTTTGAGTATCTTTGAAACCGTTGATCACTGGGGTTTTTCATGCACAACAGTCTCTAGTGTTTACAGAGAATGGTGCAGAAACAAACAAACAAAAAAAATCCAACAAACTGTTGAAATGCAAATATAAATAAATAACGAGAGCATGAAATAACAAGATAAAGAGTCCGTAAAGTGAGATCATTGGCTGTGGGAATTTCTCAATAGATGTGTGTAATTATCCTCTTGTTTGAGAGCCTGATGGCTGAGGGGTAGTAACTGATCTTGAACCTGGTGGTGCGAGTCCTGAGACACTTGTACCTTCTACATGATGAGCAGCAAGAAAAGAGCATGTCCTGGATGGTGAGGATTTTGGATGACAGATGCTGCTTTCCTATGACAGCGTTTCATGTAGATGTGCTCAATGGTTGGGAGGGATTTACCCATTATGTGCTGGGTAGAATCCACTACCTTTCGTAGGATTTTCTGTTCAAAAGCAATGGTGTCCCCATACCAGGCCCTAAAGGAGCCAGTCAATACACTTTCCACCACACATCTATAGAAGTTTGTCAAGATATTGAAGTCATGTCAGATCTCCATAGTCTCCTGAAGAAATAGAGGCAATGTTGTGCTTTCTTTGCAATTATATTTATATGATGGGTCCAGGACAGGTCCTCTGAGATAGTGACACCCAGGAATTTAAAGTTACTGACTCTGTCCGCCTCTGATCCTCCGATGATTACTGGCTCATGGACCTCTGGTTTTCTGCTGCTGAAGTCTACAATCAGCTTCTTGGTCTTGCTAACATTGAGTGAGAGGTTGTTATTATGACACCACTCAGCCAGATTTACAGCCTTCCTCCTGTAGGCTGAATCATCATCACCTTTGATACAACCCAGAACAGTGGTGTCATCAGCAAACTTGTATATGGTATTGGAGCTGTACTTAGCCACACAGTCATAGGTACAAAGCAAATAGAGCAGGGGGCTAAGTATACAGCCCTGTGGTGCTCCTGTGCTGATGGAGATTGTGGAGAAGATGTTTCTGCTGATCTAAGTTCATGCCTCATGCCAGTGAAGAAGAGGATAGAAGGAGGAAGATGGACCTGAGGGAAGGCATTTAGTGAATAAGAAAGAGTGTGGCTGAATAGAAATGATCCACTGTGTATTATAGAATGAAGGACGAGCACTGGGGCACTTCCACAAGTAATGGCCTTGTGGCCTTCATTGGCTAAACTAAACTGAAATCTACTGGCTTAATGTTTGATTTTTTCTTTGTGTTGTTTACTTACTTTTTGCTGTTGGCACAGTTTTTTTTTCATGCATTGGGTGTTTGATGTTTTCTTGAACGGGTTACATAGAAACATAGAAAACCTATAGCACAATACAGGCCCTTCGGCCCACAAAGTTGTGCCGAACATGTCCCTACTTTAGAAATTACCTAGGATTACCCATCTATTTTTCTAAGCTTCATGTACCTATCCAAAAGTCTCTTAAAAGACCCTATCGTATCTACTTCCATCGCTGTTGCCGACAGCCCATTCCATGCACTCACCACTCTCTGAGTAAAAAAACTTACCCGTGACATCTCTTCTGTACCTACTCCCCAGCGCCTTAAACCTGTGTCCTCTTGTGGCAACCATTTCAGCCCTGGAAAAAAGCCTTTGACTATCCATGCAATCAATGCCTCCCATCATCTTATACACCTCTATCAGGTCACCTCTCATCCTCTGTCGCTCCAAGGAGAAAAGACAGAGTTCACTCAACCTGTTTTCATTAGTCATGCTCCCCAATCCAGGCAACATCCTTGTAAATCTCCTCTGCACCCTTTCTATGGTTTCCACGTCCTTCCTGTAGTGAAGCGACCAGAACTGAGCACAGTACTCTAAGTGGGATCTGACCAGAGTCCTATGTATCTGCAACATTGCCTCTCAGCTCCTAAATTCAATTCCACGATTGATGAAGGCCAATACACCGTATGCCTTCTTAACCACAGAGTCAACCTGCACAGCTGCTTTAGTGTCCTATGGACTCGGACCCTAAGATCCCTCTGATCTACCACATTGCCAAGAGTCTTACCATTAATACTATATTCTGCCATCATATTTGACCTACCAAAATTAACCATCTCATACTTATCTGGGTTGAACTCCATCTGCCACTTCTCAGCCCAGTTTTGCATCCTATCAATGTCCTGTTGTAACCTTTGACAGCCCTCCACACTATCCACAACACCCCCAACCTTTGTATCATCAGCAGACTTACTAACCCATTCTTCCACATCCTCATCCAGGTCATTTATAAAAATCACGAAGAGTAAGGGTCCCAGAACAGATCCCTGAGGCATACCAATGGTCACTGACCTCCATGCAGAATATGACCCCGTCTACAACCACTCTTTGCCTTCAGTGGGCAAGCCAATTCTGGATCAACAAAGCAATGTCCCCTTGGATCCCATATCTCCTTACTTTCTCAATAGCCTTGCATGGGGTACCTTATCAAATGCTTTGCTGAAATCCATATACACTACATCTACTGCTCTTCCTTCATCAATTTGTTTAGTTATATCCTCAAAAAACTCAATCAGGGTTGTAAGACACGACCTGCCCTTGACAAAGTCATGCTGACTATTCCTAATCATATTATACCTCTCCAAATGTTCATAATTCCTGCCTCTCAGGATCTTCTCCATCAACTTACCAACCACCTACTGGTCTATAATTTCCTGGGCTATCTCTACTCCCTTTCTTGAATTAAAGGAACAACATCCGCAACCCTCCAATCTTCTGAAACCTCTCCCGTCCCCATTGATGATGCAAAGATCATTGCCAGAGGTTCAGCAATCTCCTCCGTCGCCTCCCACAGTAGCCTGGGGTACATCTCATCTGGTCCCAGTGACTTATCCAATTTGATGCTTTCCAAAAGCTGCAGCACATCCTCTTTCTTAATATCTACATGCTCAAGCTTTTCAGTCTGCTGCAAGTCATCACTACAATCACCAAAAACCTTTTCCATAATGAATACTGAAGTAAGGTATTCATTAAGTACCTCTGCTATTTCCTCCGGTTCCATACACACTTTCCTGCTGTCACACTTGATAGGTCCTATTCTTTCATATCTTATCCTCTTGCTGTTCACATATTTGTAGAATGCCTTGGGGTTTTCCTTAATCCTGCCCACCAAGGTCTTCTCATGGCCCCTTCTGGCTCTCCTATTTTCCTCCGTAAACTCTTTCCTGTTAGCCTTATAATCTTCTGGATCTCTAACATTACCTAGCTCTCTGAACCTTTCAGAAGCTTTTCCTTTCCTCTTGACTAGATTTACAACAGCCTTTGTACACCATGGTTCCTGTACCCTTCCATAATTTCCTGTCTCATTGGAATGTACCTATGCAGAACTCCATGCAAATATCCCCTGAGCATTTGCCGCATTTCTTCTGTACATTTCTCTGAGAACATCTGTTCCCAATTTAAGCTTCCAAGTTCCTGCCTGATAGCCTCATAACTCCCCTTACCTCAATTAAATGCTTTTCTAACTTGTCTGTCCCTATCTCTCTCCAATGCTATTGTAAACCACTACTACTATGTCGACTTAGACCTAGGGAGCCGGCGTCAGGCAATTGCTATTGTAAAGGAGATAGAACTGTGATCACTATCTCCAAAATGCTCTCCCACTGAGAGATCTGACACCTGACCAGGTTCATTTCCCAATACCAAATCAAATATAGTCTCTCCTCTTGTAGGCTTATCTACATATTGTGTCAAGAAATCTTCCTGAACACACCTAACAAACTCCACCCCATCTAAACCCCTTGCTCCAGGGAGATGCCAATCGATATTTGGGAAATTAAAATCTCCTACCACGACAACTCTGTTATTATTACACCTTTCCAGCGGAATAATACCTTTCCACTGGGTTCCCCTGTGCTTCTTTGTTTTGTGGCTGCCTGTGAGAGGGCAAATCTCAGAGTTGTACTCTGTATACATACTTTGATAATAAATGTACTTTGAATGTTTGAACATCCTCCAACCTAGATCTCTTCTTCACCCTCCTGCTGGCTCTGTTAGGTGAAGATCAGATTTTCATGATCCTTGACATGTTCCATACGTATCAGCAAATTAAGTTTGACAGAAGTTCAACAGTGCTTAGTAATAATTGCTCATCTTGGTCTGTTCCAATACATCAGGATTCCACTTGAGATGCAATCTGTTCTAGACGTTTGGGAACGATGGAGAACTTGATCTACACTCTTCCAAGTGTCACTGATTCCTGAAATGACATCTTCATAACTCAAAAGGCAAATCCTGATTGCAAGGAGAATTGTAGAAAGTGTAGTTCAATATCAAGAAACTGGAGTGTTGGATATACAATGCTGTCATCAGGCAAAAGGTACAAGAGCTTCAGGACTTTCACCACCAGGTTCAAGAACAGTTACTACCCCTCAACCATCAGGCTCTTGAACAAAGGAGAATAATTACACTCATCTATTGAGATGTTCCCATCACCAATGATCTCACTTTAAAGACTTTTTATCTTGTTATTTCATGCTCTCATTATTTATTGCTATTTAGTTATATTTGCATTGACATGGTTTGTTGTCTTCAGTGCACTACTTGACCTTTAAATGATGATGTTATATTTACTATTCTATAGATTTGCTGAGTATGCCCACAGGAAAAAAATTCTCAGGGCTGTACATGGTGACATTTATGTACTCTGATAATAAAACTTAATTTAAACTTTGAACTTTTGAACTTCGATCTAGTGCAAACAACAGAGGCTGTATCTTTATTCTTTGGAATGCAGGGTACTGGTATAGGTTTGTTATGCTCACATGTATCAAGGTACACTGAAAACCTTGCTTGCATACTTAAGCAACAAGCACAAAATGCTGAAGGAACTCAGCAAGTCAGGCAACGTCCATGGAAATGTAAAAACAGTTGACATTTCAGGCTGAGACCCTTTTTCAGGACTGGAAAGGAAGAAGGAAGATGACAGAATAAAAAGGTGGGCGGAGGGGTGGGAGGGGAGGGGAAAGAGGGGTAGCTAGAAGGTATATGAGAAGCCAGGTGGTTGGGAAAGGTTAGAGAGGAAGAAATCTGGTAGGAGAGCAGAGTGGACTGTAGGAGGTCCTTGCTATTCCAGAACCTATGAACCTCTGCTTAAATATACCCAATGACTTGGCCTCCATGATATCTGCAGCAATGAATTCCACAGCTAGCTAAAGAAATTCCTCCTCATCTCCATCTAAAAGAACACCCCTCTATTCTGAGGTTGTGTCTTCTGGTGTTAGACTCTCTCACCATAGGAAACATCCTCTCCACATCCACTCTATCACAACCTTTCACCACCATTCAATAGATTTCAATGAGGTCACCCGTCATTCTTCTGAATTCCAGTGCATACAGGCCCAGAGCCATCAAACGCTCTTCATATGATGAGCCATTCAATCCTGGAATCATTTTTGTGAATCTTCTTTAAGCCCTCTCTAGTTTCAGCACATCTTTTCTAAGATAAGGGGCCCAAAACTGCTCACAATACTCCAAGTGAGGCCTCACCTGTGTTTCATAAATCATCAGCATTACATCCTTGCTTTCATACTCTAGTCCTCTTGAAATGAATGCTAACATTGCATTTGCCTTCCTTACCACTGAGTCAACCTGCAAATTAACTTTTAGGGAATTCTGCACAAGATTATTTCCAAGATGGCGGCGCGACGCAACTTGCAGCGGCCACTATGGAGCTGATTATCTGTTATTTGTGAAGTGGGGTGCCATGTGCAATCATAATCGATTGAAAACAGATGTGGGAGCATGGAGGAACATCAGGAAATCTCCAGGAAGGCATTCTTCATTGCTGCTGCTGCTGTGAGGTCCGGGACTCTGCTGGGAAGAACAGGCCCCCCAGTCCTCGGGGTCGCGTTGCCGATGGCCGTTGGCGGGGCCGTCTTAATACACTCGGCAGAGGATGGTGCTGGGAGAAGCTGTGCCGGAGGGGATGGTCGTCGGCTCGGAGGTTCGACGGACTCGGAGTCCGCTGCGATCAGGTCGCTTTTGGCGTGTGCTGCGTCTGCGAGGCTGAGTCGGGCAGTGCCGTGGAAGTCCATAACGGGGGTATTCCCTTCTGACGCCGGCGTGGGATGGCGAGTCTGTCGGGACCCTGGGGACTTGTGGAAACTGTGTGGTGATTTCTTTTGAACTTATAGTCCTTTAACATCTTTGGACTATTTTTACTGTGCCCATGGTCTGTTTTTTATCAATTACGCTATTGTTTGCACTGTTGTAACTATATGTTGTAACTATGTGGTTTTGTGCAGGTCTTGTAGCTTTAGTTTTTGGTCTTGTTTGTCTGGTGGATTTGGAGCTCCTTTCCGGGGAACGCACTAAGACGGTAGCGCGATATTAATACGCAGCAGCCTCTCCGGACTCTGGATTGGGGATTGCCAAATGTTATGTGGATTTTCTGGTGTAGTCTGTTTTGTCATATGCTTTTGTAATATCATTCTAGAGGAACGTTGTCTCATTTTTTAACTGCATTGCATTTGTGGTTTCTAAATGACAATAAACTGAATCTGAATCTGAATCTGAATCTCCCGTCCCTTTATGTCTCAGTTCTTTGTATTTTCTCTCCATTTAGAAAATCGTCAACCCTTTCATTTCTTCTACCAAAGTGCATGACCATACACTTGCAGAGACTATATGCCATCTGCCATTTCTTTGCCCATTCTCCTTTATCTGTCAAAGCCCTTCTGTAGCCTCTCTACCTTCTCAGAACTACCTGCCCTTCCATCTGTCTTCATATCATCTGCAAACTTTGCAACAAAGCCATCAATTCCATCATCCAAATCATTGACATATAATGTGAAAAGAATTGGTCCCGACACAGACCCCTGGGAAACACCACAAGTCACTGGCAGCCAACCAGAAGAGGCTACCTTTATTCTCACTCTTTGCCTCCTGCCAATCAGCCATGCTTTATCCATTCTAGAATCTTTCCTGTAATATAGCTTGTTAAGCAGCTCATGTGTGGCACCTTGTCAAAGTCCTTCTGAAAATCCAAGTACACAGCATTTGCCTATTCTCCTTAGTCTATCCTGCTTATTACTTCTTCAAAGAATTCCAACAAGATCTGTCGGGCAAGATTTTCTCTTGAGGAAACCATGCTGACTATGGCCTATCTTATCATGTGCTTCCAAGTACCCTGAGACCTCATCCTTAATAATCGACTCCAACATCTTCCCAACCACTTATGGATCGATACTCAGAGGTGTTTAAAATTGCTCACCCTTTCCACTTCTGATCCATCCGTCAGGACCGGTGTGTGACCCTGCATCTGAACTGTGAGAGTGAAGGGAAGGCAGCAGGTATACAAAGGGAGAATAAGATGGAGCTTAGGTAGGCTGCGAAGGGGCGGAATTGGATGAAAGACGATCTGAATGTGGGTCATGAAACAATGTTTTTCACAATTCATCTTGCTGAAGGACCTTTTGCAGGCATGCTGGCGGAGTTTTGAGCCATCAGATCAGACATTGTTCCCTGTTCAGTAAATTTGTGAGGGTCAGACTAGGTCAAGCGATGCCAGTGAGACTGAAGGTTCTTCACTGAGGTGCACAGACTACAAAGCAGAGAACGTCAGGTATATTAAATTCATTCTAAAGAAAACACAATGGGATTGGAGAAGCACTATATCATTTTTAGTTTGTAAGTTTGCAATATTCATTTTCCTATGTTGGTGTTAGTTTGAAATCTAAATTCATCTCATGGTAACCTATATGCAATTTGATAATAAATTTACTTTGACTCTGATTTTAAATGATTCTCATTTGATGAGAGACATAGATTGAGTGGAAAGCCGGAGACATTTTTCCAGGATGAAAAAGGCTAATACCAGGGATCATCATTGTAAAGTGATTGGAGGAAAGTACAGGGGGTATGTCAGAGGTAGGTTTTGCAGAGAGAGAGATTGAGGTGAGTAAGCCTTCCCCCTCCTCCCCCCCATTTTAACCAATTTTTAGAGGAGTACCACTGAGAGTGTCTTAGCCAACTGTATCACCATCTGGTAAGGGAATTGTAAGGCATCTGATCACAAGACCCTACAAAGGATCATGAGGATTGCTGAGGAAATCATTGGTGTCTCTCTTCCACATCCAAGATATTTGTCAGGAGCACTGTGTGTGCAGGGCCCTTAACATTGTGAAGAATCTCTCCCATCCGTCCCACAATTGTTTTAACCCCCTACCACAAGGCAAGAGGTACCACAGCATTAGGACAAGGACTGACCGTCAGGATGGGAGACAGCTTCATCACCCAGGCTGAGAAGAATTAATTGTTAATTTATATGTGATAGTATTACTTAATGTGTTGTATGTGAGTTCTATGTACTGCGTTGCATCTTGATCTGGAGGAACGTTGTTTCATTTGGTGGTCTCCATGTGCACTGCTGAATGACAATACATTTGAGCTTGAACTTGGTGAGTATGTGGAATGCCCTGCCAGGGGTGGTGGTAGATCTGCGTTGGATCTGTTTCTCTTTAATAAAACACCATTTAAGTAATGTTGCCTCTTTTCATCTTTCTGCCAAATACATTGCCTTGCAGTAATGGGGACCATTTTGCACTGAGATCTATGCTGGATGTGCTGACAGGAAATATTGTAATCATGGCCACCCCTGAGCAAGGATGTAAGAAACTCATAGGCACACAGATGATGGGAAAATGGAGGGTTATGTAGGAGGAAGGGTTAGATTGGTCTTAGAGTAGATTAAAATGTCAGCACAACATCTGTGCTGTTATGCTCTAGGTTCTATGTAATAGTTCTTTTTGAGCCAGAGAGGTTGATCAGGCATAATTTCCTCCTCTTGTGGATGGGGATGAAGCTGAGAATCCTGTAAACATTTCCATTTGGCTTTATAACCCAAGTTCCTCTCATTATTCTCACCATGTGAATTCTCTGGACTCTCTCTGTCTGCATCTTTTTTAAAAAAAATTACACCATATAACTTATATTACCTCTTCTTATCTTCCTGTCAAAATACATTGCTTTGCAATAATGGGGAACATTTTGCACTGAGATCTGTGTTGTATCTGCTGGCAGGAATCACTGTAACCACGGCCCAGTCTTCTGCACAGCAGATAATCAGTGTATGGAACGAGTGCCAATCCAGAAACGACTCAGGGTTCAGGATTGTTTATTGCCATTCTTCAGTGTACGAATGTAAAGGAGAACGATTCATTGTTACTCTGGATCAAATGCAGCAGAGAGAAATAAAATGAACAAAAGACATAATTAAAGGAAAACAAAGATAAATATAATAGCAATCCCATAAAACACAATGTACAAGTAACTTTTTCAAAATGACTGTACATACATAGACTAATTGTACATAAAGTGATGCTAGGTGCAGAAAAATCTGTACACAATGTCACTGATTAGGAATGATAAAGTGTCAAAGTGACTCTTGACAAGAGCAACTCTTCTCAGTTGCAACAAGGCATGTGGAAAACACAGTAGGTCAATGAGTGTGTCAGTGTGAGGTGTGGAGTGTCAGTGTGAAGTGACAGTGAATGGGGGATGAAGGGGGTGGTGAGGGACTGTGGAGAGGTGTGTGTCAGTGTAGGTATGAGGTGTGGAGGGAGTGTCAGTGTGAAGTGACAGTGAATGGGGGATGAAGGGGGTGGTGAGGGACTGTGGAGAGGAGTGTGTCAGTGTAGGTATGAGGTGTGGAGGGAGTGTCGGTGTGGAGGGAGTGTCAGTGTGAAGTGACAGTGAATGGGGGATGAAGGGGTGGTGAGGGACTGTGGAGAGGAGTGTGTCAGTGTAGGTATGAGGTGTGGAGGGAGTGTCAGTGTGAAGTGACAGTGAATGGGGGATGAAGGGGGTGGTGAGGGACTGTGGAGAGGAGTGTGTCAGTGTAGGTATGAGGTGTGGAGGGAGTGTCGGTGTGGAGGGAGTGTCAGTGTGAAGTGACAGTGAATGGGGGATGAAGGGGTGGTGAGGGACTGTGGAGAGGAGTGTGTCAGTGTAGGTATGAGGTGTGGAGGGAGTGTCAGTGTGAAGTGACAGTGAATGGGGGATGAAGGGGGTGGTGAGGGACTGTGGAGAGGAGTGTGTCAGTGTAGGTATGAGGTGTGGAGGGAGTGTCAGTGTGAAGTGACAGTGGATGGGGGATGAAGGGGGTGGTGAGGGACTGTGGAGAGGAGTGTGTCAGTGTAGGTATGAGGTGTGGAGGGAGTGTCAGTGTGAAGTGACAGTGGATGGGGGATGAAGGGGGTGGTGAGGGACTGTGGAGAGGAGTGTGTCAGTGTAGGTATGAGGTGTGGAGTGTCAGTGTGAAATGACAGTGGATGGGGGATGAAGGGGGTGGTGAGGGACTGTGGAGAGGAGTGTGTCAGTGTAGGTATGAGGTGTGGAGGGAGTGTCAGTGTGAAGTGACAGTGGATGGGGGGATGAAGAGGGTGGTGAGGGACTGTGGAGAGGAGTGTGTCAGTGTAGGTATGAGGTGTGGAGGGAGTGTCAGTGTGAAGTGACAGTGGATGGGGGGATGAAGGGGGTGGTGAGGGACTGTGGAGAGGAGTGTGTCAGTGTAGGTATGAGGTGTGGAGGGAGTGTCAGTGTGAAGTGACAGTGGATGGGGGATGAAGGGGGTGAGCTGGGGTCATGGTTACTCACTTGACTCAAGTTTGAGTAACAACTGTTCATCACTGTGTCCTGTTTTCCTTTATTCTTATATTTTAATTTGTGAGACCCCTTTAATACCAGGCCTTCAATGTACTTGCAAATCTATTCCACACCTTTGTAAACACATACTGTACATATCAGAATCAAGTTTAATATCAATGAAATTTGTTGGTTGTGGGAACAGTCCAGTATAATACGTAATAAAAAATTATATTAAGAAATACTGTACTGTGCAAAAGCTTTAGAAAAAAAAAATATATATATAGCTAGGGTGCCTCAGACCAGGTGAAGGTTCATGTGATTAGGTAGCTTAATAGATGGTCATATATTAGATGGGCTGAAAGGCCTGTTTCTGTGACTCTACTGCTCTATGACTGTCTGTAACCAAAAATTCACTGCTTATACATATACATTAAAAAATCTGAACATCTATTCAATTTTTAAACTGCTGTCAGTATTTCTAACTACGGTACTGTGTAAAAAAAGTCTTAGGAACATATCTGTTGCTAGGGTGCCTCATGATTATATAATTAAATAAGTAGTGTCAAAAGAGAACAAAAAAAATCTAGTGAGGTAGTGAAAATGGGTTGTCCAATCAAAAATCTGATGGTGGAGGGGAAGAAGCTGTCCCTAAAACTCGTGTGTGTGTGTGTGTGTGTGTGTGTGTGTGTGTGTGTGTGTGTGTGTGTGTGTGTGTGTGTGTGTGTGTGTGTGTGTGTGTGTGTGTGTGTGTGTGTGTGTGTGTGTGTGTGTGTGTGTCTCTGTATATATATATATATATATATATATCCAGGCTTCTGTATCACCTCCTTAATGGTAGCATTGAGAAGAGGGGGAAGAGGGGCATGTCCTGGGTGATGGAGGGCCTTAATGATGGTGCGCCTTTTTGAGGCATCGTCTGTTGAAGATGTCCTCGATGGTGGGGAGGCTCGTGCCCATGATGGAGCTGGCTGAGTTTACAACCTACTGCAGCTTTTCCAATTCTGTGCAATGGCCCCTCCACACCAGATAGTGATACAACCTGCTAAAATGCTCCCCATGGTCCATCTGTTGGTGTTTTTGGTGACAAACAGTCTCGTCAAACCTCTAATGAAAGTTAGCCATTGTCATGCCTTCTTGGTGATTGCATCAATATGTTAAAAAGACATTGACACCCAGAAACTTGAAACTGTGCACACTTTCCATTGCTTTCCACCACTTGTAAATTATTATAAAACTCTACAGCTTTATTCCTTAGTAGACCTGTGTCTTCGGATGTTATAGGAGCCATGTATCTATTTTCTATCTGCCTGTATCTGGTTGTGTTCTGTGTTTATTATGGATAACTTGTCATGCAGGTTAGAGCGTAGAACCAAATGAGTATAGTTACGTATTCATGCTTTGTCGAAATTCAGTTTAGTCTAGCTGGAGCCCAACAGGCAGATGGAATGATATTTTATTTGTTGCCGGCTAACCACTACCACTAACACCACTGCTAGATTACGGTTATATTGTTATTAGAATGTTTATTTAGTTATATTGCTAATTTTAGTTCTGTCAGATTTTAATGGCTATAAGATATTTTGATTTTGATGGTTTCTTAATAAAGGGTCGAACATACTTTTTTGACTTTGGAACTTTGTTATTGTGGAATGTGTCATCCAATGTCAACCCCTACCCCCCCATCCCCCCGGCATGCTTAGTCTCTGAGCGGTTTTGGATTGTTTGTTTTCATTGCCTTTGTCAGTCTCTGGCTGGTGTGTCCCCAACCTACTTTCTATTTGCTCATTTACTATCTTAATTGGCAGTCTTCGATCTTAATCTCAGGAGGGTTGGATCTATTTCAAACTCTCAAACCATCCCCAAGATTTCCTTGTCATGTTGTTTGTTTATTTTGCTTTAAATAGCACTGATATTTCCCCATGATAATGAAGAGAGTGGTGGGTCATATGTATTTCTGGGCAGCATCTGGAAGCATAGACTTCCTGGATGTCCTGTTGAAATTACCAGCAGATGACCCTTAACCCTTTAGAGCAGGTTCCCCGCTCAGTCCGCAGGTTGATTAATTAATTGAAAATTAACCAGTGAGCTATCAGACCAAAGAGACAGGAACAGAATTAGGCCATTCAGCCCGACGAGTCTACTCAACCATTCCATTATAGCTGATTCATTATCCCTCTCAACCCCATTCTCCTACCTTCTCACTGTAACCTTTGACACCCTGACTGATCAAGAACCCATCAACCTCCATTTTAAATATACCTAATAACTTGGGCCCCCTGTAGTAAGAATTCTACAGACTCAATACCCTCTGGTTGAGGAAACTCTTCCTCATCTCTGTTCTAAAGGGACCTCCTTCTATTCTGAGGCTGTGCCAACTGCTTCTAGACTTTCCCACTGTTCCTCTGTGTTCACTCGATTTAGGTCTTTCAATATTCAATAGGTTTCAGTGAGATCCTCTTCATTCTTCTAAACTCCAGCAAGTAGAGGCTTGGAGCCATCAGACACTCCTCATATGCTAACCCTTGACCCAGTGCAATGTCAAAAGGAGATTACGGTGAAGATGTTTGGGTCACTTTGAGTATTTAAAGTGCTGGGGAAGATGTTGGGAATTGGAGCTAGATCTGTTAGATTTACAGATGACCTTATATGAGAAACAGGCTTAATATTTCAAAGTTCAAAGTAAATTTATTGTTAAAGTACATTAATGTCACCACATACTACCCTGTGATTCATTTTTTTGCAGGAATTCACAGTAAATGCAAAGAAATACAATAGAATCAATGAAAAGCTACATAGAAAGTCTGCAATGTGCAAAAAATGGCAAACTGTGCAATACAAGACATATAGCAACAAATAAATATTGAGAACATGAATTGTAGAGTACTTGAAAGTGAGCTTATAGGTTATGGGAACAGTTCAGAGTTGAGGAGAGTGAAGTTATCTAGACTAGTTCAGGAGCCTGATGGTTGAAGGGTAGTAACTATTCATTAACCTCGTGGTGTTGGACCACATCCCTCGTCCAAATTTTAAAAGTAAATTTAGTAAGTAGTGAAAAGAGAGAGCAAAAATAATCAGATAGTATTCATGAGTTCAAATGTCCATTCAGAAATGTGATGGCAGAGGGGAAGAAGCTGTTTCTGAATCACTGAGTGTGTGCCTTCAGGCTCCTGTATCTCCTCCCTGGTGGCAGCAATGGGAAGAGGGCGTGTCCTGGGTGATGGAGATCCTTACTGATGGATGTCACTTTCTTGAGTCTTCACCTTTTGAAGACATCTTCAGTGTTGGGAGACCAGTGCCCACGATGGAGCTGGGTGAGCTTTCAAACTTCTTCAGCTTCTTCTGATCCTGTGCAGAATCCCCTCCACACCAGACCGTGATGCCGCCAGTCAGAATGCTCTCGTCGATACATCTGCAGAAATTTTCTATTGTTTCTGGTGACATATGAAATCACATAAGACTTAGTATAGAATTAGGCCATTTGTCTCCCATCAGTTCTGTTCCACCATTTCATCAT
Organism: Hemitrygon akajei; assembly: GCF_048418815.1. Classification (NCBI taxonomy): domain Eukaryota; kingdom Metazoa; phylum Chordata; class Chondrichthyes; order Myliobatiformes; family Dasyatidae; genus Hemitrygon; species Hemitrygon akajei. Next base: position 8,971,522 of record NC_133124.1, read on the forward strand.
GGCTGTTCCATTTCCCTCTCAACCCCATTCTCCTGCCTTCTCCCCATAACCTTTCATGCCCTGATTATCAAGAACCTATTAACCTTCACTTTAAATATACCTAGTGACCTGGCCTCCACAGCCACTTGTGGCAACAAATTCTACAGGTTCATCACCTTCTGGCTAAAGAAATTCCTCCTCATCCCTGTACTAAAAGGACAGCCCCCTATTCTAAGGCTATGTCCTCTGGTCCTAGACTCTCCCACCAAAGGAGACATCCTCTCCACATCCTCTCGATCAAGATGTATCAATTCTCGATAGGTTTTAATCTCAAACTTTCCATGAAATATAGCCACTGGTGTGCCTTCTTAGTAATTGTACCAATATGTTGGAGCCAGGATAAACCTTCAGAGATGTTGACACCAGGAACATGTTGGACAGCAGGCAAACATACCTACTTTAATATTTATATGCAAAAGTAGGCTTTAAGCCATTTCAGAACAAGAGGTAAAGGAATGGGATCTTTTCCAAGAGGCACCATGAATGAGCTGCTTCATAGCAATAAACAGTAGCCAGCATGGATTTTGAGGGCAGAAGTCCTCCCTAATCAACTTGCTTAATATCTGTAAGGGTTCCACAGACAATGTAGTACTCCCCGATTTTGAAATGCATTTGAAAGGGCTACAGGGAGAAAGCAGGAGAATGGGCCTGAGAGGGATATTAATCAGCCATATGCAATGGTGGAGCAGTCTCAATGGGCCGAATGGTCCAATTCTGCTTCTATGTCTAATGTATTCTAGTTTAACTGAGAGCCATTGCAGTCTGTCTGGAGTCTGACTCTGCTTGGGGCACTGCTCGGTGTACAGTCTGGGCCACAGCCTGAAATGTTGGCTGTTTATTCCCCTCCATAGATGCTGCATAGCCTGCTGAGAAACTCTGGCATTTTGTGTCTGTTGCTCTGGATTTCCAGCATCCGCAGAATCCCTTGTGTTTATTTTCAGAAGAACTACAGCTCTAGAATCAGATCTATTGGATGCATTGAACAGCGGACTCCCACAGAGTTAATTATTTAGATCTTCTTAACTTCATTCTTAATAGCCTTTCATCCTCAACACTTGTTTATGCTATTATGGTTTTGTAATTAATACTATGGCTTTTAAATGATATGCCTTTGAGAAAATCATGCAAGCAACCAGCAAGATTTAAAGTGTTTTATTTATCTCTAGGGACACATCACAAGAGCTCTTCTGGAGACTGTTATTTTAAAGAACAACCACTACATTTACCAGATAGTTTTGAATATTCTCGGGCTGCGATAAACCTGTTTCATGACATGCCATTTTGTAACTTACTCCAGATATAGGTTAACAAACTCAATAACTTCAAAGTTCAAAGTAAATTATTTTATTTCCTTTCATTGCGACACAGCATGGAACAGACTGTTCCAACCTTTGGATGCACGCTACCCAGCAACCCCCGACTGACCCGTGCCTATCCCGGGGCAATTTATAATGACCAATTAACCTACTAACCGATGAGCCTTTGGACTGTGGGAGGGAACTGGAATACCCAGAGAAAACCCATGTATTTCACGAAGAGGACATACAGACTATTTATGGAGGACGTGGGAGTTGAACTTAAACTCCAAAGATGCAAGCTGCAATAACGTCGCACTGCTATGCTACAGTGGCGGTAGAATGGTATATTATCAAAGTATGGCTATGTCACCATATACTACCTTCAGATTTATTTTCTTGTGGGCATTTACAGGAAAATAAATAAGTGCATTAGAATTTATGAAAAAATATCTTTACATAAACAAAGACTGACAAGCAACCAATGTAGATTGCAGAAGAATCTATACAATTCTCTATATTTTCTCTATTTCTCTATTTTCTATTCTCCTTTATTTATATCTCAATCTCACATACTCTTACCATGGGGGGCATTCCTATGTTCTTTTATCATTTGTGCCATCAGGCTCTTGAACCAGCGGGGATAACTTCACTCCACCTGACTCACCCCTTCACTGAAATGTTCCCACAACCTATGGACTCACTTTCAAGGACTTCAGAATCAAAATCAGGTTTAATATCACCGGCATATGTTGAGAAACTTGTTGTCTTTGTGGTAGCAGTAAAATGCAAAACGTAACAATCGGGAAAATATGAATTATGGTAAATATACACACACACGCACAATGATTGATGTTTGTGGCCTAAGGTAGAAGGAGTCAATTTTAGAAAACTTAGCACATTTATTTTTCAACAGAGCCCCCCCCCCCCCACCACATGTACACACTTAGTCCTTTGGCCGTGGAGCATACAGATCCCTTCTTTGTAGAAGTGGTCCACAGCAGGGATGTGGCCTAAGGTAGAAGGAGATGAGTTATTAACTTCAAACTTTCTGCATTATCAAAGAGTTGAACTGCACGTGCATGTAACGAGAGCATCTTGGACCTCCAGGTGGTCCACAGCAGAGGTGATTGATAAGTTCATGGCCTAAGGTAGAAGGAGATGAGTTATACAGCTCTCGTTTCATACACATGCAGTTCAACGCTTTGAGTGAAAATGCAGAAAGTTTGAAGTTAACAACATCTCCTTCAACCTTAGGCCACAAACTTATCAATTGCCCCTCATATATATAAAATAAGTAGTACAAAAATAAAAATAATTAAGTATTCATGGGTTCAATGTCTATTCAGAAATCGGATGGCAGAGAGGAAGAAGTTATTTCTGAATCATGGTGCGTGTGCCTTCAGGCTTCTGTACCTCCTCCCTGATGAGCAAGGTATGACCTGGGTGATGGGGATCTTCAATTATGGACACTGCCTTTATGAGGCAATGCTCCTTGAAGATGTCCTGGACACTACGGAGGCTGATGCCCATGATGGAGCTGACCAAGTTGACAACTCTCTGCAGTTTATTTCAATCCTGTGCAGTAGCTTCACCCACCCCCCCCCCCATACCAGGCAGTGATGCAGCCAATTAGAATGCTCTCCAGAGTACATCTGTAGAAATTTGCGAGTGTCTTTAATGACATACCAAATCTCCTGCAACTTCTAATGAAATATAGTCATTATCACTCTCTCTTGTTCTTGATATCTATAACTTATTTATTTATTATTATTCTTTGGTTGTTTTCTCTGAAAACCATTATTCTTTCTTTGTTTTTATATTTGCGCATTTTGTTGTCTTTTGCACACTGGTTGAACTCCCAAGTTGGTGTGGTCTTTCATTGATTCTGTTACTATTATTAATCTATGGATTTATTGAGTATGCCCACAAGAAAATGAATCTCAGGATAGTATATGGTGGCATATATGTACTTTGATAATAAATTAACTTTGAACTTATTTACAAACAGTCTTCCTTTATTCCAGTGGGGGCAATCATAAAAATAGGGAAAAAGTCTACTGATATAATGAGTGGACAATTTAATTTAAAATGAAGTGTTCATTAAAATAATAGAAAGGTGATAAAGCATCAGGTTGAGGAAAAGTTATTTCCCCATCAGGCTCTTGAACCAAAGGTGATAACATCACTCAACTTCACTTGTCCAATCGCTTTCAAGGAATCTTCATCTCATGTTCTCGATATTTATTGCTTTTTTTAATATTATTTTTTATTTTTATATTTCAACACTTTGTTGTCTTTGGCATATTGGTTGTTTGTCCATCTTTGTCATGTCCATTTTTATCATTGATTATTGTGTTTCTTTGTATTTACTGTGAATGCCCACAAGAAAATGAATCTCAGGGTAGTATATGGTGACCAATATGTACTTTGATAATAAATTTACTTTGAACTTTAACAAGAATTTCTATGAAAATATGGAGAAGTCAGGAGATTGGGTTGAGAGAGAAATGGATCAAACATGATGGAATGGCAGAGTAGACTCGATGGGCCAAATGGCCTAATTCTGCTCCTATGCCTTATGGTCTTATTGGCTAAAATAATTCTGTGTTGTTTTAAAGCAATGAATTTTATTTCATATGGAAAACTGCTTTGATTTCAACTTGTCAATCACGTATAAATGTTCTTTATTCACTTTCCGTATTGACTGTTCAGCAATTGACCCGAAGTAGAGATTGGCCTGTACAGCTTTACTAGAGCCCTGTTGGACAGCCTTACCCATTTCCACCTCTCACAAAGTTTAGAGTAAAACTTATCAACAGAGTACATACATGTCACCACATACAACCCTGAGGTTCTCTCATTCTCCTCCTTGTGGGCATACTCAGTAAATATATAGAATAGTAACTGTAAACAAGATCAATGAAAGAGCAAGAGCATAGAAGACAACATACTGTTGAAATGCAAATATAAATAAATAGCAAGAAATAACAAGAGCATGAAATAATAAGATTAGGAGTCCTTAAAGTAAGACCATTGGTTGTGGGAACATCTCAAAAGATGAGTGTAGTTATCCTCTTTTGTTCAAGAGCCTGATGGCTGAGGGGTAGTAACTGTTCTTGAACCTGGTGGTGCGAGTCCTGAGGCACTTGTGCCTTCTACCTGATGGCAGCAGCGAGAAAAGAGCACGGCCTTGGTGGTGAGGATCTCTGATGATGGATCCTGCTTTCTTAAGTCAGTGTTTCATGTAGATGTGCTCAGTGGTTGGGAGGGCTTTACCCATGATGTACTGGGCTGAATCCAGACTTTGAGAGACATTTATAAATTTAAGTTAATTCCTCCTTCAAAAATTTTTCATTTAAAATTGTTTGAAGAGCTAACAGCTCCATGAGTCCAATATTGTTTCTCCTACTGGTATTCCATATCCGTACCATTATCTTTATATAATTCTTTATTCTGTATAATTGTTGAATTATTTTTTGTTCCATGTCACATCCTGATCAACACACCACAGCAAATTCCTAATATATATGACAAATAGAATTAATCCTTGATCGTTTCATGTTAGAGTGATGTAGAATACGGACCATTGTGAGTTTTATTTTGTATGTTTTTTTCTTGTTCTGTGGGAAATCCAAGCCAAGATGGAATTACTACTCTCCTCTGATTGTCATAAGATCTTTAAGTGTCATCTACACAAAGTAGGATTGGCAGATTCCTTTTCCTGATTATTTCATTAAACCATTAACACGAGAAAGCCTGCAGAGGCTGGACATCTAAAGTAACACACACAAAGTGCTGGATGAACTCAGCAGGCCAGGCAGCATCTATAGAAATGAATAAACAATTGACATTTCAAGCCCAGACACGAAACCCAACCTGGAGAAGGGCCTCAGCCCGAAACGTCGACTGTTTATTCATTTCCACAGAAGCTGCCTGACCTGCTGAGTTCCTCCTGCATTTTGTGTGTGTTTCATTAAACCAGTGCTGTAATCTCATCCACAGAAGTTAGCAGTGTCATGGATTTTTAAACTTCATGCCCAAGAAGTCCCTCTAAGGAAGTCTTGCTGGTCCTTCCTTTCGGGAACTTTACCCTCATCCTCAGAACTGGTGCTAGTCATGAGGAGCGTGGGGTGGGGGGGGGGGGTGGAATTTTCATCTCGTTCACCCGACTTTCATCAGGGATCCCTTGAGTGATTCATTGTCTTGTGTGATCTGGAGCTCCAGCCTTGAGCTATTTGATTCAGACCAGTGACAGATGTTTTTGACAAAGACTTCATGATCGATTAGTTTTTTTTTTAACTCATTTCCTTTTTTTTTACTGCTTAATGTCCTTTTTGTAATTTTTCTATAAATCCACAAAGGTTTTTAAAATTTATGCCATTCAAAATAAATAAAGTCATAGAATCATAGAGCACTCAGAAACAGGCCCTACCCCCATCCACTGTATGGTGGGCCTCTTGCATATTTCTTCTCTACTGCCTATCACCTCCCTCTGGTGCCCCTCCTCCTTCCCTTTCTCCCATGTCCTCTCTGCCCTTCACCTTTCCCACCCACCTGGCTTCACCTATCACCTTCCATCTAGTACTCCTTCCCCTCTCTCCCCCCCCCCCCCCCCCACCTTTTTATCCTTTGCAGTCCTGAAGATGGGTATCAGTCCAAAACATCGACTGTTTGCTCCCTGAACATTTGCTGTGTCTGGTGTTCTGAATTTCCAGCACTTGCAGAATCTCTTGTGTTACTGTACAGTTTAGAATTTACTGTTTACCTGGGCTGCACTTTACTGCATGCGCTTTGAATTATATTTGATTAACTTAGTTACAGTATAATATTTTGTTTTATGTGAAGTGTGTGACGTATGCATTGTGGATGTACGATGGTTCAGAGGAATGTTCTTTTGTTTGGCTGTATATATGTACAATAAACATGCCGAACTATTATCCTGAGTAGTCCCATCGACCCACACCCAGGCAATAGTGCTGAATACCCCTCCAATCCAAACTTCTCTTAAATGTTGAAATCAAATCCTTATCCACCATTTTTGCTGGCAGCTCATCACCTCCTCCCAAATGAAGTTTCCCCTTCAGGTATCCCTTAAATAGTTCACTTTTCACTCTTAAATAACTGTATGTCCTCTATTTCCAGTCTCACTCAGCCTCAGTGGAAAAAGCCTGCTTGCAATTATCCCTCAAAATTTTCTATACCTCTTAAATCTCCCCTCATTCTCCTACATTCCAGGGAATAAAGTACTAACCTATTCAGCCTTTCCCTGAAACTTCGGTCCACAAGTCCCATGGTCTACTTCCCTTTTTTCTTCATTTCCTTTATTTACTGCTTTATTTCCTGTATTCCTTTTCAATGAATCCATGTATGTTTAAAGACCATAAGACTTAGGAGCAGAATTAAGTCAAATGGCTCATTGAGTCTGCTGTGGCATTCCACCATTCTCTCAATGCCATTCTTCTGCTTTCTCCCCATAACCTCCACTTAAGTATATCCAATGATTTGGCCTCCACAGCAGTCTGTGGTAATGAATTCCACGGATTTATCACCCTCTGGTTAAAGAAATTCCACCCCATCTCTGTTCTGAAGGGCTATCTTTTATTCTGAGTCTGTGTCCCTTGGTCCTAGACTCTCCCAGTATAGGGAATATCCTCTGCACATCCACTCTATCTGGGCCTTTCAACATTCAATAGGTTTCAATGAGATCTGCCCACCTCATTTTTCTAAACTCCAGCAAGTACAGAACCAAAACCATCAAACGCTCCTCACAAAAGTGAGGCCAGTCCTTTCTTGTGCCTTTGTTCAAAGGAAGCAGATGTACTAATGTTACAAAATATACAAAGGCAACACAATGGGGCAAATAAACCTCTGACTTGGGAACAATTCAGATCCCCTGATGCTCATGTTGAGCTGCCCATGGTGGGTTCTATTCAGACCTTTTGATGCCCACATTGAGCTGCCCTTGGTGAGTATTATTCATATCTCCTGATGCCCACATTGAGTTGCCAATGGAGGGTACTATTCAGATCTCTTGATGTCCACATGGAGCTGGTGATGTTGGGCACTGTTCAGATCTCTTGATGCCCACATTGAGCTGCCGATGTTGGGCACTATTCAGATCTCCTGATGCCCACATTGAGCTGCCCTTGGTGAGTATTATTCATATCTCCTGATGCCCACATTGAGTTGCCAATGGAGGGTACTATTCAGATCTCTTGATGCCCACATTGAGCTGGTGATGTTGGGCACTATTCAGATCTCCTGATGCCCACATTGAGCTGCTGATGTTAGGCACTATTCAGATCTCCTGATGCCCACATTGAGCTGGTGATGTTGGGCACTATTCAGATCTCCTGATGCCCACATTGAGCTGCCCTTGGTGGGTACTATTCAGATCTCCTGATGCCCACATTGAGCTGCCCTTGGTGGGTACTATTCAGATCTCTTGATGCCCACATTGAGCTGCCCTTGGTGGGTGCTATTCAGATCTCTTGATGCCCACATTGAGCTGGTGATGTTGGGCACTATTCAGATCTTCTGATGCCCACATTGAGCTGGTGATGTTGGGCACTATTCAGATCTCCTGATGCCCACATTGAGCTGCTGATGTTGGGCACTATTCAGATCTCCTGATGCCCACATTGAGCTGCCCTTGGTGGGTACTATTCAGATCTCTTGATGCCCACATTGAGCTGCCCTTGGTGGGTGCTATTCAGATCTCTTGATGCCCACATTGAGCTGCCCTTGGTGGATACTATTCAGATCTCTTGATGCCCACATTGAGCTGCCCTTGGTGGGTACTATTCAGATCTCTTGATGCCCACATTGAGCTGGTGATGTTGGGCACTATTCAGATCTCCTGATGCCCACATTGAGCTGCCCTTGGTGGATACTATTCAGATCTCTTGATGCCCACATTGAGCTGGTGATGTTGGGCACTATTCAGATCTCATGCTCACATTGAGTTGCCAATGTTGGGTACTATTCAGATCTCTTGATGCCCACATTGAGTTGCCAATGTTGGGTACTATTCAGATCTCATGCCCACATTGAGTTGCCAATGTTGGGTACTATTCAGATCTCTTGATGCCCACATTGAGCTGGTGATGTTGGGCACTATTCAGATCTCCTGATGCCCACATTGAGCTGCTGATGTTGGGCACTATTCAGATCTCTTGATGCCCACATTGAGCTGCCCTTGGTGGGTACTATTCAGATCTCCTGCTGTCGATGTTGAGATTGCATGTTCTTCTTACGAATTTGCTTGCTTGCCTTTTCCAACCAAATACTTACTGCATTGTAGGGTAATTAGACACTGCGCTTGCCTGCAGTCTATAAATGGATGGTGGGTTCTGGGGGGAGTTGATAAGAATATCATGAGACTAAAAATAAAAGAAAATAGTTCAATGATCAGCTTGGATTCTGTGGGATAAAGTCAGTACTTCTGTGCTTTAGGATTCCATAACTATGCTTCATGCTAATTAAATGGAGGTGCTGACATTGGAGAGGGTTCAGAGGAGGCTCATGAGAACAATCCCAGGAATAAAGGATTATCACATGAGCAGCGATTGAAGGCTCTAGGCCTGTACTCACTGGAATTTAAAAGAATGAAGGGGGATCTCATTGAAACCTATTGAATATTGAAAGGCCTCGGCAGAGTGGATGTGAAGATAATTTTCCTATGATGGGTGAGTCTAGGACCTGAGGGCACACCTAAAAATGGAGGGACGTCCATTTAGAACAGAAATAAGGAGGAATTTTGTTAGCTGGAGGGTGGTGAATCTGTGGAATTCGTTGGCACAGATAGCCATGGAGGCCAAGTCATTGGGTGCATTTAAAACAGAGGTTGATAGGTTCTTGATTAGTCAAGGAGTAGAAGTTTAATGGTGGAGCAGACTCGATGACCAAATAGCCTAATTCTGCTCCTATGTCTTATGGTCTTATGATCTAATTGCACTGGTAAATAATAGTAATCTTATTTATGGAGCACTTTTCATACAGATGATGTAGTTCAAAGTGCTTTATAATGGGATAAAGTGAAAACATCAATATAAAATAAAAATATAAAAATAAACACGAAAATAAAAGACAAAAAATGTCAGTTAAATGCAAGGTTAAGTAAATAGGTTTTGAGCTGGAGTTTAAAAGTATTAACTGAGTCTTGTAGTTTTAGGGATTGAGTTCCACAGTTTAGGACTATAGTTCCAAAAAGCTGACTTGCCAAATATCTTTTGAGGGAGATTGTTTAAATTTAAGAGACTGGCAGAAGAAGACCTGAGAACTCGAGCAGGAGTATAAAACAAAAACAACTCTGTGATGGGAAATCCTTTTGACCGACAGTAGAAACAAATGCATTTGGAAAAAATATATAAAGCTTATAACCCTACTCCCTGTACACTTGTACTATATGGCCAGGCACAGCTCAAACACTATCTAAAAATTGGCTGATAATGCCACTGATATTGGCTGGTTGAGTGGTGTCACAACAACAACCTTACACTCATTATCAGAAAGACCATGGAATTGAATGTGGACTTCAGGCTGGGAAAGTCAGAGAACACACACCAATTGCCATTGAGGGATCAGCAGTGCCAAGGGTGAGCAGTTTCAGGTTCCTGGATGTCAACATCTCAGATAATCTATGCTGGGCCCGCCATATTGATGAAGGTGTACCAGCAGCTCCACTTCATCAGGAGTCCATCATTAAGGACCCCCATCACCCAGGACATACACCCTTCTCATTGCTACCCTCAAGAGGAGGTACAAAAGCCTGAAGGCACACACTCAACAATTCAGGAACAATTTCTTCCCCTCTGCCATCCGATTTCTAAATGGACATTGATCCCATGAACATTACATCATTACTTTATTTATTTCTATTTTTCCACTACTTATTTACATTTAACCATTATATATATTTACAGTAATTCAGTTTTTTTCTTATTCATTATTATGTATCACAGTGTACATATGCTGTTGATATTAAACATGATTCTGATTCTGATAGATGCTGCCTGTCCTGCTAAGTTCTTCTAACCTTGTGTGTATGTGTATGTATGTGTGCGTTTCTCCTGATTTCCAGTATCTCTTGTGTCTCAATATTTTTACAGCCTGTATAAATCAAGTGTAAAAATTACAGGAAAATAAACATTATAAGGTGCATCTCTACATAAGGTACATAATCAAACATAAGGTGCATAATTCAGACTGGTATTTTTTTCAAGTAGTTTGAAGAAGGAATACTTTCCACAATAGTCATCAACCTTGCGATATAAAAGCTCAGCACATAAGCAAATTGTTGTCATTTCCTTTCAACCTGCTGTATTTATTTTCAGTAAGGATAGGTTTTATTTGGAAACTAGTCGTTAAAGGTAGGGCAATACAGGAATGCCAAATCAGTTTGCGGGTTCTCTTTTTTTTAAGATGAACCAAGCTTCAGACATCAAAAGACAAGATAATAAGGCACTTCAACCACAATTCAGTATTATATTCAACATCTGAAGGCTCATCTGTTGTCAGTTTGCATTTACTGTTCGAGGGATGTGAAGCATCTGTCATCATTTCGTCAAGGGGAGCCTGACAGTAAAAACCAGAGCACTTATTCCATGCACTTAGTGTTTTATGAAAGAGGACAATCTCATTCAGAGACAACAAAAATTGAGGGATAATTTGAAAAAGGTCATGCACAGGCAAAAGAGAGTTGTATTGATTGTATGATTAGGAGACATCATATAGGCAAGTTTACATTGGTTTGCGATGAATTTTGTCTGTTTATTTAGCAAAATGTCTTATTCAGCATGTAAAATGGTCGATTGCAAGAATCATCATCTGAAAGGGAATGACAAATGCACTTAACCAGAAAAAATCCTCTGAGGAATTATTTAACTGAAAAATAAGAAAATAGAGTTCATTTATTTAAGGGATTCTTAAAAAGTATTCTATTTTAACCTCCTAATTTCTCATCACTATTCTGATGAAAACAATCAGAATCAACTTTAACACCACTGACATATGTCATGAAATTTGTTTATTTTTGTGGCAATGGTGTTGTGTATTTAATATTTTAGTAATATTTGAGTCATCTTGTGTGTGTATGTATGTTATATAGACACACACACACACACACACACACACACACACACACACACACACACACACACACACACACACACACACACACACACACACACACACACACACACACACACACACACACACACACACACACACACACACACACGTGTGCCCTTCAGTTAAAGCAAAGATGAAGTTACACCCGCATTTTGGACTCCTGTGTCTTCCTTGAACCTACAAATCATAACAAGCAGCTCAGTACAATACATAAAATTACTACAGTACTGTGCAAAAGTCTCAGGTATATATATGACTGAAATTTTTTTGTACAGCCAATGCAAGATAATATCTAACCTTACATAATGCATGCAAATTCTGAGGTAACGTCAATGAAAACTATAAACAACCCAAGCTCAAAGTAGAGCTAATGCATGTATTTATTTTTCTGTTCTAATTCAAAGTCAAAAGTAACTTTATTATCAAAATTTGTCATCAATGTATGTATTGATGTAATGTGTATAAATATATTTATGTATATAAATTAGCTTTACCTTGAGATTCGTTTTGTTGCGAGCATTTACAAGAAAAGCGTTAGAATTTATGGAAAAGCTATAATATAAACAACTCTTTTCCATCGATGCTGCCTGGCCTGCTGAGTTCCTCCAGCATTTTGTGTGTGTGTATTTACAAAAAAGGACTGACAACCAATGTGTAAAAGTAGGGAAATTACGCAAATAAAAAATAATACTGAAAACATGAATTATGGGGTCCTGAAAAAGGACGTGAATAAGGATATTGTAAATTGGGACATCCTTTATTAAAAAATGTGCAATAATTGCAGATCAAAAGTATATTGGAAATGGAACAAAATTTTTAAGATAAATGCTAATTTCATAGTTTTATATATTTTTGTTATGATTGGTCTGCAAGAGGAATATAAGGGTTTTACTAGAATTTTCATATGTATTTATAACACTATCAACTGTCTGATTTTTTGTAGATACTGTATGTGCTGTCAAAAACTAGCTATTTTAGTACTAAACAGCTTGCAAAGCATTTCAATGATAACTTTAGGTTTTTAATGTCTAATTTGGTCCTTTTTTTTGTTTTGAATACTGAAATTGGGTCCAAAGGTAGTTATGAGTGCCCGCTGTCCTAGGCATTTGTATTATTTATAACACACATCCACTGTGGAATGGCCAGTGTTGGTGTACAATTCTTTGTCCTTTTTGTGAAATGGTTTTTATTTGAAATCTCTAAATAACTTACATGGAGACACAGGCATAAGATTTACTGTAAAATCAGAATCAAGTTTAATATCACAGACATGTTGTGAAATTTGCTGTTTTGTGGCTTTAGTACATGAAGCAAACTATAACTGAAAATAATAAATACATATAAAAAATTAAATCTCATAAATAGTGCAAATAGGAACAAAAGTAGTGAGGTGGTGTTCATGGGCTGGTTCATTGTCTGTTCATTCATATGATGGTGAAAGGGAAGAAGTGTTAATACTCTATTTTTATTTTGTGGAGATGTGCTGGGAGATTATACGATGTACCTTGTTTCAGAATCCTTCGGAGGAAAGAAACTCGTTTATTGAGGTTTTATGTAGAAGTGGAAAGGCTCTTCCCATATCCTCTGATGTGCACACTGACAATTTCCTTCTCCACACCAGCATTTTCCATTTAGTTTTCTTGCCTTTAAAAAGTGGGACTAGACAGAAGCCAAATCATTTCTTGCCCCTGTGCACACAAAGAGGTCGGGCATGAAACTACATCAGTAACAGATCCCCTGGGGACAGCAGAGAGTATCCAGAGCATGACCCAGGGGTTTGGTCTTCCTCAATGGACTGTGTCAGGTCTGATAGATAATGACCGAAACTGGATACTTTACCATCGGCTGCTTTTAATTTTGCCACATTGTCCCAGCGCAATTCAAAGTGACAGCAGAAATTTCAGCTTTTCTCATTTTAGGCTCATGAACCGAAATAGATGCCTTTTATGACGATGCATGACACTGGGGTAATATTGGAGACATACTGTCATTTCCTTGTGTTTTTGGAAATATACAGTAGACATTGTTCCAAATGGAAAGTATTTTGTGCTCCTGGTGAGCTCCTTGTATTCAGTCCATTTATAGTCCCTCCGCCATCAGATTTCTGAACAGACAATAAAGCAACACTAGTTCTGTGCTTTTTCTTTGCACTAATTTAAGACTTGTATACATAGACCATAATATATTTCCTATTGTAATTTCTAGTATTTTTGCATATTACACAAAACAACAAATTTCACAACCTATGTCAGTGATAATAAACCTGATACTGACTGAATAGAGATTAATGAATAGACATTTGATATTAAACTTGATTTTGATTCTGAGGATTTATTTCCTTTTAAGGTGAGATATCTCATATATTAAAGCAGCATGTAAGATTTCTTCATTGTTGCCCATCACCTAGCCCGCACAGCATCACCTGACACTGAATAAAGTCATTTCATTCATTGAGTCTCTGATAGATCTTTGAAGATTCAGTCTAATTAGTCCCAAATACATATTGCATTGACACACACACACACACATAGATACATTCATTATATATAGTATTTCTTATTGTAATTTTTTTATGTCTTGCACTGTATTGCTGCTGCAAAAAAGACACAAATGTCATGACATATATGAGTGATTCTGATGTGGGTCTCCATTGTGGACTGAGAGTGGGAAGGGGGCAGGGAGAGGGGAATCATGGTTGGGAAAAGGGGAAGGGAGCGGGAACCACCAGAGAGACATTCTGTATTGATCAATAAACCAATTGTCTGGAATCAAATTACCTTGCCTGGTGTCTCAGGGCTGGGTGTGTCTGTACCTACGTCGAACACCCCGGCCCCTGGCATTCCTTCTTTGCCGCCTGTCCCACACTCCTCCCACATCACCCCACCCTTGCCATTCCCAACATCCTTTGCTCTCCGCTTCATGTTAACAAATACAGTATTAGGCACTCTAGCTATTGTATATACACAATATGTTCCTAAGACATTTGCACAGTGTTGTAAGTTCTCCCTGTGACCGTGTGGATTTCCTCTCACTTTCCAGAGACGTACTGTTTGGTTTTAGAGTTAGTCAGCTGTGTGCCTGCTATGTTGGCACTGGAAGCATGATGACGTGTGCAGGCTATACCCATCATAATCTTTGTTGATTTGATTTGACACAAATGAAATATTTCACTGTACATTTTACATAAGAACATAAGAAATAGGAGCAGGAGTAGGCCATCTGGCCCATTGAGCCTGCTCCGCCATTCAATAAGATCATGGCTGATCTGGCCATGGACTCTTCTCCCCCTACCTGTCTTTTCCCCACAACCCTGACTTCCACCACTATGCAAACATCTATCCTACCTTATCTCAAATATATTTACTGAGGTAGCCTCCACTGCTTCATCAGGCAGAGAATTCCACAGATTCACCACTCTCTGGGAAAAGCAGTTCCTCCTCATCTCCATCCGAAATCTACTCCCCAAATCTTGAGGCTATGTCCCCTAGTTCTAGTCTCACCCACCAGTGGAAACAAATTTCCTGCCTTTTTCTTACTATCACTTTCCTATCCCTTTCATAGTTTTATCTGTTTCTATAAGATCTCCTCTCATCCTTCTGAATTCCACCGAGTACAGTCCCAGGCAACTCAATCTCTCCTCATTATCTACCTCCTTCAACTCTGGAATCAACCTGGTGAACCTCCTCTGCACCACCTCCAAAGCCAGTCCATCCACCCTCAAGTAAGGAGACCAGAACTGCATGCAGTACTCCATTTATGGCCTCACCAATATGACACTGCGAGAAATGAAGGTGATCATTGTAGTTTTGTATTCCTGAAGTATTGCACCATAGTTTCACGTTGTGGCTGTATATAACATAACGGGTAGGATTGATAAGTTATAGCCGTACTATGTTGGCACAAGAAGCGAAGTGACGCTTGCTGTCTTCCCCCAGCACAATCGTCGGACTGCATTGGTCATGGGTACAAAACAACACACTTCACTCTCTTTCTTCATTTGGACACACGTGACAAATAAAGCTAATCTATAAGTTAATTTGCACAGAAATGCACAGAGATTAATACTCTGAAATCCTGATTGAAGGATGTTATTTTATTCTGCATCTCAGATACTTTAGAATGGTACTGTCAAGGACTGGGTATTTTGGCTGTATTGTGTATTGAGTCCTGTTGATCCATTTCACCTTTCTACTTGTTAAAAACACACAACCAAATAACTGCAGTAAATATTCCGGTTCAGGGCAGCAAGGAAGGTTAAGTGCATTTTACTGTTGGTGTTCGGAATTGGGAAAGGTTTTGATAATAGGGAAAATCTAATCCAGAAAACATTCGAGATAATTGGCAAAATAACCAGGAGGCAAAAGCAGAGGATTTTTTATTTTCGTTATGCAGTGAGCTATGATCGGGAGCACACTGCCTGAAAGGTTGGTGGAAACATGCTTTCTGGAAGGAATTGCATATGTACTTGGACAATTTACAGGGCGGTGAGGAAAAAGGAGAGGGGTGGGACAAGAAAATTAATCTCAGGGTTGTATGTGGTGACATATATGTACTTTGATAATAAATTTACATTGTACTTAGACAATTGTTTCAAAGAGTCAGCAACAATGTGCCAAATGGCCTCTCTCTGTGCTGTCTAATTCTGTAATAACTGCTTTGGTAATTTCCTGATGAAGTGTCTTGGCCCAAAATATTGACTCCTTGCTGCCCCCATTGTCACTGCCTGACCTACTGAGTTCTTCTAGCATTTTGTGTGTGCATAAGCACTAGAGATTCTGCAGGTGCTGGAAACACACAGTAACATCCTCCAGCATTTTGTCTGTTGCTCTGGATTTCCAGCATCTGCAGAATCTCTTATGTTTTGTAAATTTATGTTCTGATATTTATGGTTGAAGAAATTTTTGATTTGAAGTGGCACATAGTGGTTAGAACAATGCTTTACACTACCAGAGATCAGGTAGTGCTGCTGTCTGTAAGGAATTTGTCCATTCTCCTCGTGACTGTGTGGGTTTCCTCCAGGTGCACCGGTTTCCTCCCACAGTCCAAAGATGTACTGATTTGTAGCTTACCTGGTCATTGTAAGTTTCCAGTGATTAGGCTAGGGTTAAATCACGGTTTGCTGGGCAACCTGGCTTGAAGGGCGAAAGGGCTTGTTCTGTGCTGAATCTCAATAAGTGCATTAATAACTAAAAATGATTGCTGATGGATTTTTTTGATAAATAATTTCTCAAAATATGAGCATAGTCATCAAACTTATAATTTAATTGAAGGTTGATAGCTTTTAGTTACTGGCACCTGCTACTTTTGTCAGATGTATGGAGGAAGCCCTTCTGCTGTACTGAACTGCAAATGAACATAAGGAAAGTATAACTTTCACACTCCAAGAAGCATGACATTCCTCGTTCCCAGTCAGAGTAAAGGCTAATTGAGAAATATGTATAAACCCTGTAATGAGTACCATTTACATGTATTGATTAGAGATAGGACCGCTGGCTCCCATTTATCACCTGCAGCAGCTGTGAAATTTCCCCTTCGTCAATCGGCGTAGCCTGAATAGCCACTCTCCCAGTTATTTATTGCTTTTTTTTTCCGAAACCAGAATTTTGACCGACCCGTTGAAATGGGCTGGTAATTACTGCAACCGTTCCACCAGCTGCCAAATCACTGGAGTGAAAAATGCCATCCTGCATTTCCTGATTTTTACATTAGAACTGCATAATCATATTTGACGAATAATTAACCTGGGTTAATACTTCAGGGAGTCATTTGCGAGTCAGTGGATAAGCTGTGTGCACTAACTGATCACAAGGGTGTTAGGCTCCCGAGCCATTGCAAAAGATTGGCAAAGAGAACATCCAACAATTTTGTTTTGCACGTGTGTAAATTATTGCTGCTAATCTGATGGCTAGTTACAACACTCGGTAAATCTCACTTCCCACTTGAGTGGTGTGTTTCCAATGTAACACCCAGGACATGTCCTCTTCTCATTACTACCATCAGAGAGGAGATACAGGAGCCTGAAGCCACACAACTTTGTTCCCTCAATGGTTTGTCACTGTTTTGCACTAATTATTGTTTTTATTTTGTTTTGTTTATCTATCAGAATGGCGCTGGAATTGAACTCTGAACTCCAGGACGCCCTGAGCTGAAATAGTGTTGCTCTAAGCACATTCCTACCATGGCTCCCGCAACCTATGGACTCACTTTCAGGGACTGTACAATTCATGTGTACAATATTATTTATTTGTTACTATTTGGCACATTTTGGCTTCTTTTGCACATTGGTTCTTTGTCCGTCTTTGTGTGTGAAATGCCTTTCATTGATTCTGCTATGTTTCTTTGTACCTACTGCGAATGCCTGCAAGGAAATGGTGACATCTACGTACTTTGTAATAAATTGACTTTGAAGTTTGGTGTGCAAGGGTCTCATTAGTAGACAGATGAGACAGTGTTTGGGTGTACTGGTGTCGGGTTGTGGAAGATGCTGCAAGGCAAGGGCTTTTTCATTATCAAAATAAACTTTATTCAAATCCTAAATTCCAAAATCCAAAAGACTCAGAAATCTGAAATCCACAATTACTTTGAGCGCTGACATGACGTCACAAAGGGAAAATTCCACAAGGCACACGGAAGATTCCCAGGCGATACGCAGGTCTCTGCACACCACAGGCAGCTCTGAGAAGTGACCTCACATATGTGATGAGCAAAAGTTAATGAGATATAGAAAAACACTGCATAAAGTGAAAAGTGAAGATCTCGACTGTGTACTGAAAGAGTGGATTCATCACTATTGGAGTGAACATATGCCACTTAATGGTGGTATACTGATCATGAAACAAGCAAAGATCTCTCATGACAAACTGAAATTTGAAGGTAATTGTTAATATTTGGCAAGCTAGTTGCAGAAACTTAAGAAAAGGCATGACATTATTTTTTTTTAAAGATTTGTGGTGATAAAGCTTTCAATGTGTATTTAATATAAGTACATATATAGTATAGTACCTGAAATTCATCTTCTTCACAGACATCCACAAAACAAAGAAACTCTATAGAATGATAGAAACATTGAAGCCCTGAAATCTCCCCACTCCTCCTTCCCTTTGCACAAGCAAAAACGAAAACAGAAGTATTGACCCACCCCCCACCCCACCCACATTAGTAGAAGCACCGACCACCCCACCTCCCCACCATCATGCGAACAGCAGCAGAAGTCCATTGATCCAGAGTCCACCCACAGTTCACAAACCAGCACCTCCCTCTCTCCAGCGAGGCAGTGAGAGGTTGCTCCTGCCACAACGAGAGCGGAGACCGGCTATTTGCCGTTCCGATGTTACAATCTTCCACGTCGCTTCTCCAAGCCCCTCATCTCAAGGGCCAAGAGGGTCTTTCTCTCCATTGAAACAGTGAGAGAGGGATTGCTGGAGTACAGGGGCCTTTCTCTGACAGCAACCAGTGATTAGCAGACATATTGCCTGCTGTCCTGGTGTTCCAGTCTCCATATTACAGTCTCTCATGATGCTTCTGTTGGCAAAATCAGTGAGGAACTAAGCTGTGCATAGGGCCGCTCCCCATCTTTTTGATCTCCCAGCCCTGAGGGCACATGTCTCTCAGGCCATTCCTAGTAATAGCTAGGCCGCACATTCAGTCAGATAACTCACCACTTGTGAAGAACTGTAGATCACAGACTCCGACAGAACCACAGCCACCCTAAAAAGAAAAGAAAGATGTAAGAGAAGAAACATAAGCTGTTCCGTGGATGAACTGGAAGAAGTCGCCTTGGTCTGCAGAATCCACTGGTGCCATCTTTCCTTGCTCCTCCTGTTGCTTTATGATCACGAACCAGCAAAGAAATTAATTGATGAGTTTGCCAAGGTTATTGCTGATGAAAATCTAACACACTGAATGACTGCATCAGTACATGTGTGTGATGAACAGGTTTAAGTCAAAGACTGCTTACCGGTAGCATGCAAATTCAGAGTCAGAAATGATGGCCATCCCAAGCTATCTCATGATATATTCCAGAATGCGAAAAATCCAAACTCTGAACTACTTCCAACCCCAAGCACCTTGGATAAGGGAAACTCAACTTGTAATAAAAAATATCCACAAGAATAAGCCATGCGATGCTTTTCCGTTCCTACATTCATAGTCAACGTGTTAAGCAATGGTCTATTACCTTTCTAATAATCAAGAGGACCGTTGCCTCTCATGTGGCACCCTGGGGTGATGCACGACGACAGTCATTGGCCCCACCCTCCCCAGTGGAGGAAGGACCCTGCACCTGCCAGTCTTTCCCCACCGACCCCTTGCAATGGCTGCACCAAGCTTCCTTTAACATGTACTCCTGCAGCCTGGCATCATTCCTCTGTGGACATCTGGATGCAAAACAAGGGTTACAGTGATGTGCAGGCGAGGATGGTTTACGGATAGTGCGCAATCAGTCCCAGCAAGAAAGGGTTTTGAAGAGCACAGCTTCTTCCCTTTGCACAGCTGGGGACCAAAGCCATTTAGCATCCCAAGACAAGATAAAGATGCAGATGAAGGATTCTAGGGTGGCACTTACTATTGGTCAGTTACCTTACTAATTCTGAAGTATTATTGGCCCATAACAAGGAGATTCTATAGGCTGTTAACACCAGTTGTCAGGGTACGCACTGGCAACGTCTGAACCCAGGTGCGGACTCCCATGAAGAGACGGAAGCAAGAGGGTTTACATAGGAATACCAACAGAACATTGGTGGTACGACCACGCGACACTATAGGACAAATTATTCTCAACACAAGGACCCCGTGATCAGCGCTAATCAAGAGTCCGAATTAAATAATCATAGAAACCAGAGAACCCGTGCCAGTCACAATTAATTTGATAATATTAAATGGAAAGCACAAGGGATTAATGAATCCTGTTAAGACAACAATTAGTAAACACAGGTGTCTGAGAAACCTGGAAGCCCTACTCCACTCTCTGGCACACCGCAAAGGCCCACAGGGCTCACGACTCCAGTGGTATCGCACTATGATTATGCAAATCAGGAATCTGAACATCCATAAGGTTGGTCAATATCTCTCATCAGTCTAGACAGTTCTCTACAAAAATGACACTTTGTTCTTCAAAGTTCAGAACAGCTTGGTGACAGGGATCAGCCTGATCTTGTGCACAAGAATATAAAGTGATTGAGGAACAAATGAGAGATTCCGAAGTCCAATAGACTGGCGATGTCAAGGTGAAACAGATTTTTAAAATTTTATTTTTTGGTTTTAGTGACGCGGCACAGAGTGGGCAATTCTGGCCCTTTGAGACACTGCTGCCCCAACAACCCCGACAAACCCAATTAACCCAACCTAATCACAGGACAATTTACCATCAACCTATCCGGCATGTCTTTGGACAGTGGGAGGTAACTGGAGCACCAGGGAAAAACCCATGCATTCCACTAGAAGGATGTACAGGGACTCGTTACAGAACGGAGCCAGAATTTGTCTCCAAACTCAAGAACAGCCCTAAGGCTCAGCATTACAGTTTGGCAAGGGTATGCTGTCCCAATGTTTCTGTTCTGTTAAACAAATGCAAGATGTCAATATTTGAAATATTTGATGCATACATTTATCTGTCAAAAGGACATGAAATGGGGAATTCTGTCATTGTAGGGTCACAATTTGTTTTCCCTTAATTAACTAGAATAGTGGCTCTATTCACCCACTGGAAAGAGTGAATGCTGTTTGACCGAAAGGGATTTCTGGGTTGGAGGTCATTACTAGTCGAGCTGACACTGACAGTGGAGGGTGGTTGAAATGATTTGACCAATGCTGCAATGATGGGCTCAGAATCTTCTGATAATGAAATACCTAGTGAATCTGAATTTACCTTCATAGATCTCTCCCCCCCCCCCCACCACCACCTTTTTTCTTTCTTCCATGCCCTCTGTCTCTTTCACTAATCAACTTCCTAGGTCTTTACTTCATCCTTCCCCCTCCAAGTTTCACCTATCTCCTGGCATTTCTCTCTTCCCTCCCCCACCCCCCACATTTCAAATCTACTCCTCAGCATTGTTTCTCCAATCCTGCCAAAGGGTTTCAGCCTGAAACATCGACTGTACTCTTTTCCATAGTTGCTGCCTGGCCTGCTGAGTTCCTCCAAAATTTTGTGTGTGTTGCTCGGATTTCCAGCGTCTGCAGAGTTTCTCTTGTTCAGGAAAGTTACTACCCCTCAACCATCAGGCTCTTGAACCAGAGGGGATAACTTTACTCAACTTTGCTTGCCCCTTACTGAACTTTTCCCACAACCTATGGACTCACATTCAAGGACTCTTCATCTCATGTTCTCGATATTTATTGCTTATTTACTTATTATTATTATTATTATTATTATTTTCTTTCTTTTTGTACTTGCACAGTTTGTTGACTTTTTGTCCATCCTGTTAGTGCAGTCTTTCAATTATTCCATTATGGTTATTGGATTTATTGAGTATGCCTGCAAGAAAATGAATCTCAGGCATATAGGCACTTTGGTAATAAATTTACTTTGAACTTTGAACAGAGAGAAAGAAGTAGTGAGGTAGTGTTCATTGTTTAATTGTCTATTCAGAAATCTGATGACGGAGGTTGTTCTTGAAACACTGAGTGTGTGTCTTCAGGTTCCTGTACCACCTCCTCAATGGTAGCAATGAGAAGTGGGTACGTCCTGGGTGATGGGGGTCCTTAATGATGGCTGCCACCTTTTTGAGATACCACCTTTTGAAGCTGTCCTCATGCTGGTGAGGCAAGGGCCCATGATGGAGCTGGCTGAGTCTTGCACAGAAGCTGAATTTGGTTATGTCTGTTTTTGGGGGCCGTGGTGGTTGTAGGTATGAACAAACCCGACCAGAAAAAAAAAATTTTTGGAAGCTGACTAAGCCTTACTCAATTGTCATACTTGTGAACAATTGTTCACTATTTCTTAATATCTCTTGTGGAACTGTGGAATATCACAATAATGATAGGCCTTTGCCCGGTTAAAATGTCGAGCTTGCAGTGAAGACTCCAAACATCATCATTATGTGCCATGTCAAGTTCACTAAAGAAGATGAAATTAAAATGTTGGTAATCCAATCACATACTAGAGAAAATCTGCAGATGCTGGAAATCCGAGCAACACACTCAAAACCAGGCAGCATCTATGGAAAAGAGTACAGCCGACATTTTAGGCCAGGACCCTTTAGCAGGACTGAAGGGGAAAAAAAATGAGGAAGTGACCTACATTTAACACCACTCCTCATCTTTTTTTTTTCTCCAGTCCTGCTGAAGGGTTTCTGCCCAAAACATCATTTGTACTCTTTTCCAAAGATGCCACCTGGCCTGCTGAGTTCCTCCAGCATTTTGTGTGTGTTGGTAATCCAACATGCCAGTTCATGCCTCCTCTACTGTCACAAAGAGGCCACACTCAGGTTGGAGGAGAACATCTCATGTTCTGGTGGGTAGACGCCAACCTGACAGCATGTACATCTATTTCTCTGACCTGCTGATTTCTTCCTTACTCCCCCTTTTCTCCTTTCCCATTCCCCATTCTGCTTTCCTTCTCACCCCTTTTCTCTTCCCCTGACCACCACCTCCCTCTGGTGTTCCTCCTCCTTCTCTTTCTCCCATGGTCCAAAACCTGAAATTAAAACAGAAAATGTTGGGGAATTCTTGGCCAGTTAGGCTGTATCCACGGAAATGGAAATATAGAAACATAGATATCTACAGCACAATACAGGCCCTTTGGCCCACAGTGTTGTGCCGACCATGTAACCTACTCTAAAAGCTGCGTTGATTTTCCCAACCGCATAACCCTCTATTTTTCTAAGCTCCATATATCTATCTATCTCTTAAAAGACCCTATTGTATCCACCTCTACTACCTTTGCTGGGAGTGAATTCCACACACCCAACACTCTCTGTGTGAAAAAATTACCTCTGACATCCCCCTTGTACCTGCTTCCAAGCTCCTTAAAACTGTACCCTCTCGTGTTAGCCATTTCAGCTCTGGGGAAAAAGTGCAGGCGATCAATGCCTGTCATCATCTTATACACCTCTATCAGATCACCTCTCATCCTCCGTCGCTCCAAGGAGAAAAGGCTAAGATCACTCAACCTATTCTTAGTTAACCTATTATTAGTTTCAATATAATTATGGAGAAGGATAGGACTGGACCCAGGGTTGAGATTTTTGATTGGAGAAAGGCTAACTTTCAGGAGATGCGAAACGATTTAGAAGGAGTGGATTGGGACAGTTTGTTTTATGGGAAGGATGTAATAGAGAAATGGAGGTCATTTAAAGGTGAAATTTTGAGGGTATAGAATCTTTATGTTCCTGTTAGGTTGAAAGGAAAGGTTAAAAGTTTGAGAGAGCCATGGTTTTCAAGGGATATTGGAAACTTGGTTCGGAAAAAGAGAGAGATCTACAATAAATATAGGCAGCATGGAGTAAATGAGGTGCTCGAGGAATATAAAGAATGTAAAAAGAATCTTAAGAAAGAAATTAGAAAGGCTAAAAGAAGATATGAGGTTGCTTTGGCAAGTAAGGTGAAAATAAATCCAAAGGGTTTCTACAGTTATATTAATAGCAAAAGGATAGTGAGGGATAAAATTGGTCCCTTAGAGAATCAGAGTGGACAGCTATGTGTGGAGCCAAAAGAGATGGGGGAGATTTTGAACAATTTCTTTTCTTTGGTATTCACTAAGGAGAAGGATATTGAATTGTGTAAGGTAAGGGAAACACGTAGGGTAGTTATGGAAACTATGATGATTAAAGAAGAGGTGCTTTTAAAGAATATCAAAGTGGATAAATCTCCGAGTCCTGACAGGATATTTCCTAGGACCTGGAGGGAAGTTAGTGTAGAAATAGCTGGGGCTCTGACAGAAACATTTCAAATGTCATTGGAAAAGGGGATGGTGCCGGAGGATTGGCGTATTGCTCATGTGGCTCCATTGTTTAAAAAGGGTTCTAAGAGTAAACCTAGCAATTATAGGCCTGTCAGTTTGATGTCAGTGGTGGGTAAATTAATGGAAAGTATTCTTAGAGATGGTATATATAATTATCTGGATAGACAGGGTCTGATTAGGAACAGTCAACATGGATTTGTGTGTGGAAGGTCATGTTTGACAAATCTTATTGAATTTTTTGAAGAGGTTATGAGGAAAGTTGACAAGGGTAAAGCAGTGGATGTTGTCTATATGGACTTCAGTAAAGCCTTTGACAAGGTTCCGCACGGAAGGTTAGTTAGGAAGGTTCAATCGTTAGGTTGTGGCGACCCACTTTCTGCGCAGGCGAACTGGCTCACAAATAGCCAGTGCGCGGGGAGAGACTTTGGTAATGCACCTCTGATGTTTTTTCTGCCCGGAGAGGGCAGGCGCTAGGGATTAAATGCCAGCGCCGCAAAGTTTGAAAAAACTAGTCTCGAAATGACTTACCGACAGCTTGTCGGCTCTAGCTCTGTATGTAGTACATCGCTACATTGGTGACCCCGACGGTCCAAACGGGATTTGGACCAAAGATGACCGACTCTTCATCTGTTCACACAGTTTCGCTAAAACTGCTGACTTTCTGGACGCTGCGACCACGTGTGTGGTTTAGCCAAGCAGAAGCCCAGTTCCAGATTCGGCAGATATCCTCTGATTCCACGTGTTACTATCACATGGTGAGCGCCCTTGACCAGGAGACGGCCGCCCAGGTTGCGGATTTCAATACAGTCGCCCCCGGAAGAAGGCAAATATGAAACATTCAAAGCGCTGCTCATTGGGTCCTTTGGCCTCTCACGGCGTGAGCGGGGTGCCCGCCTGCTTCAGCTGGATGGTTTGGGAGACAGACTGCCGTCAGCATTGATGAACGAGATGCTGTCTCTGGCTGACAGACACAAGCCCTGCCTCATGTTCGAGCAAGCGTTCCTAGAGCAACTGCCCAAGGACATATATCTGCTGCTGGCTGACGCAGATTTCAGCGACCCCCGGAAGGTGGTGGCCCAGGCAGACGTGCTGTGGAAAGCCAGGAGGGAGAGCATGGTGTCCGTCGATCAGGTTACCAGGCCACGTGCCCAACAGTGGACCAAACCAGGCCCGGCAGGGGGGCGCACACAACACAGAGGCAGGAGTGAGGAGGACAGTGAACAGTGGTGTTTCTACCAACAGTGGTGGGGCACAAAAGCCCACCGTTGTCACCCGCCCTGCAAGGGCCAGGGCCAGCTGCCGCTAATGACTATGGCAGCTGGCCACCAGGACAGCCTCTTGTACGTCTGGGACAAACAGTCAGGATGTCGCTTCTTGGTCGACACCGGAGCAGAGATCAGCGTCTTGCCCCCAACGGGGTATGACACCCGCAACAGGAAGCCAGGACCCACCCTGAGGGCCGTAAACGGCAGCACGATATAGATCTATGGCACCCGCACAGTGCAGCTGCAGTTCGGCGCCAGCCAGTTCACGTGGGACTTCACACTGGCCGCCGTGGCCCAACCACTCCTGGGGGCAGACTTCTTGCGAGCGCACAGCCTGCTGGTCGACTTGCAAGGGAAAAGACTGGTCCATGCCAAGACTTTCCAGACGTTCTCCCTGGGTGAAGCCAAGTTGCCGGCCCCACACCTGGACTCCATCACGCTGTCGGACAACAAATTCACCAGAATCCTGGCGGACTTTCCATCGATTCTGGCACTGCAGTTCACGGCAGCCATGCCCAGACACGGGGTACAGCACCACATCCCGACCCAGGGACCACCCCTCCACGCCCGCGCACGAAGGCTCCCCCCGGAAAAGCTCCATCTGGCGAAGGAGGAGTTCAAGAGGATGGAGGAATTGGGGTTCGTACGGAGGTCCGACAGCCCATGGGCCTCCCCCCTGCACATGGTGCCCAAAGCAGCCGGGGGTTGGAGACCATGCGGCGACTACCGTAGGCTGAACGAGGCTACAACTCCAGACCGCTACCCCATGCCGCACACACAGGCCTTTGCAGCAAACCTGCATGGGGCAAGAATCTTTTCCAAGGTAGACCTCGTCCGGGGATACCATCAAATCCCGGTGCACCCTGAAGACATCCCCAAAACAGCACTCATCACCCCGTTCAGCCTGTTCGAGTTCCTCCGAATGCCGTTCGGCCTGAAGAATGCCGCACAGACGTTCCAGCGGCTAATGGATGCAGTGGGACGCGACCTGGACTTTGCTTTCATCTATTTGGACGACATCCTCATAGCCAGCAGTAGTCGCCAGGAGCATCTGTCCCACCTCCGCCAGCTCTACTCCCGCCTGAGTGATTTTGGCCTCATGATCAACCCGGCCAAATGCCAGTTCGGTCTCAATACCATCGACTTCCTGGGCTACAGGATTACCAAAGACGGGGCAACACCTCTGCCCGCCAAGGTAGACGCGATCCGCCACTTTGCCCGGCCCAACACGGTCAAAGGCCTGCAGGAGTTCGTTAGTATGGTGAACTTCTACCACCGTTTCCTCCCCTCAGCAGCCCGTATCATGCGCCCTTTGTACACCCTGATGTTGGGTAAAGGCAAAGACATTACTTGGGATGAGGAGGCTGCGGCCGCTTTCGTTAAAGCCAAGGAAGCCTTGGCAGATGCCGCGATGCTGGTGCAACCCAGAACGGATGTTCTGACCGCCCTCACGGTGGACGCATCCGACACAGCAGTCGGTGGGGTGCTGGAGCAGTTCATCGAGGGGCGCTGGCAACCCCTGGCGTTCTTCAGCAAGCACCTACGGTCACCCAAACTCAAGTACAGTGCTTTTGACCGGGAGCATTTGGCACTGTATCTGGCAATCCAGCATTTCAGGTACTTCTTAGAAGGCAGGCCGTTCACCGCATTCACGGACCACAAACTGTTGACTTTCGCATTCACGAAGGTGTCCGATCCCTGGTCGGATCTCCAGCAGCAACATCTGTCCTACATCTCCGAGTACACGATGGACATCCAGCATGTCTCGGGAAAGGACAACGTCATGGCCGATGCACTCTCCAGACCAGCTGTCCAGGCCCTGTCCCTGGGCGTGGACTATGCAGCACTGGCAGAGGTGCAGCAGGCAGACGATGAGATGCCCAGCTACAGGACCGCAGTCTCGGGTTTGCAGCTGCAAGACTTTCTCGTAGGCCCAGGAGAGAGGGCCCTACTGTGCGACGTGGCTACTGGCCAACCTCGCCCCATCATCCCGGCAGCCTGGTGGCGGCGAGTTTTTGACCCCATACACGGTTTGGCGCACCCATCTATCAGGACAACCGTCCGGCTGGTCTCCAGCAAGTTCGTGAATGGGCCAGAACGTGCGCACAGTGCCAAACAGCCAAGGTGCAGCGGCACACTAAAGCCCCGCCGCAGCAGTTCGAACCCACCCACCGGAGGTTCGACCACATTCATGTGGATATCGTGGGCCCCCTACCAGTGTCCCAAGGAGTGCGGTACCTCCTAACTATGGTAGACCGGTTCACGAGGTGGCCAGAGGCGGTCCCGCTCATCGACACATCTGCCGATTCCTGCGCCCGAGCACTGATTGCAAACTGGGTAGCACGTTTTGGGGTACCGGCCCACATTACCTCCGACAGAGGCGCCCAGTTCACCTCCAGCCTGTGGTCGACTGTGGCCAGCCTGTTGGGAATGCAGCTGCACCACACTACTGCCTACCACCCACAGTCGAACGGACTGGTGGAACGCTTCCACCGTCACTTGAAGTCGGCTCTCATGGCCCGCCTGAGAGGACCTAACTGGGTGGACAAGCTTCCCTGGGTCCTGATTGGAATTCGCACAGTGCCCAAAGAGGATCTGCACACCTCGTCAGCTGAGTTGATGTACGGCGTACCCCTGGCCGTCCCAGGAGAGTTCATAACAGCCCCAAGGGGGCAAGAGGAAGAACCCGCAGCAGTTCTGGACAGACTATGCGAAAGGCTCGGCAACCTGGCCCCCGTACCAACTTCACAGCACGGATGGACCCCGACCCATGTACCCAAAGACCTGCAGAACTGTAAGTTTGTGTTTGTACAAAGGGGCGGAAACCGGGCGCCGCTACAGCAGCCGTACGAGGGGCTGTTCAAGGTGATCAACAACAACGGGTCCACGTACGTTCTGGACATTGGGGGGAGAGAGGAGGTTTTCACGGTGGACCGACTCAAACCAGCCCATGTGGACTTGGCGCAGCTGGTCGAGGTTCAGGCACCGCGGCGCAGAGGCAGACCTCCCAAACAGAGGCTGATCCAGACTGTGAACATTGTGGGGTGTATCGCCGGTTCTGGGGGTGGGGGTTATGTGGCGACCCGCTTTCTGTGCAGGTGAACCGGCTCCCAAATAGCCAGTGCACAGGGAGAGACTTTGGTAATGCACCTCTGACGTCATTTCCACCCGGAGAAGGCGGGCGCTAGGGATTAAATGCCAGCTCCACGAAGTTTGAATAAGCTAGTCTCGAAACGACTTACCGACTGCGTGTTGTCTCTAGCTCTGTATGTAGTACATCACTACAAGGTATTAATATTGAAGTAGTAAAATGGATTCAACAGTGGCTGGATGGGAGATGCCAGAGAGTAGTGGTGGATAACTGTTTGTCAGGTTGGAGGCCGGTGACTAGTGGTGTGCCCCAGGGATCTGTACTGGGTCCAATGTTGTTTGTCATTTACATTAATGATCTGGATGATGGGGTGGTAAATTGGATTAGTAAGTATGCAGATGATACTAAGGTAGGAGGCGTTGTGGATAATGAAGTAGGTTTTCAAAGCTTGCAGAAAGATTTAGGCCAGTTAGAAGAGTGGGCTGAACAATGGCAGATGGAGTTTAATGATGATAAGTGTGAGGTGCTACATTTTGGTAGGAATAATCCAAATAGGACATACATGGTAAATGGTAGGGAATTGAGGAATGCAGTAGAACAGAGTGATCTAGGAATAATGGTGCATAGTTCCCTGAAGGTGGAATCTCATGTGGATAGGGTGATGAAGAAAGCTTTTGGTATGCTGGCCTTCATAAATCAGAGCATTGAGTATAGGAGTTGGGATGTAATGTTAAAATTGTACAAGGCATTGGTGGGGCCAAATTTGGAGTATTGTGTATGGTTCTGGTCACCGAATTATAGGAAAAATGTCAACAAAATAGAGAGAGTACAGAGGAGATTTACTAGAATGTTACCTGGGTTTCAGCACCTAAGTTACAGAGAAAGGTTGAACAAGTTAGGTCTTTATTCTTTGGAGCGTAGAAGGTTGAGGGGGGACTTGATAGAGGTATTTAAAATTATGAGGGGGATAGATAGAGTTGACGTGGATAGGCTTTTTCCATTGGGAGTAGGGGAGAATCAAACAAGAGGACATGAGTTGAGAGTTAAGAGGCAAAAGTTTAAGGGTAACACGAGAGGGACCTTCTTTACTCAGAGAATGGTAGCTGTGTGGAACGAGCTTCCAGTAGAAGTGCTAGAGGCAGGTTCGATTTTGTCATTTAAAAAAAATGGGATAGGTATATGGACAGGAAAGGAATGGAGGGTTATGGGCTGAGTGCAGGATAGGTGGGACTAGGTGACAGTACGCATTCGGCACAGATTAGAAGGGTTGAGATGGCCTGTTTCCGTGCTGTAATTGTTAAATGGTTATATGGTTATTCTCATAAGGTATGCTCTCCAATCCAGGCAACATCCTTGTAAATCTCCTCTGCACACTCTCTATAGTATCCACATTCTTCCTGTAGTGAGGTGACCAGAACTGAACACAGTACTCTAAGTGGGGTCTGACGGAGGTCTTATATAGCTGTAACATTACCTCACAGCTCTTGATCTCAATCCCACGGTTGATGAAGGACAACACACCATGTGCCTTCTTAACAAGGCACAGCAGCTTTGAGTATCCTATGGGCATGGACCCCCAAGATCCTCCACACTGTCAAGAGTCTTACCATTAATATTATATTGTCTTCTCCAGGTCCTGTTGTTCCACATTACTATTCCTCCAGCATTGTTTTCCATCAGTCTGATATACACTTTCGCCTCTCTTTTGTATCTGAAGAAACTTTTGTTATCCTCTTATTGGCTAGTTTACTTTTGCATTCCATCTTTATCTTCTTAATGACTATTTATTTGCTTTCTGTCAGTTTTTTAAAGCATCTAGCTTCCCACTAATTTTTGCTCTATTATATGCCCTCTCTTTCATGTTGGCATTGACTTCTCTGCACTGGCTCCTTAACCCCTTTCCCCTTCTTGACTGTCACCCAGTTTCCTGTGTCCTGCACCTTAGGTGAACTACCTCTCTATACGTCCTACATTTCACCTCTTCGTCTTTCCAAGTGATCCGGAGCTCATCCAGTTACAGCTTCAACTCTTCAAACTCAATGGTTTGTTAGAAGCTGTAGTTGGATGCCTTTCACTGAAGGTCTCCCTGCCTTCTCTCATCCTGCAAGAGGAGCGTTGCACCATCCTGCTGGACATCTCTACTGTCCTAGCCGAGCAGATATAAAGAAGAGAAGGGAAATACTTGAGCTTTTCTCTCCTTTTCTTTCTCAGAGAGAAGCCTCTCTTCACTGAAGCCTCGAAGAGCTAAAGCTTTAAGATCACCACTCTGACTCTGTCCACTCAGATGATGGCCACTGCGTTTGCCTCTGCCTCCCTTTAATTTGCTATTACTAATCAATCCCAAACACCGATTGGCTGCTGGTCAAAGCTCTATTGCACCGCTGCAGTCTGCACCTGTCTTTTATCCTCAGACAATAGGTTTGATTGAAGCCCCCTCCTCTCCAAACTTCTGATGTCCAGATTGGCCATTGGTCAAAGCTCTACATTTTGTATCATATTACAAAATAAACAGAAATATCTACCTTAAATACAGAATACAAACAATATATACACATTTACGCATCCTCATTACTAAAGAAATGGAATATTCTGCCATATATAGTGGGAAAGGCACCTTAAAGCCAAACTGAGCACAACGGCTCGATTTAGCACCCATAATGAAAATATATCCATTGTGAGGGGAAGACAATGAAGAGCGTGCACTCAGCATGACAGCAGAGTGACAAGTGTGTGTGTGTGTGAGTGTGAGTGTGTGTGTGTGTGTGTGTGTGTGTGTACCGAGTGCTCTCCATCACACATGATAAAAGGCCCTTCTGGCCAACACCATTCAATTACTCCCATGTCACCACTTAACCTACTAATCTTTGCAAGCGTTAGGCTGTTGACTCAATGGACTGTGGACTACATTAACGTACTGCCTCGATACAAGTTGACCTGCTAAACCATCTAAACATTTTGAAGCACGAAGAACGTGTGTATATGGTTGCAAATACCATGTCACTCTCCACCCGACAACCTGCCTTTTCCAAAAGCTCCCCTCAGAAGGTACTATAGGACTATTAAAATGAAAATTTCACACCATCTTAAAAGTTGGGCGCCATAGTAGTTTACGTGATGCTATTACAGTTCAGGGTGTCGGAGTACATAGTTCAATTCCAGCGTCCTCTGTAAGGAGTTTATATGTCCTCCTCATGAATGCATGGGTTTCCTCCAGGTGCTCCAGTTTCCTCCCACAGTCCGAAAATGTACCAGCTGGTAGGTTAATTAGTCATTGTAAGTTGCCCCATGATTAAGCTAGGGTTAAATCGGGGGATTTATGGCAGCACGGCTCGAAGGGCTGGCAGGGCCTATTCTGCACTGTATATCAATGAATGAATAAATACATCACTGTGCTAAAGTCTTAGGCACATATATATAGCTAGGGTGCCTAAGCCCTTTGCACAGCACTGTATTTGCCAATGTGGAGTGGAGGGTGAGTTCATAAACCTGGTGGGAGGAATGGTGAAGTTGGAGTGCCACGGAAGGGGTGTGGGACAGAAGGTAGAGGAAGACCCCAAGGCCATAAGACCATAAGAAATAGGAGTGGTATTACGTCATTTGGTCCATCGAGACTGCTCCACCATTTCTTCATGGCTGACGCAATTTTCCTCTCAGCCCTAATCTCCTGCCTTCTCCCCGTATCTCTTCATGCCCTGACCAATCAAAAATCTACCGATCTCTGCCTTAAATATACATAAAGACTTGGCCTCCACATCCACCTGTGGCAAAGAATTCCACAGATTCACCCCCTTCTGGCTAAAGAAATTCCTCCTCATCTCCATTCTAAAATGATGCCCCTTTATTCTGAGGCTGTGTCCTCTGGTCTTAGACTCTCCCACCAGAGGAAGCATCCTCTCCACATCCACTCTATCAAGGCCTTTCAGCATTGAATAGGCTTCAATGAGGTCACCCCTCATTTTTCTAAATTCTATTGAATACGAGCCCAGAACCATCAAACACTCTTCATATGACAAGCCATTCAATCCTGGAATCATTTTCTTGAGCTTCCTTTGAATTCCCTCTAGTTTCAGCATGTAATTTTTAAGATAAGGGGCCCAAACCTGCTCATAATAGTCCAAGTGAGGCCTCACCAGTGCCTAAAAGCATTTCAACATTACATCCTTGCTTTCATACTCTACTCTTCTTGAAATGAATGCTGACATTGCATTTACCTTCCTCACCACAGACTCAACCTGCAAATTAACCTTTCGGGCATCCTGCACAAGGGCTCCCAAGTCCCTTTGGACCTCTGTTGTTTGTATTTTCTCACTGCTTAGAAAAGGATCATTCCTTTTTCTTCTACCAAAGTGCATGACCATACACTTCCCGACACTGTATTCCATCTGCCATTTCTTTTCCCATTCTCCTAATCTAAGTCCTTCTGTAGCCGGTCTTCTTCCTCAAAACCACCTGCCCCTTCACCTATCTTCATAATGTCTGCAAACTTTGCAACAAAGCCATCAATTCCATCATCCAAATCATTGAAATTTCATGTAAAATGAATTGGTCCCAACACAGACCCCTGTGGAACAGCTCTCGTCACCGGTGTCAGTAAAGAGTGCCAGGGGTGTGGAGGACGTGGGTGCAGACACACCCAACCCTGAGACACCAGGCAAGGTCATTTGATTCCGATCAATTGCTTTATTGAGCAATACAGAATGTCTCTCTGGTGCTTCCTGTTCCCTCCCCCTTTCCACTCTCAGTCCAAAGCTAGAAACCCATATCAGAATCAGGTTTATCATAATTCACATATGTCAAGAAATTTGATTTTTTTTTGTGGCAGAGTTACTACAGTACTGTGCTAAAGTCTTAGGCACCCTAGCCATATATATGTACACAGTACTATAAATGAACATTTCCTCCCCAAGGCAGTTGATCTGATCACCCATTCTAGTTAGCCCACTCCCCACTCCCCTGTATCTATTACCTCCGTCACTACACTGTAACCTCATCAAACACCTTGCATAATACTGTTTACATTGGAAATTGATGCGAGCATTCATGTAATTTTGCATGTTTTATTCCTTATCTGCACTTTAACCTCCAACTTTATTTTTATATGATTTTTTATAATTGCTGAAAGTAGTTGTTTTTTCTTGCATGTCACACCCTGACCAATAGGAAATTCCAAATACATGTAAATGTGTATGGGAATAAAGTTGTTCCTTGATTATTCCAAAGTGATAATATATTGATGCATTAATACTATGATAAGAGACGCAGTGCCATCTCCTGGCAACGCACCATTTGTAAACAGCAAACTCTTTAAAGCTGGTTTTGCCAAGATGGCAGGCAACCATATTGTAAGGAGATGTAACATAATTAGCACAGAATCTGACCAGTCCCCATTTGTAACTGTAACTGTAACTAGTTACAGTTAAAGCACATCACAGCAGCCATAGCAAGAAAGTTTGCTGGAGTATTGCAGAATTATGAAAATATTCTCTCATCCTTTGGAGGTGTGAAAATATATTAACACACAAAAATGAATTGCCTTGATCTTAAATCATTAAAGGTGTAATTTGAAAAGATGTGATGAATATTGCTATACTCAATGTTCAAAGATCAAAATTAAAAGTAATTTTTTAAATCAAAGTACATACAGTATTATGCAAAAATCTTAGGTACATATATATAGCTAGGGTGCCTGAAAGGTTCACACAATATTGTAGTAACTTTATGTACTGCACTGTACTGCTGCTACACAAAAAAATCTAATTTCATGACTTATGTGAGTGATAATAAACCTGATTCTGATACGGGTTTCTATTGTGGACCGAGAGTGGGAAGGGGGCAGGGAGAAGGGAATCATGGCTGAGAAAAGGAGAAGAGAGAGGGGAAGGAGCGGGAAACACCAGAGAGACATTGTGTAATGATCAATAAACCAATTGTTGGGAATCAAATGACCTTTCCTGGTGTCTCAGGGCTGGGTGTGTCTGCACCGGTGTCACCTTCTACCTCTGGCACTTCTCTGCCACTTGTCCCACACCTCTCCTGTGGCACCTGATATGGGAATTTAGAATAAATGGATGTAATTTCAAACTAATGGAGGATTAGTGGAGGATATTCAATGTAGAGGAGTAATGTACAGGAGCAAGATTTATCAGCTAGTTGAGTGGTGTCGCAGCAACAACATTACACTCAACGTCAAAGAACTGATAGTGGACTTCAGCAAGGTTAAAACGAGGGAACATACTCCAGTTCTAATAGAGGGATCAGAAGTGGAGAGTGTGAGCAATTTCAAGTTCCTGGGGGTCAATATCTCTGAAGAACTGCCCTAGACACAACATAGATGTAGATGCAAAGAATCCATGGCAGCAACTATATTTCATTGGGTGTCTGAGGAAATTCGGTTTGTCACCAAACGCAACTGCAAATTTCCATAAATGTACCGTGGAGAGCATTCTAACTGGGTACATCACCATCTGGTATGGGGCGAGGGTGGGGAGGCACAAGATCAAAATATGCTGCAGAGAGCTGTAAAACCAGTCAATAGACAATAGACAATAGGTGCAGGAGTAGGCCATTCGGCCCTTCTAGCCAGCACCGCCATTCACTGTGATCATGGCAGTCAGCTCCATCATGGCCAACAGTAGCCACCCCAGCAAGCAGGACATCTTCAAGGGGCGATGCCTCAGAAAGGTGGCATCCATCATTAAGGACCCCCATCACCCAGGTCATACCTTGTTCTCATTGCTACCATCAGGAAGGTGGTCCAGGAGCCTGAAGGCACACACTGAAAAATTCAAGAACAGCGTCTTCCCCACTACCATCTGATTTCTGAATGGACATTGAACCCATAGACACTACCTCACTTACACTATTTTTATTTTTGCTCTACTTATTTATTTTAACTATTTAATATACATAAACTAACTGTAATTCATGTTTTTTCTATTATTATGTTTTGCATTGTAAAGACAATAAATTTCACAACATAATTTGTTATTATAACAGCAGTCTCTAAGTTAAAGGATGGTGCAGTAGTGTTGAGGTTAGAGCATTTGCTTTACAGTGGGAAACGGGGTTGAGGAGGAGAGAGAAGGATCAGCCAGGATTGAATGGCGGAGTGGACTCAATGGGCCAAATGGCCTAATTCTGCTCCTATGTCTTATGGTTTTATAACCAGGACTTGTGATATGCACCAACTGCTCATACGACCACCCACCACCTGTTCCCATGGATTCACGTGACCTTGGTCAGGGAGGCTAAACAGGTACTACACCTTGCCCAAGGGTGACCTGAAGGCTAGCAGAAGGGAGGACCTGATAGAGGTCTATAAGATGATGAGGGGCATTGATCATGTGGATAGCCAGAGGCTTTTTCCTGGGGCTGAAATGGCTAACATGAGAGGGCATAGTTTTAATGTGCTTGGAAGTAGGTACAAAGGGGATGTCAAGGTAAGTTTTTCACACACAGAGTGGTGGATGCGTGGAATGGGCTGCCGGCAACGGTAGTGGAGGCGGATACAATAGGGTCTTTTAAGAGACTCATAGATAGGTACATGGGGCTTAGAAAAATAGAGGGCAATGCAGTAGGGAAATTCTAGGCAGTTTCTAGAGTAGGGCCTGTAATGTGCTGTAAATTTCTATGTTTCTATGTTCTAAAGTAACAAAACTGTCTTTTAATTTAACTAGATACATAAGCAAACAATTCAATATTTGATTCTATAAATAACGTGCATGCATATCAGGAATGCTGTAAAAAAAGTACTAATCAAACTCATTTCTCAATGTGTAAATTGTCATACAATACACTCAGTTGGAATGATTGGTGCCAGGCAGGGTGGTTTGAGTATCTCAGCAACTGCTGATCTCCTGGGATTTTCATGCACAACAGTTTCTAACACAGGGGTTCCCAACCTTTTTTTATGTCATGGACCAATTCGATTAAGCAAGTGGCCCATTGACCTCAGGTTGGGAACCCCTGGTCTGGAGTTTACAGAGAATGGTGCAAAAACAAGAGCGGCAGCTCTGTGGATGGAAAAGCCTTGCTTATGAGAGAGGCCAGAGGAAAATAGCCAGACTGGTTCAAGCTGACAGGAAGGAGACAGTAACTCAAATAACCATGCATTACAACCGTGGTGTGCAGAAGAGCGTTTCCGGATGCACAACACGTCAAACCTGGAAGTGGATGGACTAGAGCAGTGGAAGACCCCGAACATACACACACTCAGTGATTCAGGACCAGCTTCTTCCCCTCTGCCATCTGATTCCTAAATGGTCATCGAACCCATGAACACAACCTCACTACTTTTTAAAATTTCTGTTTTTGTTTTGCTCTACTTATTTTAACTTACCTATTTAAGAAACATACATATATATACTTACTGTAATTCAGTTTTTTTTCTATATTTATTTATCATGTATTGCATTGTACTAGCTGACAAAAAGTTAACAAATATCATGACATTTTAAACCTGATTCTAATTCTGACATACACTCCGTAGCCACTTTACAGGAAGCACCTAATAAGCTGGCCACTGAGTGTGTATCTGGCACTGTTGCAAATGTAAAAGAGGCTTTGACAAAATACAGTACTGTCCTTGTTTTGAAGAACAGTGAAAATATGGAGTGTACCTTTAAGCATGGACTTGTTACTGTCAATGTATCTCTGTGTGTTTCCAAACTATGACTCTGATTGGACAGAGAGGCATGAATTATGCTTGCATCATTATAATGTAACACTGTCGCAGATTCCAGGTTTTTCAGCATTATGTCTCAACATATCATTAATTTCAGTATGCTCCTATACAATTAAACCACCGTCACTCTCAGTATAATGTATAAATTTATTATGCCTTTCTGAAGACATGCCATCTTTAATTTCCATCCTGGGCATTTATTCCTTTTGAGACATCCAGTCTCTGAAGGCAACATGGAATTAAAAAGCATTAAGGTAGTTTCATGGTAGCAGATGAAAGAATCTGGTAAGTTCAACATCTTTTGTCATTAAAAATAGACTTGGTGTTGAGGTGCTGAAGTCACGTGAAATGGAATGTTATTCGCTGGTGCAGCAGGAAATCTGTCCTGCGATCACTCGAGTTAAGTATGATGTTCTCCTAAGGGTTGTCTATTGGTTGGTCTCCAAGTAGCTGCAGAGGCTAACCCCTCACATTCCTGCCCTCTTCTCCACTTGCTGAACACCACGGGACTTAATCCAGGGTGTTAGAATGGCTTCCCTTAACGGAGAACGCTGGTGTGTGACTTTGTTTAACGTGGGGATTCTGATGCACGCGCTGCCACCATATGACCCTTCACTGCCGTTGTGATGTGCCATCACCTTCCACCAGCTACACCATTGAGGTTTTGGTTCGATTACGTTTTGTCTGGAACCTCCCCTTGACCTTGCCACCATGGATGGCCCTACCAGGAGCTAAACTCGAAACAGCATCACTCTCGGGATCTCAGGAACTCACAACCCTCTCCACCGCGACAAGATGACAATCCTTGTCAGAGCTGAGCAGTCTTAGGCCTGGTATCCATAAATGTTCATGTAGGGCATTAATAACTAGAATGGGTTACTAGGAAAATGGTTAGAGAACAGCTTTTTAAAAAATTGTGGGGTGCTGCGCTAAGGATATAAAAGGGTTGGGCCTGTGTAGTGATTGAATCAAATAAACTAGAGTCTTCTTCATATTAACTTAATGGAGGGATTTAATTATACTCCAGTAATCTTCAGAAAGATGTACTTCCTCGATCTGTTAAAATGGTTACTGGGTATAATTAAAAGTTTGATGTTGCAGTGTTCACTGAGCTTGGCAATTAGCTTGCAGACGTTTCATCACCAGTCGAGGTGACATCCTCAGTGCGCAGTTGTTGGTATTTCCCTTTGGGAGTGCTCGTGCTTATATAGTTGCCCCCCCTCGCTTGCCTCGGTCCTGATTGGCTACCCTTCATTTGACCTTTGAATTCAATTGGCTCGCGTTTCTTTTGCTCTTAGTGGTTTGTAGATGGCGTCTTTTGCAATTTCATACCCAGTGCCAGCCTCTTCCTTGATTTGCTATTTCTGCCTCTACGTCAGCTTGCTTCCTCAAGTTGTTCTAACCTTTACGGGCCAACAGGAGTCAGTATAAATGTGAGCCCTCCCAGGGAGAAACACCAACAACTGCACTGAGGATGCCACCTCGACTGATGATGAATGTCTGGAGGCTAATTGCCAAGTTCGGCCAACTCCACAACATCAAACGCCTCACCCTGAGACAGACAGACATACTTTATTGATCCCAAGGGAAATTGGGTTTCGTTACAGCCGCACCAACCAAGAATAGTGTAGAAATATAGCAATATAAAACCATAAATAATTAAATAATAATAAGTAAATTATGCCAAGTGGAAATAAGCCCAGGACCAGCCTATTGGCTCAGGGTGTCTGACACTCCGAGGGAGGTTTTGTAAAGTTTGATGGCCACAGGCAGGAATGACTTCCTCTGACGCTCAGTGTTACATCTCGGTGGAATGAGTCTCTGGCTGAATGTACTCCTGTGCCTAACCAGTACATTATGGAGTGGATGGGAGTCATTGTCCGAGCTACCAATATTCACCACCATCCTGAGTAATTAAACACCAAACTACTTGCTTCATGAAGTCCTGTGTTCCTGGATCTTAAGTTAATCTGCATGTTCAAATTTCTATTGTAAAACGCAAGAGATCTTGCAGATGCTGGAAATCCAAAGGAACAAACTCAAATGCTTCGAGAACTCAGCAGGTCTGACAGCATCTATGGAGAGGAATGAACAGTTGCTGTTTTGGACTAAGAGCATTCATTAGGACTGGAAAGGAAGGGAAAGAAGCTAGAAAAGATGGGGGGAGCTGGAAGGTGATAGGTGAAGCCAGGTGAAAGGGGAGTTAAAAGCTGGGAGATGATTGGTGGAAATGTAAAGGATTGAAGAAGAAGGAATCTGATAGGAGAGGAGAGTGGATCATGGTAGAAAGGGAAGGAGGAGGGACACCAGAGGGAGGTGATAGACAAGTGAGGAGGAGAAGGGGTAAGAGTGGAACCAGAATGGGAAATAGAATAAAGAGAGAATTGGGAGGGGGACAAATTACCAGAAGTTAGAAAAATCAATGTTTCTGCTGTAAGGAAGTTAGAGAAATTGATGTTCTATTGTAGAATTATTTTGTAATCAAACAACTGCAGTCCATCTCCAATCATACCTTGTTCATTGTAAAAGTTTGACATTAAGTGATATTAGATTTTTAAAAAATCATGCTTGTTTACACAGCACTTTCACTCTCTGCTTGCAAGGAATTGGAAAGCTTACTTTACAGATCTGAGATAGTGCAAATAACAAACATGTTGTCTCAACATAAAACAAAACCTAAACCTGAACGTAGAGAAGACCGAGGAAGTCATTAGGGAAGGTGCAGATGAACCATCCCCTCTGTCAGAACGTGGCTCCTCCATAGAGAGTGTTAACTACACTAAGTTCCTCAGATTTCACATCACAGAGGACCTCTCTTGGTCCCTTAAAATCACCTTCCCGAGCGAAAAGGCACAGCAGCATCTCTACTTCCTAACAAGATTGAGCAAAGCAAGGCTACCCCCCCCACCCCCAAATGCATTTTACAGGAGCACCATTGAGAGCATCCTGACAAGTTGCATCTCCATCTGGTATTGGGACAGCTCATCATCGGACCTGAAGTCCCTACAAAGGTCTGTGAGAACTGTTGAGAAGATCATAGCAGTCTCCTTACCCTCCATCAGGGTCACTTAACAGGACTGCTGCATACCCCACGGTATTATTAAGGATCCCATCCAGCCATCCAGCATCCTCTTTGACTTCAGCCATCAGACAGGTAGAAAAGCAAGAAGGGCCAAGATGGGAAGCAGTTTCTTGCCTTAGGCCTGCTGCATCACATTTGAAATGTCTTTGGTTAATTTGTTCTGTACCTTACAATATTTAATTTATGCACTTTATTTAAATGTAATCCATCTGTGGATTTATCCTTACTTTCCCAAGTTATTACATGTTATGCATACACCCTGAACTCCCTGTGCAGGGTGCTTTACAACCTGGTTTGGACGTCAGATTTGATGGTCTCATGTATATAGTTAAATGACAATAAACTTGACTTGACATGATGTTCATAATGCGCTGATTTGTAATGTCAAAGTCACAATTATGAAGTTTCATATGTTAGTAAGTTTGCAAAAGTTCATAAACCTTTGTCCCTTTTCTGGAGCAGCATGATTTACTTTAACCGGCAAATTAATCAGAATCAGAATCACTTAATTGCCAGTGTGTGAAACAAACCGGAACTGATTGTTGTTTGGTGCCCTAAGCAGAAAACACAGGACAATACCATAACATACAACACAATAGCAACCAGCAGTTTACAAGACAATAGTGTAAACAGCCATGAGCAATCAACAATTAACAGACCAGTCACTTGTACAAACATCAATAATCAAACTTAAATAAATGTGAACATATGAACGAACTCCATAATTATCAACAGAACAAGAAGAGCAGGAAAAGAATAGAGCTTTGACCATTGGCCAATCCAGACACTGGAAGTTTGGAGAGGAGGGGTCTTCAATCAGGTCCACCAACCAAGGATTAGAGGCAGGAATGGTTCAAGGCATTGTAAAAGAGCTTTGACCAGCGACTAATCAGCATTAGTAAAAGCAAATTAAAGGAAAGCAGGGACAAGCACGGTGTCTGTCATCTGAATGGACATAGACAGAGTGGTGATCTTCAGGTTTCAGCTCTCTGAGACCTCAGCAAAGAGAGGCTTCACTCAGAGAAAGCAAAGGAAAGAAAAGCCCAAGCTTTTCATTCGCTTCTCTCCATCTGCTCATCCCGGTAGAGGTGACAGACAGAATAGTGCAATGCTCCTCTTTCAGGATTTGGGAAGGCAGGGAGACCTCCAGTGCCCCTGACCACTACAACCGCGAGAAGTGCATCCAGCTGCAGCTTCTAACAAACCGCATTAAGGAGTTGAAGCTGGAACTGGATGAACTCTGGATCATTCATGATGCACTATCAATAACTCCAAAAGACTGGAAGTAGAGTAAATACTGAAAGGCTTTTATTATCAGTAAAACGGACCACGTCCATGCTGGATGACTGTGGGAGGAGCAGAGACACAATCACCTTTATCCAGGGGTCTGTGGGGGGAGCCACAGGAGCAGAGACACAATCACCTTTATCCAGGGGTCTGTGGGGAGAGCCACAGGAGCAGAGACACAATCACCTTTATCCAGGGGTCTGTGGGGGGAGCCACAGGAGCAGAGACACAATCACCTTTATCCAGGGGTCTGTGGGGGGAGCCACAGGAGCAGTCAGCAGAGGGGCGTGTCCAGACAGGTATACATGGTTTACCACAATTCAAAAGGCTGGAGGGGTGATAGATAGGACATATAGAGAGATAGTTACATCCAAGGTGCAGGACACAGGAAACTGGGTGACAGTCGGGAAGGGGAAAGGGGTTAAGGAACCAGTGCAGGGTATTCCTGTGGCTATTCCCATCAACAACAGATATATCACTTTGGATACTGTTGGGGGGTGAGATGACCTAACAGAAGAAAG
Source organism: Hemitrygon akajei (assembly GCF_048418815.1). Lineage (NCBI taxonomy): Eukaryota > Metazoa > Chordata > Chondrichthyes > Myliobatiformes > Dasyatidae > Hemitrygon > Hemitrygon akajei. The sequence continues at coordinate 9,013,817 of NC_133124.1, forward strand.
TCACAGTGGTCGGGTCTCTGGCACTGTGACTCAGAAGGGAGGGGGAAGAAGTAGCATACTGTGGTGATAGGGGATTGGTTAGTTAGGGGAATGGGCAGGAGGTTTTGTGGGCAAGGAAGGGATTCATCGATGATGTATTGCCTCCCGGATGCCAGGGTCCTGGATATCTCAGATTGAGTCCTCGGTATTCTTAAGTGGGAGGGCGAACAGCTGGAGATTGTGATCCATGTAGGTACCAATGACATGGGCAGGACAAATGATGAGGTTCAGTGCTAAGTTAAAGGGCAAGACCTCCAGGGTTGTGACCTCAGGATTTGCTACCCATGCCACATGCTAGTGAGGTTAGAAGATTATACAGTTTAATATGTGGCTAAGGAGTTGGTGTAGGAGGGAGGGCATTAGATTTTTGGATCATTGGGCCCTATTCCAGGGAATGTGGGCCCTGTATAGAAGGGACAGTTTGCACCAGAACTGGAGGGGGACTAATATCCTAGTGGGAAGGTTTGTTAATGTTGCACAGTGAGGTTTAAACTAGAGTTGCAGGGGGATGGGAATCAGAGTGCCAGAACAGTTAGTGGAGAGATTGTGGAGGCAGATGTTGGTAAGACCTCAGACGAAGTTGGGAATCAAAAGTTTGAGCATGCTGCATAAAACTTGGAAAGGTTGAATACAGGACTGAAGGTATTGTATCTGAATACGCGCAGTATGCGGAATAAGGTAGGTGAACTTGAAGATTAGCAGGTATGATGTTGTAGGCATCACTGAATCAAGGCTTAAAGATTATAGGTGGGAGCTTAGTGTCCAAAGATAAGCATTGTATCAAAGGGATAATCAGGAAGGCAGAGGGGGCAGTGTTGTCCTGTTGGTAAAAATTAAATCAAATCATTAGAAAGAGGTAACATAGGGTCAGAAGGTGTTAAATCATTGTGGATAGAGCTAAGGAACTGCAAGGGTAAAAAGACCCTGATGGGAGTTGTACTCAGATGCCCAAACAGTAGTAAGGACGTGGCCTACAAATTACATTGGTGTCAATGGTTGTATAACCAGGACTTGTGATATGCACCAGCTGCTCATACGACCATCCACTACCTGCTCCCGTGGCTTCATGCGACCCTGATCAGGGGAGAAGGGGCTAAGCAAGTGCTGCACCTTGCCCATGGGTGACTTTCAGGTTAGCAGAGGGTAGGATCTCCTTACACCTCCTTTGGTAGAGACGTATCTCCACCCCACCACCCTAATCCCTGTTAGGCAGATCTATTTTTTGTCCTATTATTCCAAACTAAATTCTGACAAAGGATTAGGCAAGAGTGCTAACATAATCATGTATTATATATACAGTGCATAATATTATACATGTTATATATTATATAATAATATAATAGTTTCATAACATAATATTAAGGCAGCATGGTAGTGCACAACGCTTTACATTACTAGTGACCCGGGTTCAATTCCTGCCGCTGCCCATAAGGAGTTTTGTACGTTCTCCCTGTGAACACATAGGTTTCCTCCGAGAGCTCCAGTTTCCTCCCACAGTCCAAAGACGTACCAGTTAGTAAGTTAATTAGTCATTGTAAATTGTACTGTAATTAGACTAGGTTTAAATTGGGGGATTGCTGGGCAGTGCGATGCTGTATCTGAATAAATAAATAAATAAAATAAAAATTCTCCTTCCAGTACTTGAAAACAAAATAAAAACTAGGCTGACAGTGAAAAGTGTTGTTTAGTTGAAGGTGTTGATTTAGAACAATCAGTACACCCTCCGCTCTCTAACTAAATATGAAAGATGCATTGCATTGTTTCAATGAAGAACAATAGAGCTCTCCTCAATTTCTTGATCAGACAGTTAACCCTCGACAAATTGGTCTCAACCTACTGTCAAAGTAGCCCTCATCCTGGCAAGCGGTGTGTGTACCATCAGGATCTCGATGAATGCCAAATATGGTCTCATTGAAACCTGTCAAATATTGAATTGCCTAAACAAAGTGGACGTGCAGAGGATTGGATTGAGGATTGAGGGCCTCCGTCAGTTAGAATTGACCGTGGATGTTACGTCCTAGCTGTCTAGATATGCAAGCCAGGGCAGTATGATATGGAGAGCAAGTTGTTGCCCATGTAGCAAGCACCCCCTCTCCACACATCTGATGAACCCAAAGGAACGGCAGAGGCCGATACAGTTTGGTACCAGTGGCATCGCAGGAGTTGCCAGTCAGCGCTGAACTCAAAGTAGGACTGCCTTAGGGACCCCAACTCTGAATTTTTCCCTCGGGGTTTACTCCCAAAGACTTCCCCACGAGTGGGTATAGCCACAAGGCAGCAGACATTTGAGATCAGAGTTTTCCTTCTCCTAGATAAGCTGCCGACCACGGCTGACGAGCCCCATCTGCCTGAAGCGACTGGTTTTAAGGCACCAGTAACGCACCTTTGCCCCTTCTTTGTCGGTGGAACCATTTCTAAGCTAAACCACACTTGAAGGCCAGGAGCTGGACTTGGTTGTCAGAGTCTATTTGAGACCCACACCACTGGGAGCATTTAATAAGTAGTGGGAGCTTGTCCCCATTACCACCCCCGGCTGTAGCAACCTTAAGGAACCACATGGAGAGGACAGCCTCAGAATAGAAGGACATCCCTTTAGAATGGAGATGAGGAGGAATTTCTTTAGCTGGAGAATAGTGAATCTGTGGAATTCTTTGCCACCAGCAGCTGTGGAGGCCAATTCATTGTGTATATTTCAAGTGCAGGCTGATAGATTCTTGATTGGTCAGACCATGAAGGGATATGGAGAGAAGGCAGGAGACTGGGGTTGAGACAGATAATAAATCAGCCATGATGGAATGGTGGAGTAGACTTGATAGACAAATGGTGTAATTCTGCTCCTATGTCTGATGGTCTGAAATAGATGGTAGGAACACTCCGGGGAAGTCAAGTGCCCTTTCTCACAGAGTTAGTCTTTAAGCCTGATCTGGTTAAGTATTTGGTCAACTATTATGAACAAGAGCCAATGTTGGTTTCTCAAAGTTGTACTGTTGTGGTATTTGTTTATTATTGTACTGAGATACCGCAAAAAGCTTGTCTTGCATACTGTTTATACAGATCAATTCTTTACACAGTGCATTGCCGTAAAACAAGGTAAAACAATAATGATGCAGAATAAAGTGTAAAGCAAAAGTAAAAAGTGCAGAGCAGGTAAATGATAAAGTGCAAGATCATTCATCGTCATCATCATTGTGTACCGTGTCATATGACATAGCCAATCGTGGTCTTTCCATGATCATGATTGCTCTTGAAAAGCTTTTTCTACAGACATGGTTTGTCATTGTTTTCTGGTCAGTGTCTTTACAAGACAGGTGACTCCAGCCATTATCAATACTCTTCAGAGATCATCTGCCTGGAATCAGTGGCCGTATAACCAGGACTTGTGATGTGCACCGGCTGCTCATATGACCATCCACCACCTCTCCCATGGCTTCACGTGACCCTGATTGAGCGAGTGGCTAAGCTTGTACTACACCTTTCCCAAGGATGACCTGCAGGCCAGTAGAGTGAAGGAGTGCCTTACACCTCCTTGGGTAGATGTGTATTTCTACCCCGCTAACTGAGCAAGATAATTACAAATTCAATTGTGAGGCCAAGAGTTCATTTTATTGTTCAACAGTCTGATAATAATGGGGTAGAAGCTGACTTTGAGCCTGGTGGTAAAAAGATACAAAAGCTTCAGAAATCGGATGGCAGAGGAGAAGAAGCTGTTCCTAAAACTTTGAATGTGTTTCTTCAGGCTCCTGTTCCACATCTCTGATGGTAACAATGAGAAGAGGGCATATCCTGGGTCATGGGGGGTCCTTAATGATGGAGGCGTGGCTGTTTGAAGATGTCATCGATGCTGGGGAGGCTAGTACCCATGATGGAGCTGGCTGAGTTTACAACTTTCTGCAGCTCTTTCCGATCCAGTGCAGTGGTCCCTCCACGCTAGACAGTGATGCAACTAGAATTTCAGAATTCTGGCTGGGCTGGGTTCAGTGGGAATGCAGTGCCATGAACCCTGACATCTATTTTAAGTGGCTGAGAAACTGGTGCAGTGGGGAGGTTTCAGATTCTTGGATAATTGGAACCTCTTCTGGGGAAGGGGTGACCTGTGCAAGAGGGACACGTTGCACCTAAACTGGAGAGGAACCAATATCCTGGCTGGGATTTTGCTACTCGGGATGGTTTAGACTACTTTGGCAGGGAATGTGAAATAGATCACCAGATCAGATAGTGGAGGATGGAGACAAAGGTGAAAACAGGCAGGAGCGAAGCAATAGGTCTGAAGGGATAGATAGTGTGAAGTGTGTGTATTTTATTGCTAGAAGTATTATGGGTAAAGGTGATGAACTGAGAGCATGGGTCCATACATGGAACTATGACGTTGTGGCCGTTACAGAGAATTGGTAGAGAGGGGGATAGGATTGGGTTCTTAATATCCCAGGGTTTTGATGTTTTAGAAAAGATAGCGAGGGAGGCAAAAGTGGTGGGAGAGTTGCACTACTAGTGATTGTCTTGGATGTTTCCATCGCAAACACAAGACACTGTTAGTAATGTACAAGCTCCTTACAGACAGCAGTGGGAAATAAACCTGGGTCACTGGTACTGTAAAGTGTTTTGCTAGCCACTATACTAACATGCTGTCGAATGTTGCACACATACTGAATTATTAAGACCATAAGACATAGGAGCAGAATTAAGCCATTCGGTCCATTGATCAGTTCCACCATTTCATCATGGTCCCTGACAACCCCATTTTCCTGCCTTCTCTTCATAACCTTTGACACTCTTAATAATCAAGAACCTATCAACCTCTGCTTTAAATATACCCAATGACTTGGCCTCTACTGATGGCTCTGGCAATGAATTCCACAGGTTCAGCACTCTCTGGCTGAAGAAAATCCTCCTCCTCCTCCTCGTGGTTATCCCTTGAGGTCCCGGATGATGGTCTTCATTCCGTTGATCTATTTATAGGCTCTTAAGTGGCTTATGAGTCCAATCTTGGCTTTGAAAGTTCTTCCGCATTCAGGACAGGTAGTTCCAAATGGCAGATTGGGCTTTGGTTGTTGCTGCCTCTCTTTCCACTTTCTTCTCTTCTCTTCTAATTCTGCATATCTGTTGGCTTCGAAAGTTGCTGTTCCTTCTCGGATGATGGCTTGCCAGAGTTTCCTGTCCTTGGCATTGGGTTCCCAATTGTTGATGGTGATGTTACATTTCTTCATGTTGGCTTTTAAGATGTCTTTGAATCTCTTCTGTTGTCCACCTCTTGCAGAATAGAGAGACATCTAACTATTTGGCAGCTGTGCCCTCCAGAAACATCCTCTCCAGATCCACACTGTCTGGGCCTTTCAATATTCGATAGGTTTCAATGAATTTCTCCCTATTTATTGTTCCAAACTCCAGTGAGTACAGGCTCAGAACCATCAGTGCTCTTATGTGTTAACCTTTCCATTCCCAGGATCATTGCACCCTTTCTTAGTAAGGGGTCCAATTATTAAACCATATAACCATATAACAATCACAGCACGGAAACGGGCCATCTTGGCCCTCCTAGTCCATGCCGAACTCTTAATCTCACCTAGTCCCACCTACCCGCACTCAGCCCATAACATTTATTTATTTATTTAGCGATGCGGCACGGAACAGGCCCTCTTCCGGCCCAGTGACCCGCAATGCCCAGCAACCCTAGCCTAATCCCAGGACAATTTACAATGACCACTGAAGCTGCTAAACGGTAAGTCATTTGAACCTGGAGCAGCCAGAGGGAAGTCACCCATTCCCAAGGAGGACATATAAACTCCTTACAGACCGTGTTGGATTTGAACTCTGAACTCCGGTCTCTGAGCTGCAATAGTGTTGTGCTAACCTCTATTCCTTGGAAAAATAAATCTGTTGTAACTTCTGAAAATAAAATTTGTGATTCATCATTTCCCTTGCAGAATTAGACAAGTATTTAATTTTATTTTTTTTTATTGAGTTAGAGCACAGCGTAGGCCCTTCCGGCCCTTAGATAGATAGATAGATAGATAGATACTTTATTCATCCTGTTGGGCTTGAAATTCTGCCCTGTGTTCGTTTAGGAAGAGAGACAACTAACACCGGAATATTACAAAACGTGGCTTTATTGCAGAATTCGTAACTGGCACAGCGAATCCACGGAGTCGCTGGAGAAGGCGTTCTGTTTTCCCCTTACAATCTGCTCTTATTTATACCCCTTTTCCCCCCAGCACAACCCCGCTACATATTAGGTAATATCGGGCACTTGTGTCCATCTTATTGGCCCGCAGCCATATGCTCACGAGTTACCTGTTTCTTTTGTTTACTGAATCGCGTGACACTAATAGTATCGGTGTAGCGGGGTCCCCAGTTTCGCTCCCCCCTCCCTCGCGTTCCGGCCTCCTAACATTATGTGTGTTACGTGAGCCACTCCTGACCTGTAATGGCAGTCTCGAATTAACCCCAACAATCCCCATGGGGAAATTCAACTTTTTTCCAATGTCCCATACGCTGTGACAATCAGCCACCCCTGATTTAACCCTAGCCTAATCACAGGACAACTTACAGTGACTGTTTGACCTACCAACCGGTACGTCTTTGGACTGTGGGAGAAAGCCCATGTGGACATGTGGAGAATGTACAAACTCCTTACAGGCAGTGGGAATGAAACTGGGGTCGCTGGTACTGTAAAGCGTTGTGCTAACCACGACACTATTGTGCCTCCCATCAAGGATTATCTATCATACTTTTTCATTTTCCCTCAGGAGCTGTATTGGATGTCACAGAGACATCAATGGAAGATTGACCAACCACATCGCCCCCCATTACCGTGTATTAATTAGTGATCACTGTAGTCCTGCAGTGCCAGTGAGTGACTCTGTGTCTCAGCAGGGATCCAAGTTTATCAGCAGCTGGAATATTTAAGGGCTTTATGTGGAGCTGGGTTATAATGCTAAGCTGCAGTAGCTCAATGCTTTTACAGCTCATGGGGTCCCGGAGTTCGGAGTTCAATTCCTGCACCGTCTGTAAGGAATCTGTGTATGTACTTCCCACTGGAATGTGTGGGCTTTTCCAGCATGATCCGGTTTCCTCCTACAGTCCAAAGACATACCGGGTAGATTAATTGGTCATTGTAAATTGTCCTGTGGTTAGGTTAGGGTTAATCGGGTTTGATGGGGGTTGCTGGGGTAGCATGGCTCGAAGGGCCAAAGGGTCTAATTTGTGCTGTATCGCTGAATAAATAAATAAACTCTTGTGGTGCATTAGTGTGGAGCAATTGATCAGATTTCAGTGGGGTTGTCTTCAGTTATGAACAAACATCTCACATCCTGGTGATCTTTGAGGTTCAGGTAACATGAACAATGAGGTTCAGACCCATTCCCTGAACCCCACCCAGGTTCTAAAGCCAGCTTGGAGCCCTTCTTCCCAAAAACCTATAAACAGCTCTATAACATTCCGCTTGGATCACATTTGTGTTCATTTCTGGTCACCTCATTGTAGGAAGAATGTGGAAGCTTTAGAGAGGGTGCAGAGGAGAGTTATCAGGAGCAACACACACAAAATGCTGGAGGAACTCAGCAGGACAGGCAGCATTTATGGAGGGAAATAAACAGTCTACGTTTTGTGCCATGACCCTTCATCAGGATGGCAATCAGATTTATCAGGATGCCGCCTGGATTAACGTGCACATCTTATGAGGATAGGTTGAGCAAGCTAGGTTGTCCTGTGCTTCTCCCTTTGGAGAGAATGGAGATGAGAGGTGATTTGAGGAGGTGTGCAAGATGCAAGATGTAAGATGCTTAAGTAGGGTGGACAGCCAAAGACATTTTCCCAGAGTGGAAACAGCTAATACCAGGGGGGGTTCATTTTAAGGAATTTGGAGGAAAGTATAGGGAGGTAAGTCAGAAGCAGGTTTTTTACACAGAGTTTGGTTGGTGCATGGAACATGCTGAAAGGGGAGATGGCAGAGATAGATTCATTAGGGAAATTTAAGAGACTCTTTGGTAGGCACATGGATGATAGCCAAATGGAGGACTATGTAGGAGGAAAGGGTTAGATTGTTCTTAGAGTAGGTTAAAAGGTCAGCACAGTATTATGGCCCAAAGGGTCTGTACTGTGCTGAAGTGTTCTATGTTCTAACCTCCATCTTCTTCTGTCAGCCTAGTCCTGAAGAAGGGTTTTGGCCTAAAACACCAAACTATTTATTCATTTCCATCAATGATTTTTATTATTTTATTTACTTTTATTGAGATACAGCGTGGAATAGTCACTTCTGGCTCTTTGAGCGGCGCCGCCCAGCAACTCCCTAACTTAATTCTCACCTAGTCACGGGACAATTTACAGTGACAAATTAACATACCGGGACGTCTTTGAGCTGTGAGAGGAAGCTGGAGCACCTGGAGGAAACTCATGTGGTCCCGGTGAGAAAGTACAAACTCCTTACAGGTAGTGGTGGGAATTGAACCCGGGTCACTAGTACTGTAAAGTGTTGTGCTAACCACTCTGCTACCGTTCCAGCCTGAATACCTCCAGCATTTTGTGTGTGATGCTCCGGATTTCCAGCGTGGGTAGAACCTCCCGTGTTTATGGAGACTTTTTAAATGTTTTGTATTGTACTGTTGCCTCAAAGCAACAAAGTTCATGACTTATGTCAGTGATAGTAAACCTGATTCTGATTTTAATTATACTGAGCCATGATTCTATCAGAATTACCTTTTCACATAGCATAATTACACTGATACACAACCTTTTAACATTTAGAGTCAAAGAGCACTACAGCACTGAATCAGGCCCATGCCGAGCTATTATTCTGCCTCGTCCTATTGACCTGCACCCAGACCAGAGCCCTCTATAACCCTCCCATTCATGTATCTATCCAAATTTGTTGTAAAAGTTGAAATTGAAATCACTTCTGCTGGCAGCTCACTCCACAATCTGACTGAAGAAGTTGCCCCTCATGTTCTCCTTAAACGTTTCATCTTTCATTCCTTAGCTTATGACCTTTATTTCTAGTCTCACCCAACGTTCTTTCATTCAGTGCGGTGTCGTATGACGTGGGCAATCATGGTCTTTCCAAGACGATGATTGTCCTTGGGCAAATATTTCTATAGAAAATTACCTTCTTCTGGGGAAGATGGGTGACCGCAGCCATTATCAATACTCTTCAGAGACTGTCTGCCTGGCGTCAGTGTCACATAACCAGGACTTGTGATATGTGCCATCCACCACCTGCTCCCACGACTTCACATGACCCAAATCGGCAGGCTAAGCAGATTCTACTCCTTGCCCAAGGGTGACCTTTTGGCTAGCAAAGAGAAGGAGTGACTTACGCCTCTTTTGGTAGACCGCAGGCCGCAGAGCCAGTCCACTCTGATCAAAATCGTGCAAAATTACAATTCAAAAATGAGTATCCAGAAACCAGAAACACATCATAATAAGAACTGCAGAGCCCAATCCACAAACCGCATCGATTAAATCTTCCCCAAGACCCAAGAGTCCGGCAGTGTTGAGCGGTGGTGGGTGGGGGGGGGGGGGGGTGGGAGGGAGGGAGAGAGAGATCAAATGTAAAAAAACTACCACAAGCACTGATAAACAACCAATGTGCAAAAGAAAACAAACTGTGCAAATATATAATAAATAAATAAATAAATAGATTGTACTGAGACCATGAGTTGTAGAGTCTTTGAAAGTGTGCCCATAGTTTGTGGAATCAGTTGTGGAATGAGGTGAGAGAAATTATCCATGCTGACTCTCTGACGGTGGTGTCTGAAAAGAGGATGCTGTCCAAGTTGCATGCCATCTTGGACAATGTCTCCCATCCATTCCATAATGTACTGGTTAGGCACAGGAGTACATTCAGCCAGAGACTCATTCCACCGAGATGCAACACTGAGCGTCACAGGAAGTCATTCCTGCCTGTGGCCATCAAACTTTACAACTCCTGTGGCCATCAAACTTTACAACTCCTCTCTCGGAATGTCAGACACCCTGAGCCAATAGGCTGGTCCTGGACTTATTTCCACTTGGCATAATTTATTTATTATTATTTAATTATTTATGGTTTTATATTGCTATATTTCTCACTATTCTTGGTTGGTGCGACTGTAATGAAACCCAATTTGCCTCGGGATTATAAAGTATGTCTGTCTGTCTGCCTGGTTCAAGAGCCTGATGGTTAGGGGATAGTAACTGTTTCTGAACTTGGTGGTGTGGAACCTAAGGCTCCTGTACCTCCTTCCCAAAGGCTGCAGTGAGAAGAGAGCGTGGCCTGGATGGTGGGGATCTTTGATGATGGATGCTGCTTTGTTGTGACAGTGCTCCATGTAGATGTTCTCGATGGTGGGGAGGGCTTTGCCTGTGATGGACTGGGCTTGTAGCCACCACTCTCTGTTGCCTTTTCCCCGTGACGGTATAAAATTTCCTCTATTAGTCACTTGGTTCTCCCAACAATTGCCTTTCCACGGCACATTTTATTTATGCTTCTTTGAGAAATCTGCTTTAAGCATCATGCTGAAGAATATTTGACACTGTTCTCAACGAGCCTTGTACCCAGATACTCAAAGAAAAAAATGTGTAGGATATCATTATGAAAGCTGTCATCTGAACATGGTCGGCAGCACACTCCCTTTAAGTGAATAAAACTCTGGCTTCAAACCTTACTTCAGGACTCAAAAGCGTAGAATATATGCTGACAATGTAATCTGATACAGCACTGACAATCACATTATCTTTCAGTTGAACTGCTGAAACTGACTCCCTATTCACAGGGATGAAAGTGATCCTGGGCCAATTACACTGCACACTCTTGCTCCAGTCATTGCAAAGTGGTTTCTGAGTGTGAGAGTCCAGTAAAATTCTCGAAGTGGCATATAACTTCAGAACGTGGCTGTATAGTTCTGTAATTATGGTGGATGATCCAAATCCTGATGGATAATGAAATGTCAGCTATTTCCATTGGCGTCCGTGTATAAAAACCACCATATGGAGAAAGGGAATTTTCCCCTGGCTTTCCTGCACCATTAGAGTTTCATTTTTTGAGACACACGTTCTCTGTGCAGTCATACCTTTGACATAGATTATCCCTACCTGTCCGTGATGTGTGTTTGGCAGTGACGTACCAATCTAGCTGGCAGTGAGTTCAACAAAATGGGAAATAAATGCTGATAAAGCTGATTTTTAGCAATGGAATCCATAGTAACTTGTCTGCAAGATGTTAAAGGGACGTTTACGCAGAGATTTTTAGTCATAGGTACTTAAGCATTACCACTGCTGGGGAGTAGGCATTGGAATCTGAAAAGCCACACTCAATGTTTTAGGAACTGCTTCTTACCGTCTGCCATCAGATTTCTGAATGCTCCATGAACCCCTGAACACTACCTCATTACACCTCTTTTGCTCTATCTGTCTACCTAACTACCTACCTACCCACCCCTCAGCCTCAATTAGCCAGAGAGCTGAACTGGCTTGCCCCTCGTCTCCGGCCCCATCACCCTGACCATTTCAATATAGCCAGGTGCATAAATCATCGTCCAAATATTGGGTTCTGTCACTTCAATATGCTGTGAGGGCTCGATTCAGCTTGTAACCGATCTTTCCAATTCAGCCTGACGCTTAATCGGGTCTTCCTTCACTCTCGATGATGAGCCCGCTACCTCGCCTCCACTCCCTATCTATACATCCATCTATCCATTTATCTATCTATCCACCCAACCATCCATCCATCCATTTATCTATCTACCCATCCATCTATCCATATATCTATCTACCCATCCATCCATCCATTTATCTACCTACCCATCCATCCATCCATCCATCCACCCATCCATTTTTCTACCTACCTAACTACCCATCCATCCATCCATCCATTTATCTATCTGTAACAGCCTGGTTAAGAGTTTTACTGCTATGCTGTAGGTATTTCAATTTTAGCAGTTCTGCAAGAGCAATCTGTTCTGCTTTTAGCATGTTTGGATTTGAGCTAAGGATGAGTGGCTATGTTGTTCAACTTAGGAATGTTGCGACAGTCAATCAGGATGGTGGACTTGGGAGAAGGTTCTAGAGAACACTGGGCAGAGAAGTTTTTGTGATGAACACAGGTGTGGGTGGAGGTATTTTTGGCAGGAGTTGGGAGAGGACAGGAGGGAAGGTGACTGAGGATGCCGTCCCTGTTGCACAAGGTGCTTGGTGCAGATGAGTGACTTCAAGGAGGAAGGACCAATACTCCTGTGCAGGAGCCCATTTGTTTTGAGATGGATTTTGAGAAACATTTGAGCACATTCCAACATGCTTCAAGGCTGCCACCATCATCCCCAGGCCAAAGAAGTCTTCAGTGTCCTGCCTCAATGACTACTGTCCCGTTGCACTCACATCCATCATCATGAAGTGTTACGAGAGGCTCGTCGTGAGGCACATCAAGACCCTGCTGCCACCCCCCCCCCCACTGGACCCCCTGCAGTTTGTGTACCGTCCCAACCACTCAACAGACGACGCCATTGCCACCACCCTCCACCTGGCCCTAACCCACCTGGACAAAAAAGACACGTACGTTGGAATGCTGTTCATAGAATTCAGTTCAGCATTCAACACAATCATCCCTCAGAAACTGATTGGAAAGCTGAGCCTATTGGGCCCGAACACCTCCCTCTGCAATTGGATACTAGACTTCCTGACTGGGAGACCTCAGTCAGTCCGGATCAGAGGCAGCATCTCCAACACCATCACACTGAACACAGGGGCTCCCCAGGGCTGTGTGCTCAGTCCCCTGCTGTTCACTCTGCTGACCCATGACTGTGCTGCAACACACAACTTGAACCACATCATCAAGTTCGCCGATGACACGACCGTGGTGGGTCTCATCAGCAAGAACGATGAGTCAGCATACAGAGAGGAGGTGCAGCAGCTAATGGACTAGTGCAGAGCCAACAACCTTTCTGAATGTGAACAAAACAAAAGAGATGGTTGTTGACTTCAGGAGGGCACAGAGGGACCACTCTCCACTGAACATCGACGGCTCCTTGGTAGAGATCGTTAGGAGCACCAAATTTCTTGGTGTTCACCTGTTGAAGAATCTTACCTGGTCCCTCAATACCAGCTTCATAGCAAAAAAGGCCCAGCAGCATCTCTATGTCCTGCGAAGGCTGAGGAATACCATCTCCCACCCCCCATCCTCATCACATTCTGCAGGGGTTGTATTGAGAGTATCCTGAGCAGCTGCATCACTGCCTGATTCGGAAATTGCACCATCCCGAATTGCAGGACCCTGCAGTGGATAGTGAGGTCAGCTGAGAAGATCATCGGGGTCTCTCTTCCCGCCATTACAGACATTTACACTACACACTGTATCCGCAAAGCAAACAGCATTATGGAGGACCCCACACACCCCTCATACAAACTCTTCTCCCTCCTGCCATCTGGGAAAAGGCAGTGAAGCATTCGGGCTCTCACGACCAGACTATGTAACAGTTTCTTCCCCCAAGCCATCAGACTCCTCAATACCCAGAGCCTGGACTGACACCAACTTACTGCCCTCTACTGTGCCATTTGTCTTGTTTATTATTTATTGTAATGCCTGCACTGTTTTGTGCACTTTATGCAGTCCTGGATAGGTCTGTAGTCTAGTGTAGTTTTTTTTTCTGTGTTTTTACGTAGTTTAGCGTAGTTTTTGTACTGTTTCATGTAGCACCATGGTCCTGAAAAACATTGTCTCATTTTTACTGTGTACTGTACCAGCAGTTATGGTCAAAATGACAATAAAAGGTGACTTGATTTGGAAGGTGGTGTGTGCTGTCATGCAGACTGTGGGTTCAGTGAGCGAGTTAAAGACAACTTCAAGATGTGCTCCAACTTATGTGCATATTTGGACTGGATTAACTGTAATGACCCTTTTTAAAAAAAAAATTTCCTTTTCTTTTTCCTACCCACCCATCCATCCATTTATCTATCTGCAACACCCTAGTTAAGGGTTCAATAAAGCTGCCGTTTTTCTTTACAATTGCATGCAGTCTGGTGATTTTTGTCAATGGGTAATTGCTTGGGGGTAGTAGTTGCACAGTATTCACACAGATTGGGGTTCAGGTGGGCGAGGCATCCCGATTTCCTGGGTTTGGTGGGACCCAACTTATATCAACCCTAGACGTATGGAGCCTGAGAAAGGTGGTTTTCTCGCCGCTGAGTCCTGTGGCTGTTAGCAAGGGGCTAACGAGCGGCACCTATAGAGATGTCTATGTATGAACCCACACACACTGTCATTATCTTACCTCTCTTTTTGCAGGCTTAATCAAATTTTAATATATAATTAATAGTATATTTTATGTACTGCACTGTACTGCTGGCACAAAACAACAAATTTCATGATATTGAATCCTGCCGAAGGGTTTCGGCCCAAAACATCGGCTGTATTCTTTTCCAGAGATGCTGCCTGACCTGCTGAGTTCTTCCAGCATTTTGTGCATGTTGCTTGGATTTCCAGTGTCTGCAGATTTTCTCTTATTTATAATTTCATGATACATGTCACTGATTCTGATTCTAATTAGATAGATAGATAGATAGATAGATAGATACTTTATTCATCCCCATGGGGAAATTCAACATTTTTTCCAATGTCCCATACACTTGTTGTAGCAAAAACTCATTACATACAATACTTAACTCAGTAATAATATGATATGCATCTAAATCACTAACTCAAAAAGCATTAATAATAGCTTTAAAAAAAAAAGTTCTTAAGTCCTGGCAGTTGAATTGTAAAGCCTAATGGCATTGGGGAGTATTGACCTCTTCATCCTGTCTGAGGAGCATTGCATCGACAGTAACCTGTCGCTGAAACTGCTTCTCTGTCTCTGGATGGTGCTATGTAGAGGATGTTCAGGGTTTTCCATAATTGACCGTAGCCTACTCAGCGCCCTTCGCTCAGCTACCGATGTTAAACTCTCCAGTACTTTGCCCACGACAGAGCCCGCCTTCCTTATCAGCTTATTAAGACGTGAGGCGTCCTTCTTCTTAATGCTTCCTCCCCAACACACCACCACAAAGAAGAGGGCGCTCTCAACAACTGACCTATAGAACATCTTCAGCATCTCACTGCAGACATTGAATGACGCCAACCTTCTAAGGAAGTACAGTCGACTCTGTGCCTTCCTGCACAAGGCATCTGTGTTGGCAGTCCAGTCTAGCTTCTCGTCCAACTGTACTCCCAGATACTTGTAGGTCTTAACCTGCTCCACACATTCTCCATTAATGATCACTGGCTCCATATGAGGCCTAGATCTCCTAAAGTCCACCACCATCTCCTTGGTCTTGGTGACATTGAGACGCAGGTAGTTTGAGTTGCACCATATCACAAAGTCCTGTATCAGTTTCCTATACTCCTCCTCCTGTCCATTCCTGACACACCCCACTATGGCCGTGTCATCAGCGAACTTCTGCACATGGAATTGTGGAAACAAGACACATAGAAGATAATAGAAAAAAAAATCTGTGTCTGAAATGGAAACAGATAAGAATAGACTTTCTTTCTGCTATTTAAGTGTACGTAAAACTGACAACTAACTCAAGTTTGAGTGTAATCAGATTCCTGGATTGATACTGAATCAAGTCATTATAAGAGGCAGAAAGCTATTGGAAATATTCATTAAATCCAGCACCATAAATATGCAAGATTCTACAAATGCTGGAAATCCAGAACAACACACACAAAATGCTGGAGGAACTCATAAGATCGGGCAGCATCTATGGAAGGGAATAAACAGTCGATCTTTCGGGCCGAGACCCTTCATCAGGTCTCCTTTCCAAGGGGAAATCGTCAGTATTTTGTGTGTTCCAGCAGTCCCATCAGATCTTTATTTACATTTCTTGCATCTGCACTATTTTGTTTCTGTCAGATTATTGACAGTTTTTTTATTTGTGATTTGTTGAGTTTTTCTCCCCAAATGTTTGTGCAAGTACATGCAAAGGTGTGTCTTAAAGAATATGTGATTATTTACAACCACAGACACAAGAGATTCTGCAAATGCTGCAAATCTTGAGCAACGCACACAAAATGGGGGAGTCTAAGACCAGAGGGCACAGATTCAGAATAGAAATATGTCACTTTAGAACAGAAATGAGGAAGAATATCTTTAGCCAGAGTGTGGTTATACTTAAAGCAGAGAGTTCTTGATTAGTAAGGTCAAAGTTCAGAGTAAATGTTATTATCGAAGAACATATCTGTCACTACATATAACCCTGAGATTCATTTTCTTGTGGGCATACTGAATAAATCTTTAGAATAGTAACCATAACAATATCAATGAAAGTCTGCACAACTAAGGCGTTCAACAGGTGCAGAAGAATCAGAATCAGGTTTAATATCACCGGCATATGTCATGATATTTGTTGTCTTTGTGGCAGTAGTACAATGTAATACATGGTAATTATAGAAAAAAACGGAATTATAGTATTTATATTTATGTATTATAAATAGTTAAATTAAAATAAGTAGTGCAAGAAACAGAAATAAGTTTTATAAAGTAGTGAGGTAGTGTTCATGGGCTCAATGTCCATTCAGAAGTTGTATGGCAGAGGGGAAAAGCTGTTCCAGAATCGCTGAATGTGTCTTCAGGATCCTGTACCTCCTCCTGACAGTAACAATGTGAAGAGGGCATGTTCTGGGTGTTGGAGGTCCTTAATGATGAATGCCACCTTCCTGAGGCACCACTCCTTGCAGATGTCTTAGATACTACGGAGGCTAGTACCCACAAAGAAACTGACTAACTTTTCAAATCTCTGTAGCCTACCTCAATCCTGTGCAGTAGACCCCCATACCAGACAGTGAGTCAACCAATTACAACACTCTCCACAGTATAGCTGAGAAGTTTTCAGGTGTTTTAGGTGACACACCAAATTTCCTCAAACTCCAAATGAAATAAAGCCTCTGCCTTGCCTTCAGAATGAGAATCAGATTTATTATCACCGGCATGTGACGTGAATTTGTTAACTTTATAGCTGCAACAGTATGTTGCGACCAAGTTAGGTCCTCAGAGCTATTGACACCCAGAAACTTGAAATTGCTCACTCTCTCCACTTCTGATCCCTCTATGAGGATTGGTTTGTGTTATCCCATTCTACCCTCTGTATTTGCAGCAAACTGTGCAAATACATAAAGAAGAAATAATAATCGTAAATAAATAGACAATAAATATTGAGAACTTAAGATGAAGAGTCATTGAAAGTGAGTACATTGGTTGTAGAAACATTTCAATGATGGGGCATATATAACCATATAACAATTACAGCACGGAAACAGGCCATCTCAGCCCTTCTAGTCCGTGCCGACGCTTACTCTCACCTAGTCCCACTGGCCTGCACTCAGCCCATAACGCTCCATTCTTTTCCTGTCCACATACCTATCCAATTTTACTTTAAATGACAATACCGAATCTGCCTCTACAAGTGAAGTTGAGTGAAGTTATCCCTTTTGGTTTAAGGGCCTGATGGTTGAGGGGTAGTAACTGTTCCTGAACCTGGTGGTGTGGGTTATGAAGCTCTTATACCTTCATCTTGATGGCAGCAGCAAGAAGAGAGCATGACCTGGGTGGTGGGGACCCACGACCCCACACGGTGGGTAGAGCGTGGGCCTAATTCTGGTCCTTTGTCATGTGGTCTTAATATGCTGGAGGAACTCAGCAAGTCAGGCAACATCTATGGATATGAACAAACAGTCAATGTTTTGATCTGTTTTTACATTTTGATGATCAGATGTTTTGACACTAAGGGTGTGAGTGGAATTGTTTCTTTCTTTTCCATAGGTGTTACCTACAATCCTGAACAAATGTCTTTGGCACATGTATATAGCTAGGGTGCCTGAGACTTTTTGCACTGTACTGTATAATTTTATGTATTACACTGCTACAAAAACAAACGAATTTCATGATCTATCTGAGTGATGATAAACCTGATCCTGATATGGGTCTCTATTGTGGACGGAGAGCGGGATGAGGGCAGGGAAAGGGGAATCATGGCTGGGAGAAGGGGACAGGAGGGGGGAGGGAGCAGGAAGCACCAGAGAGACGTTTGGTAATGATCAATTAATCAGTTCTTTGGGATCAAGTGACCTTGTCTGGTGTTTCAGGGCTGGGTGTGTCTGCAACTGTGCCACCGTCTGCCCCGGCACTCCTTTTCTACCATGTGTCCTACAACCCTCCCGCGGCACTCCACCCTCTCCATTCCCAACATCCTTTGATCCTGCCAAACTCACTCTCTGCTCCATGCAATCTAATCCAGAAACCTGCTTCTGATCCTTGACTCAGCGTTTCACAGTGACATTATACATCCTTAATCCACAATTTTTGTAACATATCAAATAAGACAGTCATGTCCTTGACGATATAATTAAACCATGCAAGGGAAGTTTTGATTAAATGATGTTCACACTAAATCCAAACATTACGCATGAAGTTAGATTCCTCAGAATAAATTTATTCACTGTGATGCCCTCTGTTAGTCGGGGTCGAAGACTGATTTTGCATCTTAGCCATCTGTATAGTTGATACACAAGCCAGTTTGCAAGTTATTATGACACAGAGAGCAAATGATTGCCCATGTAGCAGACTCTCATTCTCCACGCTGCTTATGAATCCAAAGAAGCGGCGGAGACTGATACAGCTTGGACCCAGCAACATCACAGGACTCAACATACGACTGCCTTAGGGACTCCAGCTCTGGATTATTCTTCAGAGGTTTACTTCTAAAGAGTTCCCCGTGAGTGGTTACAGCCACAAGTTAGCAGACTTTTCCCTCTCCTAGATGAGCTGCCAACCATGGCTGATGAGCCCCATCTATCCGAAAGGGCTCATTGTACAAATTTGGAAATGTATTACAGGACTCTCTGATGAGGTTTGGCTTGCATACTAAACTTCCATAGATGCACTGTGGAAAGTATCCAGAGTGCATCACTGGTTGTGTCTTGGCCTGGTATGGAAACACCAAAGCCCAAGAACAGAAAAGCATTCAAAAGTAGTGGATACAGCCCGGTCTGTAACAGTAAAAGCTCTTCCTACCACTGAGTACATCTATAAGGAGTGTTACCAAATGAAAGCAGCTTCCATTATGAAGAATCCCCACCATCCAGGCATGCTCTCTTCTCACTGCTGAGAATGGGCATTGAAGTTGAAATAGTTGTCCACCGGAAAATCCTGCTTGTTGTAAACAGAGTGAAGTTGTTCAACAAAGCGGTCGACCAATGTATGTCGGGTCTCACTGATGCAGAGGAAGCTGCGTGGGAGCACCAGGTACAGCAGATGACTCTGATAGACCCACAGTGAAGTTTTCCCACATCCGGAAGGATTTTTAACCACCGCTAAGCTCCAAAGAGGAAAGCGCTAACTCACTCAATCTGTCGTTACAAGACATGCTCTCTAATCCAGGCAACATCCTGATAAATCTCTTCCACACCATCTCGAAAGCTTCCACATCCTTCCAATAATGAGGTGACCAAAACTGAACACAATATTCCAAATGTAACTTAACCAAAGTTTTATAAAGCAGCAGTATTATCTTGTGGCTCTTGACCAAAGTTTTATAAAGCAGCAGTATTATCTTGTGGCTCTTGACCAAGGTTTTTTAAAGCTGCAGCATTATCTTGTGGCTCTTGATTCCCTCGATTAATGAAGGCGAACACTCTATACGCCATCTTAACAACCCTATAAACTTTAACGGCTACTTTGAGAGATCTTTGGACATGGACCCCAGGATCCCTCTGTTCCTTCATACTTCTGCCTTCAAATTTGACCTTTCAAAGTGAATCACTTCACATAATTTTGGGTTGAACTCCATCTGCCACTTCTTAGCCCAGCTCTGCATCCACTCAATGTCCCGTTGTAACCTACAACAATCTTCCACACTATCCACAGCTCTAGGCAGAATATGCTCCATTTACTACCATCCCCCTCCTTCTTTGGGCAAAACAATCTTGTATTCAAAACCAACTTTCCCTGGAACTCATGTCTCCTGTTTGCAGTTTTTTTCCTCAGTCTCTGCTTAGTACTGCAGGTCTAACCCATCAGCGAGTTGCTCGTTGGTGGAGAAACTAAAGGAGTTGGATCATGCTGCGGCCTGCATTAGACGGGTATCAGAGGAGCTGGTGTGCACTCTAACAGCAACTGATTGTGTTAGTCACTTTCCTTGTGATCGCAAGACCGTTGTTAATGTGGAATGCTGCAAGTCCGATTCACTGACTTATTGGCAGATGGCGGGGGGCCTGCACGGCCACTGTTTTAGTGATGACTAGGCCTCAAGCCGGTGTCGCCTGTTTACAGCCGCTTAGAAGAGAGGTGTCAGAGGTAGAGTGGTGCGGTATTCAAGCTGGAGTTGGTGCTGCCCCCTGTGGTCGCTCAGCAGAAGACAATCTATATCCTGTTCAACTGCAGACTGCTGCCACATTCATGGACTCAGGGACTTAGACTATATTGGTTGTGTGAATGTATGTTACTGATACCTGACATGTACTTGCTATCTTATATCTGCCTTGTGCTGTGTGTGATTGTTGGAACTGTGGTTCGCACCTTAGCCTCAGAGGAACGCTGTTTCATTTGGCTGTTTCATGTATGGTTGAATGACAATTAAACTTGAACTAGAACTTTAGTCATTTTGTATTTAACGTAATCTGCTGGTGCATTAAATTTTAGACAGGTTTGTACACACAGTTCCCACGTAGTTACTGTGTTGCCTTGTTCCACTGGAAGCTACACTCTGTGGCCACTTTATTAGGTACACCTGTACACTTCGTTAATACAAATATCTAATCAGCCAATCATGTGGCAGCAACCCAATGCATAAAAGCATGCAGACATGAACAAGAGATTCAGTTATTAATATGCATAATAGAGGTATTTGTAGGGAGTACACTTGTAAGAAATGGTGAAGCATACATCGTTTGAATGCAGTTCCTATGGGGTGTAAAGGAAACATCTAATTGCTAAATTGAGATCTTTGGGACAGACACAGCTTAACATGGAAGGTTTGTTAGGATATCACTGCCGTCGTCATGTACATAAGTGGGTATTTGACTTTCTGAAAACCATTAGACTTTTTGATACCATTTGGGATTTTTTTTGGACGGGGAATTTAGTGTGTATATTTCCTGTCTCTTTGCTCCACACTCCAACTCAATGGTTGACAGCAATGCACCTTATTTTCGTCTGCCAACCACCATTAAAGAAAAAGTAGAAGAGGTCCAGAAGTTGTCCTGACCAAACATCAGAATGCGGAAGAAATGTGATCTAAGCAACTTTGATGGTGGAATGATTGTTGCTGCTAGACAGGGTGGTTGGAGAACTTCAGAAATTGCTGATCACGTTCTGCCACAGCTCACTCAACCTGATTATTGTTGCTGATCATATACACCCCTTTGTGGCTGCAGTATACCCATCTTCTAATGGCTACCTCCAACACGATGACGCACCATGTTAGAAAGCACCCATCATCTCCAGCTGGCTCCACCAACATGGCAATGAGCTCAATGTACTTCAATGGCCTCCGCAGTCTCCAGATCTCAATCCAATAGACTGCCTTTGGAATGCGGTGGAACAGGAGAGTCGCAGCATGAATCTGCAGCACTATGTGCTGCCGTCAAGTCAACGTGGACCAGAATCTTCAAGAAGTGTTTCCAGCTTCTCGTTGAATGGATACCATGAAGAATTCAGACAATTCTGGGGGAAATGAGGTTGTACCTTGTACTAGAATGCTGTACCTAATAAAGTGACCTCCGAGTCATGTGTTATAATAATATCGTTACAGCAACATCTTGCTGAAAACCCATTATTATAACAGATTAACCAATATGAAATTGCAGCTCCTCAATAACCATCAAAAAGTTGTCACATAAAGTAATATTTAACAAATACAAACATTCTAAGTGATTTTAAAATTAACTCCATGGCATGGAAAATTAATTTTAAACATGCAATCATGTTCCTTCAGCTTCTACTTTATCACTGGAAATTTAAAAAAGCAAAGTAATGATTTATTGTCTTTCTTCCTACTTCCCCACCTCCCACTATGAATTCCTTTTTCTTTCCCTCATTATTCTCTTTTCTGTGCATTACATTACTTTACATTATATAATGTATCGTTGCCAGGCAGATAACCTCTTCTCAATGTCAACAAGGCAAAAGAGATGGTTACCGACTTCAGGGAAACCCATACACTCAGAGCTAATGTTTCCTCTAAGGAGTGCGCACTCACACATCTTCTGCTACTAGCATACAAAGGAATTTAAACTGCACACCAAAGGTTATCACCCTCTACCTCATTGGAATGTTAAGTATATTTCACAATCGTACACAATCACATTTCCTTTTCTGGTTTCTAATGCGGAGAGTGTTGACAACATGGAGTTTGCGATGATTTGTCTGCATATTTTAGAACTGGCTTATTTATACTGCTTTTATTGAAGAAATTTTTGATTCACTATGTCGAATTCCAAAGAAGTAAAAGGCATGAGGTGCAAAAGAACTGCTAGTTCATTTAAAGCAGACTGGCTTAATGAAACAGTAGAAACAGCTACATCAAAAGCTCATGAGGTCAGGAACGTGCAGCCTCGAGAAATATTTATGTACAATATAGAAACTGGTGTTACCTTCATGTATTGTTGTGATGCAAAATTTACTGGAGAACTTGCAAGTAATTTACTCGCACTTAAAAATTCAGTGCGCACACGTTGTTGTCACTGGGCAAAAAATTGTGCAATAGAAGGTTTTTGCGCACACTGGTCATTACAAATTAGAGGGAACATTGACCAGCAGCCTCTTGGCAGCACGGCAGTAAAAACTGTGAGCAGTTTCAAACTCCTGGCAGTACACATCTCGCACAACCCCTCATGGTCCCAGAACACCCACCACAGTCAAGAATACGCACCCATGCCTCTATTTTCTGAGGAGGTCAAAGAGAGCTGGTCACGAATTCCCACCACCTTCTACAGATGTGTAGCTGAAAGCATCCTAACATGTGTAGTATGGAAACTGTACTGCTGTGGGCAGGAGGGCTTTACACTGGAGAGCTGAAATTGCCCAATGCATCACCTGCACCAGCCTATCCACCATCAATGACTTATATATATTTAGAAAGGTGTCAGGAAAAGGACAGCAATATCATGAATCACGAATTTCTATAGATGTACTGTGGAGAACATTCCAACTGGCTGCATGCAGTCCGATATGGGGGGCGGGGCGCAGGTTGGAGGTGCTCTCACAATTACAATCCGTAACTAGTTACACAGTTCTAAAGATTCAGTCTTTTGGGTGGCGCACCATTTCCTTCAGAATAGTGCCTCTGGACCAGTGGAGTGGCATTAGGCTTGGCAGGTGTCCTATCAATGACAACATTCTCATCACAACTCTGTGAAGTGGCATTAGGCTTGGTAGGGTCTTATCAACGATAACGTTCTCGTTGCGCCTCTGGACCGGTGGAGTGGCATTAGTCTTGGTAGGTGTCTTGTCACTGAGAGGTAAGTCTGGTGTCTGTAATGTGTCCGGCTTGTTGAATGCGATTGAGTCAGGTGTGTTCTTTGGTGAATATCCAGTACCTGGTCCACATGATGTCTCCATGTCTAATCTCCAATATCCACTGTGTTCATCGGTGGTTCAGTTCTCGCACTAGGATTTCCTGTCCAACCTCAAAGCTCCTTGTGGCTTCACTTGGCAGCTGACTGAACTGTTTATTCTGCACGTCCCTCCGGTGGTCTGGTTTTAGGAAGTCTATGGGACATCTCAGATTCCTGTTGACGAACAGCATTGCAGGTGTTTGATTTGTTGTTGCATGAACTGAGTTCCAATACACTTAAAGGAAGTCATCCACCTTGTACTGTAGAGAAATGTCCTTGACAATCACTTTAATGGACTTCTTGAAGGTTTAGATAACCTTTCAGCTAACCCATTCATTGCTGGGTGGTGAGGAGATGACTTGAAATGTCTGATGCCATTTTTCTTCTTGAACAGTCTGAATTCTTCTGACGTGTATTGTGGCCTGTTGTCACTCACAATTTGTTCTGGTAAGTTATTTCGGGTGAGGATAGTCCTCAGGGTGGAGACAATCTTTTCTGAGGTGGTTGACTTCAGTGGTATGACCTCCGGCCACTTTGAGTGAGCATCCACAGCAATCAGAGACATGGAGTCCATGAATGACCCAGCAAAGTCAATATGTACTCTTTGCCATGGTGATGACAGTTACTCCCATCAGTGTAACAGTGCCTGTGGGGGTGCATGTTGAACTTTTAGGCATCGTGAACTTCTTTTGGCCAAGTCTTCAATCTGTTTCTATTCCCGGCCATCAGATGTAGCTCCAGGCGAGACTATTCATCTTGACTGTACCCAGGTGTCCTTCATACAGATTTTCCAACATATTAGTGCACAGTTTAGAGGGAACCACAACACAAGATCCTCACAATCTTTCTCACTGAGAACTCTGGAAACATAGGGATACCATGAGCTGGCCATCCTTGCATGGTGATTTCATAGACTTTTGACGATGTTGAGTCATTCCTTGTTTCCCTTTGTATTTTGGAATTTGTTACCAGTAAATGGTCCACCAGTGTAGTGTGGAAAACGTCTGCTGGGTTACAGTATGAAGACTTTTCTTCTCCATTTGCCAATACTGGAAGACATGATAAGCCATCAGTGTTGCTGTGTTGTTTGGTACCCTTGAACTCTATGTCATAAGAGTGGGCTCCTAAGAATTCTGCCCAATGTTGTAACCAGCTTGAAAATAGACACAAGGGACTGGTGATCTGTCACTAGTGTAAACTTTAATCTGTAAAGATAATGGTGGAATTTCTTTATTCCACATACTAGACTAAGGGCCTCTCAGTCAATCCGTGTGTAGTTGCATTCTGCGCTCATCAGTGATCTTGGAAGCAAATGCAATCAGACTTTCAGAGTCAGCCTTCATAATGTGTGATATAATGTCTCCAATTCCATAAGGGGACACACCGTACGCCAGTCTGATGGGCAGAGATGGGTCATAATGGGTGAGCAGTTCATCAGATGTTATTGGTCTCTTTGTTTCCTTGAAAGCTCTTTCACATCTTTCTGATCATTCCCACTTTGCTCCTGTCTGTAACAGTGTGTTCAATGGGTGCAACACTGTGGCGATGTTTGGAAGAAACTGGTGGTAGTAGTTTACAAGGCCCAAGTATGACCTGAGTTGTGACACATTTTCCAGTTTGGGTGCCTATAGCACTGCTTCAGTCTTCTCTTGTGACTTATGTAAGCCAGGCTTGTCAATGACATGTCCACAATATGAGATTTCATTCTTGAAAAACTCACATTCCACTTTCTCTTTGTGTGCAGACCATACTCACTCAGCCTGGTAAGCACTTTACCAAGGTTCTGGAGGTGCTGTTCATCATTTTTTCCAGTCACAATGATATCATCAAGTTAACATTGTGTTCCTGGGATGTCTATTTGTGGCAGGGATACTGCAAGGTATGCAGCACTGGGTTGATGCTCACCTTGAAATCCCCACATATGCGAATGGCTCCATCACCAGGACAACGGGGTGGCTTAATTGCTGCACTCAACCTTGGAGAGAATTCTTGATGCCTCCAAGCTCTGCATTTCAGCATCCACTTTAGGACATAGTACGTTAGGGACCGGACTCGCTTTATGGAACCTTGGTGTTGCTGTTTCACCCAGTTCATTTCTGGCGTCTGTGACTTTGAGTTCACCAATCCCCTTCTCAAACACCTTCTCATCAGCATTAAGCAGCCGTGTTAGTCTCTGATTAGTGCTACCATTTGGGCTACGGTTACCTGTTGATGTTACACTGAGAGCTTTGATTGAGTGCCAGTCTAGTTGGATGTTATTCAACCATTCATGTCCGAAAAATGGTTGAGACTTATGTAAGCCAGGCTTGTCAATGACATGTCCACAATATGAGATTTCATTCTTGAAAAACTCACATTCCACTTTCTCTTTGTGTAAAGCTGTAACTGTTGTGCTTGACCTCCATAAGTCACATTTCAGTTTGGCTTTGGGATACACTTTTTTGCCAGGGTAAGTCTTCAGCACCATTGAAGTCTTCTCTAATAGTATCTTAGAAAACAATCTGTTGTAGTCAGCCTCCGGTATTAGAACAAAGCTGACCCTGTATCCAGCTCTATTTTCAGTTTTACCCCAGACACGTCTATTGTGATCCATACGATTTTGTGATCTGCTTCAGTTATACTTTGCAGTTCCAGGCATGACAGTTCATTTTGTCTGACTCTATGTTGTCTGATTCCGTTTTACATTCGGTAACTTTATACATTTGCTTAGTTTTGTGTTTGGGACTTTGCACTCGGTTGTGCTTTTTGTCTGCCTTGCACACTCTCTCTATGTGACCTTGTCTTTCACACTTGCTGCAGACTTTTTCTTTGAACCAACAGTCATTTGCATCCTGGGAGGATTTGCCACATCAATAACATTTTTGGTTTTTTTTTCACCATTCAGGGACATTTTGTGCATTTCTCATTCTAACCTCCTTTTCTGTAGTTCTGCCGCATTCTTTGCTGCCATCTCTAAGGATATTGCAATGGTCAATGCCCATCTTAAGGTGAGGTCTCTTTCGGACATCTGGGACATCTTCAGAAGAGGATGACTCAAAAAGGCAGCATCCATCATTAAGGACCTCCACCACTTAGGACTTACCCTGTTCTCATTGTTACCACCAGGAAGGAGGTACAGGAGCCTGAAGACACACACTTGGTGATTCAGGAACAGCTTTTTCCCCTTTGCCATCCGATTTCTGAATGGACATGGAACCCTTGAACACTACCTCACTACAATTTTTCATTTGTATTTTTGTACTACTTACTTAATTTAACAATTTAATGTAAATACTCACTGTAATTCACATTTTTATATCTCTACTTTCATATATTGCAATGTACTGCTGCTACAATGTCAACAAATTTCACGACAAATGACAGTGATATTAAACCTGATACAGATTCTGACTCTGGAGGATCCCAACACCCTGCTCATGGACTGTCTGTCCCACTACTTTCAAGGAAGAGACTACCTGGCATCCACGACAGAACCACCAGACTCAAGAATAATTACATCCACCAAGCTGTCAGGCTGATCAAAATATCCACCCTGTAACCTACCCACCACTACATACACTTCACCTAGCATCACTTTATGTACATACAATCAGTCTATGTGTGTAACAGCTATTTGTTCATTGTTTTTATAGGATGCTTTTATATTTATATTTATTGTGTTTTTTTTTGTTTTTTTGTTGTGTTCTTTATGCTTCTTATTTTTTATATGGCATCGGATCTGGAGTAAGAATTATTTTGTTCCCCTTTACACTCATGAGCTGAATAATGACAATAGCAATCCTGAACTGATGTTTAAACAGTTCAAGCATTCTAAATTATTACCGAACTATCTCTGTGGAAAATTCATTTTAAATATGCAGTCATGTTCCTTCAGCTTCTATTTTAAAACTAAGTTTAAAATAGCAAATTAAATCTTTTTTTTTGTTTTTTTTTATTTCTGCCTCTTTCCCTAACCCCCTTCCCCCTTTGAGCTCCATTTTCTATTTCCTCTTGATTTTATTTCTGTGCATAATCTTGCTTTATATGAGAAGTACATCTATCTGGGTTGCCTTCAACCTGATGGAATAAGCATTGATATTTCTAACTTCCAGTAATTTCTCCCCCCCCCCTTCTCTTTTTCCATTCCCCATTCTGGCTCCCTTCTCTTCAACTTAACTTCCCATCACCTCCCCATTGTGCCCCTCCTCTTTCCCTTTCCCCCATAATCCTCTCCTACCAGACAGACAGACATACTTCATTGATCCCGAGGGAAATTGGGTTTCGTTACAGCCGCACCAACCAAGAATAGTGAAGAAATATAGCAATATAAAACCATAAATAATTAAATAATAAGTTAATCATGCCAAGTGGAAATAAGTCCAGGACCAGCCTATTGGCTCAGGGAGCTCCGAGGGAGGAGTTGTAAAGTTTGATGGCCACAGGTAGGAATGACTTCCTATGATGCTCAGTGTTACATCTTGGTGGAATGAGTCTCTGGCTGAATGTACTCCTGTGCCTAACCAGTACATTATGGAGTGGATGGGAGTCATTGTCCAAGATGGCATGCAACTTGGACAGCATTCTCTTTTCAGACACCACCATTAGAGAGTCCAGTTTCACCCCCACAACATCACTGGCCTTACGAATAAGTTTGTTGATTCTGTTGGTGTCTGCTACCCTCAGGCCTGCTGCCCCAGCACACAACAGCAAACATGATAGCACTGGCCACCACAGCCTCGTAGAACATCCTCAGCATCGTCTGGCTGTCCTCAGTCTCCTCAGGAAATAGAGACGGCTCTGACCCTTCTTATAGATAGCCTCAGTGTTCTTTGACCAGTGTCCTCAGTGTCCTTCTTCTTCAGCCCTTTGCCTTTTCCCCCTACCATTTCCCTGCTTGTTATCTCATTCCCACCCTTGCCCACTCAGTCACCGACCTTTCCCCTCACCTGGTTTTACCTATCACCTGTCCACATGTACCCCTCCATCCCCACCTTCTGCCACTTTCCTTTCCAGTCCTGGAGAAGGATCTCAGCTCGAAACATTGACCATTTATTCCCCTCCATAGATGCTGCCTGACCTGCTGTGTTGCACAAGATTTACAGCATCTGCAGAATCAATTGTGTTGTAAATATCTACAGAGAATGTCCTGGAAGCTAGATAGTCCAGGAAAGAAAATATTGATGATAGCCACATTACAAAAGACGATTTATTGGTAGTGATAGAGCACATGAAGGTGGATCCACCCCCTGGGCCTGACCAAGGGTGTCCTCAGAACTGTGAGACCAGGGGAGAAATTGCTGGGGCCCTGGCAGAGATATTTGTGCCACTGTTAGCCTTGAGAGACATGCCGAAGACCGGAGGGTGGGTAACCTTGTGCTTTCTTTTCAGAAGAACTGCGAAGAGAAGCCAGGGAGCGGTACACCACTGAGCCTCATATCAGTGGGGGGAACATTACTGAAGGGAATGCCGAGAGGCAGCCCCTGTCTGTAAAGAGAAAGGGAAGAACTGGTTAGGAATAGTCAGCACAGCTTTGGAACATAGAAAGGACTGCACTGTACAGTCTCTCAGTCCACAATGCTGTGACGACCTTTTAACCTACTCTAAAATCAAGCTAACCCTTCCCTCCCACATCACCCTCCAATTTATCATCTGTGTGCCTGTCTAAGAGTTTCTTAAGTGTCCCTGATGTATCTGCTTCTACCACCACCCCTGGCAGTGCATTCCATGTACCCACCACTCTCCGTGCCCAAAAAGCTTACCTCAGATCTCCCCCCCCCCCCCATACCTTCCTTCAATCATCTTCCAATTATGCCCTCTGGTATTAGCTATTTCTACCCCTGAGATAATGTCATTGGCTGTCCAGTCAATCCAGCCATCTTATCGTCTTGTACACTGTTATTATTTTAATTGTTATAATTATTATTATAGGTGATGGGGTGGAGTTATATCTCTACCAAAGGAGGTGTAAGACACTTCTTCCCTCCACTAGTCTGCAGGTCACCCTTGGGCAAGGTGTAGCACCCCGCACCCCCGATCAGGGTCATGTGAAGCCATGGGAGCAGGTGGTGGATGGTCGTATGAGCGGCTGGTGCACATCACAAGTCCTGGTTATACAACTACCGATGAGTATTGATAATGGCAGGGGTCACCCGTCTCGTGAAGACACTGTCTGGAAGAAGGCAATAGCAAACCACCTGTGTAGAAAGAAATTTTCAAGAACAGTCATGGTCATGGAAAGACTATGATCATCCGTGTTAAACGACACGGCACTTAATGATGACGGCGATAAAAAATTATTATTGTGCAATACCAATAATAATGAAACTGCATATTATTTCACAAGTTGTATGGTATATTGTGAAAGCATGCAATTTTATTATTATTGTAATATAATGAAATTGCATATTATTTTACAATTCATTCTACCAAGGCAATATGAAACAATATGAAGTTTCAGCATCTAATTGCTGACTTAGTGGGGAGAGAGGCCTCCGTCAGTCAGTGTTGACCGTGGATGTTGTGTCTGAGTTGCTTAGATATGCAAGCCAAGGCTGTACAATGGGGAGAGCAAGCTGTTGTCCATGTAGCAAGTGCCCCCCTCCACATAGCTGATGATGCCAAAGGACGGCAGAGATTGATACAGTTTGGTACCAGCAGCATTGTAGGAGTTGCCAGTCAGCATTGAATTCAACATAGGACTGACTCAGGGACTCCAACTCTGCATTTTTCCCTCAGGGTTTGCTGGCAAAGAACTTCCCTGTGAATGGGAATAAGCAGCAGAGGTTTGAGATCAAAGTTCTCCTTCTCCTGGATGAGCTGCCAACCACGGCTGATGAGCCCCATCTGCCCAAAGCGACTGTTTTTAAGGCACTAGTAACCTGCCTTTGCCTCTTCCCCTGTGAGCAGAAGCAGTTCTGTCAGGCTTGGTTGCAAAGCCACACATGAAAGCCAGGAGCTGTTAGAGGCTGTTTGAGATGCACGCCTCTGGGAGCATTTACTAGCTGGTGGAAGCTTATGCTGACTACCAGCCCTGGCTATTACAACCTTAAGGAACTGAGAGAGAGAGATTATTGAAGGCCCACGAAAAACCTACTTCTGATATCCTAATATATTTTATGAAAATTATTGTCTATGTTCTAAACACTTGTTCTTGCAGAAACATGGCTCCAGGATAACATCCCAAGCACCATCAATCTTCAGGCCATGTCACTCAGGGACCTGTTCCAATATCATTTTGTTATTATGCTATCGTATCTATTGGTGCTTCATATGACTGTACTGTCCATACCGTATGCTTCATATGTCTGTACTGTCTGTACCATGTGCTTTATATGACTGTACTGTCTATACCATTTGCTTTGTATGACTGTACTATCTGCTGTGTGCTTTGTATGACTGTACATTCTGTACCGTGTGCTTCATATGACTGTACTGTCCGAAGCGTGTGCTTTATATGACTGTACTGTCTGTACTGTGCTTTGTATGACTGTACTGTGTACTTTGTATGACTGAACAGCCTGTTCTATGTTTTTCACCTTGGCCCTGGAGGAACAATATTTCATTTAGCTGTATCCATGTGCATGGTTAAGACAATGAACTTGTGCAAATATGAGCTAGACTTGTGGATAACAAGCTGAGGTTCTAACTTAATTTGACATTAATAAAGGGGGAACAACTTTCTAAAAATGCATCCAATGATCAACGAGAGTCTTGTCCGTCTGCACTGTTGAATATATTAAAGGAATGGTAGTTGTGGTGCCTGCTGTATCCAGGTCTCAGGAACATGTGGGATGGCAGGGATCATTGCTGCCATGCAGGCCGTGTGTTTTGCCCAAGAACTTGCTCTTCAGATATCCTTTTTCCTCAGGGTGTGCTAGTGCATTGAAGACATTGGTGAGTTCCATCATCGATGTGGACGCCACAACATTGAGTGCTTGTTTCTGAATGTGGAAAGTGGTCAGTCTTTTACAATGTAAAAGATTAAAGGTCAGTTTTATTTGTTACATATACATTGAAACACACAGTGTTGTAATAGAGTCACGTTACTATGCCACTCAACATCACTCACCTCAACTCTGAACTGATGCCACAACCTACGGACTCACTTTCAAGGATTCTACAACTCATGTTCTCAGCGTTAGTTATTTATTTACTTAATTGGCATTTGCACAATTTGTCTTCTTTTGCATATTGGTTGTTTGTCAGTGTTTGTGTGTAGTTTTTTTTCCTCTTTATATTTCTTTGTTCTGGTGTGAATGCCCACAGGAAAATGAATCTCAAGGTAGTATGTAGTGACATCGAAGTACTTTGCTAATAAATTTACTTCAAAATTTAACCCATGTACAAACTTCTTACAGGCAGCAGTGGGAATTGAACATAGACCATTGATCACAGGCACTGTAAAGCATTATTCTAACTACTATGATCTTTATTAACAAAGGTCGTGCAGTAGGAGAAGGTTGGTAGAAGAACCCATAAAACTATAGTGAAAGCAAATTACCCTTGATTCTTGGTCTGCCGAAGAGATACACTGGAACGGCTGGGGCAATGTAGCTGTTAAACACATACAAAATGCCAGAGGAATTCAGCAGGTTAGGCAGTATCTATGGAGAGGAATAAACAGTCAATGTTTCAGGCTGAGACTCTTCATCAGGACTGGAAATAAAGAGGGGAAAGGCAGAATGGAAGGTGGAGGGAGGGGAAGGAGTGCAAGCTAGAACACCCTTCTCAACCCTTTTTGCCCTGAAGGAACCCTTGAAATAATTTTCAGGTCTCTGGGAATCCCTGTGTAAAACTTACTATATCTACACCTCACAGTATGTTAGCACGATCAGTAAATTGTTGATATATTCCAAAAATAATTGTCAATGCTGTTTTGAGTAGAGAATGAATTTTATCCAACCTTTCTTGAAAAAAAATTTTAAACTCATAAGGCAAACATAACAATTTCTATTAAATAACTGGCTTAAGCCAAAATGGGATTTAATTTTTCTAAAGGTAGGCGGCTCTGTAGGTTTAATTTGAATAAAGGGTGTAAGTTGATTTTAATTAATGGTATTTACAATATGAAAATATATTTGCAATGTTGAAGCAGAGTGTTGTGACAATGACAGGATTTCTTTTTTAACAAGAGGAACGAAACCTCTCATGGAGACGATCATTGACGGGGCACCATCAGTACAGCTGCCTACACAGTTCCTCCAAGACAGACCTTTTGTTTCCAGGCATGAAGACCAAACATTAAACATATCTTGGACTTCGCTTGTTTTGGGGAGCTCTTTGCAATGGAAAAAGTTTTGATTTTCACCATCATTTACAAATCTTACAAATGCTACAACGTGACATTTATTAATGAAAGCTGTTGACTTATGAACCTGGATAGAGAAGCTGTTTTTCAGTTTATCACACAAAACCTCTTCAGCATCATGTGACATGTCATCAATATATCGACTTGTCGTACTGTTTGAGAGTGAAACCTTTTCAACTTATAGTACTGCGTCTTGTCCTAGCATTTTACCCACTATAATTTTACATGCTGCCATCATTAGGTTCTTACCAACTGTATGACATTTCCTTTTCTGGGTAATAAGTTCTGCTACTAAATAATTTACTTCCTGATTCCTTTTACTGACTGTGACTTTATTAACAGAAGTTTTACTCTGTTGTGATTCCAATAGCCGTTTAAAATAATCATTACTTTTACGTGTCAGATGGCTGTGATTTGTAGTTAGGTGTCTTTTCAGTTTTGCTGGAGCCATTGCTGCTTTTGTAAGTTGCTTACTACAGACTAGGCACAGTGGAAGAGGACAGCTTGAATCACCAGTCCATGTAAAACCCGTTGATTATTAGCTTTCATTGTAAAGGTGGACTTTTTTGTGTGTCTGTTGCTGCATAATAAGAATGGCATAATAAATAACTAAATGAGAAAACTGCAAGAAATGAAAACATCACAATACAATTCACTTCTAACCTACACAATCCACCTTTTGCAACGTTTACAACTACAGCAAAGTGGCAGGCCATCAGTTGAGTCACAGAGTGTAAAAATTCCTTTTTTAGAATGAAAATTTCCCTCCAATATTCTACTACACCTAGTAGAGTTTGTTGGCTCCCATACGTCAGTCGGCAGCGCATAAGGGGAAATTGGGGGAGGTAATTTGGGATGGAGAGGCTGATGTCACAGCGCAAGTTGGGTGAATCCATTCAATATTTTAAGAACACACTTCATGCTCCTCATTGGCCTACGGTCCTCCCTTTCGTGCAAAACAGCAATTATCAACGGCCCCTCCTATCTAACGTCAAGAACTGAGAATAAACCCGGTCCTACTGCGCACTGCCATACTGGGCTGAGAGATCTCTAACGAGATTGCTAATGGGGCTGCTCAGTCACTGCCCACCACAGCAAGTGCTGGCATCGTGCATTGCACTAAGTTCAGAAAGAAATGTTTGTTTTAAATCACGATCTCGCATGGGACTCCTAGCGACCTTTCACGGAACCCCAGTTGAGAAATCCTGAGCTAGAAGGTGACAGATGAGACATGGTGAGGGGGAGGGGAGATGCAGTAAGGTGGAAGAGGTAAAGGGCTGAAGAAGAAGGAATCTGATAGGAGAGGGAAGTGGTGGTGATAGGCAGGTGAGGAGGAGGGAAGTGTGGCCGGAATAGAGAATGGAAAACAAGCACTGTAGCATTTACTCCAGAGCTTGTGGGTTTGATTAAAAAAGAATGTAATGTTGTGGCTTTATAAGACACTGGTGAGACCTCACCTAGAGTATTGTGATCAGTTTTGGGCTCCTTATTTAGAATTTATTTCAATCTTACATCCATCCCAAAATGTGAGGGAGTAAAATTCTTTGTGTCATTACTCCACTGCAATTTACAGACATGGCCTGCTTCTGTTCCTATGCCTTATGGTCTTATAACAGTATCAAAACAAGCCTCAATCCCACCCTCCTATCCATCTGCCCACTCAAACTCAGGGACAGGCCTCCACCCCAGGGTTGGTACCTCCAAGCCTTCAGACTTTGAACCTGGTCTCTTAGACTTACAGACATTGGACCTCCAAATCAGGACTTCACCCTCCTCTGTTTGTGGTATCTATCAGCATTTTATCTTTGCTTCTGCTGGACATGTTACGAGCCATCATTGCATTTGCCTTCTTTACCAAAGACTTAACCTGTAAGTTAACTTTCTGTGAGCTTTGCATGAGGACTCCTAAGTCCCTCTGTTCCTCTGATGTTTGAAACTTCTCCTCATTTAAATAATAGTCCACACTGTTGTTCCTTTTACCAAAATGATGCCAGGCATTGCACAGTGGGTTTAGAGATGGAGATAGAGGTAAAGGTAGAGCTAGAACCAATACAGTTAGAAAGATTTATTCCAGCAGACTTGGCACTGAAAGTTTTATGCATCTTGACAGAGCAGTGCTATATTTGTGGCAATTAAATAACTTCACCTACTGCCTGTTACACCAATGGCATTTAAGGTAACAATGAAGGTCCTCCATCTCTGGTGGTGTTCAGGACTTCCTTCATCATGTCCATAGCTTCCTTTCAGTTTTCACCACTGTCAGTCCTGCAAGTTCCACAGAATGGAGACTCGGGAATACCACCACACTCAGGTGTAGAAGGATTCTTCAACACAAGGAAATCTGCAGATGCTGGAAATTCAAGCAACACACACAAAATGATGGTGGAATGCAGCAGGCCAGGCAGCATCTATAGGAAGAAGTACAGTTGACATTTCGAGCTGAGACCCTTCGTCAGGACTGACGAAGGGTCTCGGCCTGAAACATCAACTGTACTTCTTCCTATAGATGCTGCCTGGCCTGCAGCATTCCACCATCATTTTGTGTGTGTTGCTTGAAGGATTCTTCATTGCTGTTTCCATAACAATTTTGTTTTACCAGTCAGAGTTGTTAGACCTGAGCTGAACCCCCAAACGTGGAGGACTGGTGGACCATTCTTAGTCTCTGCTCTAGCCTTTGACCTGTTTGGCATGGGTGACCCTACCAAAAGCCAAAGTATAAAGCCCTGACTACAGCCAATGAACTCTCCGGATCATTGAGTCACGTAAGCCTCCAAACCATGACAAGGTTGGGGTCCTCTTCTTGGAGGCCTAAAAAACTTTAATTAATGAATACAACCCCTAATCCGTGGCTTGTTCAGAACAGCAACTTATTCTTTAAGTCCCGATGAAGTCCCGGTGACTGTTCAGAATCGAACTCAGAATCAGAATCAGTTTTATTATCTCTGGTATGTGTCATGAAATTTGTTAACTTTACAGCAGCAGTTCAATGCAATACATGATGATATAGAAAGAAAGAACTTTTCAAAAAGTAAGTAAGTTAGAGTAAGTATATCTATGTAAATTGAATAGATTAGAAATAGTGCAAAAACAGAAATAATATATATTTTAAAAAATTGATGTAGTGTTCATAAGTTCGAGTGTTTTAGGTGACAAACTAAATCCTTTCAAACTCTTAATGAAATATAGCTGCTGTCTTGCCTTCTTTTCCATAGGTGCTGCCTGACCTGCTGAGTTCCTCCTGCATTTCACATGTGCTACTTTATTCTTTGAGCATTGAAGTTAAATGAATGTTAAAGACACCCAAATAAAAGTGAATACTTTCTGACAAGCATGAAACCAGCTGTTTTTCCTCACACACTTTGTCAATATTTTCTAATTATTCAAAGAATCCCTTCCATAAATCATTTGGGCTTAAGAGTGATGACTGTGTGTGTAATTCTTGTTTTTATTAATAACTCTTCTAGCCTACCCCATCATTCAATCCTTCCCAAACACCTCTTGTTATACGGTGACCTTGGGAACAGCTGATTACGAGCCAATGCATTTTGGAAAGGCAAACAATGAGACACAACATATAAAAGCAATGATGTAATGTTAGGGCCTCACAGACTATTGTGAGCAGTGGGCTCCCTATCTAAGAAAGAATCCGCTGATATTGGAGAACATTCAAAGGAGGATTTCAAAAATGGTTCCGCGATTGAAAGGCCTTTTGTATGAGGAGTGTTTGATGGTTCTGGGCCTCAGCTCACTGGAATTCAGAAGAATGAGGGGTGATCTCATTGAAACCTATATGTTGAAAGGTCTCAATAGAGTGGATGTGGAGAGGATGTTTCCAATGGTGAGAGAGTCTAAGACCAGAGAACACAACCTCAGAATAGAGGGACATCCTTTCAGAACAGAGATAAGGAGGAATTTCTATAGCAAGAGAGTGGTGAATCTGTGGAATTCTTTCCGACTGGTGGCTGTGGAGGCCAAGTCATTTGGCATATTTAAGGCAGAGGTTGATAGATTCTTGACTGGTCAGGACGTGAAGGGACATGGGGTGAAGGCAGGAGACTGGGACTGAGAGGGAAAATGGATCAGACATGATGAAATGGCCGAGCAGACTCGATGGGCCAAATGGTCGAGTTCTGCTCCTGTGTTTTATGGTCCTATGGTCTTATCCTTCTGTTAAAGATTTGAGTCCTATTAGAATTTATCTCCGCCTTGGCCTGAAAATCTTTTCAATGTACTTCAAATGGCATTGGAAATATCAGGCTATCTTGGGTGCCCACATTGTCTTGCATTGTCTGGTGGTCCATGTAATCATGCACAGTAAGTGGGGTGGGATTTATTCTCCCTGGACTTTGCCTTTCAATAAATTCCAATTTGCTTTACCCAGTTTTTCATAGAAGGATGAGAAGTGACTGATCAGTGCACTTTTTGGAATGGACTCGATTTTATAGGACTCTGCAGATCATGTTATACGTGTTTCTGGTTTGCGGTTACACATTTTAAAAATTGCTATTTCGTGCTATTTCAATCGGGGCACTTCAATGCAGACTGGCTCTGCGGACTGCAGTTAACGAATGACACGGCGCTAAACTGAACTAAACTGGACTTTCCTAGGCTGTTTCAAGGACTCCGGTTTGATGTTTTTTGTCATTTGCATCTTCTGCGCTTTTTTTGTGCTTCGTGTGTTTATGTTTTCTGAATAGGTTCCATGCTGTTTCTCTGTTACGTGGCTGCCTGTGGGAAGATGAATCTTAGGGTTGTATTCTGTCTACGTACTTTGCAATAAAGGTCCTTTGAATCATTGTCTTGATAGAGGTGTATACGATGATATGAGGAGCATTTGATGGCTCTGGTGTTACGACATGCACTCATCCACATAAGCTTCTGAGGTTTAGACGCTCTGAGTCCCCGGAGTATGGATAGCTGGTGGGGTATCTTTGAAGTTTCAGGACATTCTTGCTAGTTGGAAATCATATTTTGGATGCCAAGGATTGAGCATTTAAGGAACACCTGACCTGAGGTTCATGCTCAATTATTAGCGTACTCGTGATTTCATCTAGTGTTTGTTTTGTGCTCAGATTCTCAATCCAGTTTGAAACTGTGTCTCAATCCTTGCCATGGTTACCCCTGCATCTGGGTCCAAGCATTCTCTTCAGTGACTCTTGTCTCATCTGGGCTTGTACTTACTGGAACCTACACAAAACGCTGGAGGAACTCAGCAGGCCAGGCAGCATCTATGGAAAAAAGTAAACAGTCAATGTTTCCATTTGAGACCCTTCATCAGGTCTGGCCTGCTGAGTTCCTCCAGCATTTTGTGGGTGTTGCTTTGGATTTCCAGCATCTGCAGATATTCTCATGTTTGTGATACACTACCTCAGTATTTTCCCCTCTCTTTTAATTAAGTGGCCTTGACTTTGATAGTTAAGGACTATCGAAGTCATTTGTTGCATGTAAATATATGAAATTTATTTTTAATTAAGCCGAATCACATACATTGTAAATATCTGTTTTGCACGAACTGGAGTAGCACCACAATCTCATTGTCTTGGGAAATGACAATAAAGTTCTGTTCTATTCTATCCTAGAGTGGAGTGAGTTTCACTAGGATTACTTCTGGGACTAGCTTTCACAATTTACTTTAATGACAAGGCCAAGTCATTGGGTATATTTAAGGCAGAGTTTGATAGATTCTTGATTCTTGAAGGGATATGGGGAGAAGGGAGGAGATTGTGGCTGAGAAGGAAAATGGAGTGATAAGAGTTGAACAGACTCGAAGGGCCTAATACTGCTCCTATATGTTCTAGTCTTATGGTCTTTTTCCCAGGGAGGGGTACTAAAAATAAGAGGGCAAAGGCTTAAGATCTGAGGTGAGAGATTCAAAAGGAACATCAGGGGTAGCTTTGTCACACGTTTGGAATGAGCTGCCAGAAATAGTGGCTGAGGTAAGTACATGGACTGGAGAGGTGTGGAGGTCTATGCGTCAAATGCAGGTAGATGGAGCTCGCTCGCTGGACAACTAAACATTCAACGACTCTTAACTATATTTATTACACTGGACAACAGATTTTTTCAAAAGTGTCGCTTCCTGGGATATTTTGTGTGTTTATGATAGACCGCTTGAACACAAATATGATTTCAGATTACTTGTATCAAGTAGGAATTTGGAGAAACAAGAAATTAACTGTTATTGAATACAATGTGTTTAATTGCATAATGCTGCTGACACTTTGCAATAGTTGGACTAGACTAAAAATGTTTTGTTGATGATTTTCATTTGTAACCAGTGTCTGAGGCTTTTCACTTAAGTATCCTACAATAATCAGCCAGCTTTGATGGATTCCAGTTGCCCTGATACCATTTCTCAGTGTCCTGATAAAACATTTCACCACGCTTGTCACTCACAGCACCAGGATCTACAGGGAAGAATTCTAAATGGGAATGCAGAAAATGTGAGGAGCCCAGGCTTTGTCTTATTCACCAATTTTACACCAAAGTAGAGCTCACAGGCTTTCTTTAAAAGAGGAGTCATACTCCGTCTTTGAGATTTAAGTGTATACTCGCCACAAATTTAACAGAAAGTATAGTGGCTGTTGCAACATTGGTGAGATATTTTGCTATCACAAATACTCCAAAAGGTACAGTTACTATATTGAAAAGAGTACACACAATATGCTCTGCATGTAGAGCGTCTAGTCAACGTGATCGCAAACTGAGAAACATGTAAACGCATTGCAGAGAACGGTGTGTGCATGATGCTTTTATAGCCTTTCTAAAACCTGTCCTGTCATGCAGCATCCACCCGGTCTAAGCACGGCCAGGCATGCCTGGACAAGATAGAAAACTTCAACTTAAATTGTGGGCAACATTTTAATTGACTTGTATTATGAATTGAAATAACAAATATAGGCGATTTCAAAATCGTACATGACAGGGAAATTTAATGACTTTCAGGACCTAACCTGGTCCTAACATATCAATGCAGTTATAAAGAAGACAAGACAGCGACTATACCTCATTAGGAGTTTGAAGAGATTTGGCATGTCAACAAAAACACTCAGAAACTTCTATAGATGTACCGTGGAGAGCATTCTGACAGGCTACATCACTGTCTGGTGTGGAGGGGTGACTGGACAGGACAGAAAGAAGCTGCAGAGGGTTATAAATTTAGTCAGCTCCATCTTGGGTACCAGCCTACAAAGTACCCAGGACATCTTCAGGGAGCGGTGCCTCAGAAAGGCTGCTTCCATTATTAAGGACCTCCAGCATCCAGGGAATTCCCTTTTCTGATTGTTACCATCAGGAAGGAGGAACAGAAGCCTGAAAGCGCACACTCAGCGATTCAGGAACAGCTTCCCGTCTGCCATTCGATGCCTAAATGGACATTGAATCCTTGAAAACTACCTCACTTTTTAATATATATTATTTCTGTTTTTGCATGATTTTTAATCTCTTCAATATATGTATACTGTTATTTATTTATTTATTTATTTATTTATTTATTTATTATCTTATTTTTCCCTCTCCTTCTAGATTATGTATTGCATTGAACTGCTGCTGCTATGTTAACAAATTTCACCACACATGCTGGTGATATTAAACCTGATTCTGATTCTGATCAGCAGCCCCAAATGCATAAGATACACCCAAAAGTATTCAGGAAGCAAAATTTTTGTTGTCCAGTGTTATCAATGTATGTATATATGCAGTATACAACCCTGAGATTCGCCTTCCCCACAGATAACCATGAAAGCAAGAAAACCATGGAACCTGTTCAAAGAGAAAACATCAAACCCCATCCCCGTGAACAAACAAAAACCAAATTGCACATAGAGAAAACACAAAATGGGAAGAGTCCAGACATATTCAGTTCTGCTCAGTGTTCATTAACTGCAGACTGTCCCGATTCACGATCGGCATGAATGGGTTGGGCTGAAGGACCTCTTTCTATGCTGTACAACAAAGATGCAAATGGACTTGGGAGGCTTCATGCAGGATATCCTAAAA
Organism: Hemitrygon akajei; assembly: GCF_048418815.1. Taxonomy (NCBI): domain Eukaryota; kingdom Metazoa; phylum Chordata; class Chondrichthyes; order Myliobatiformes; family Dasyatidae; genus Hemitrygon; species Hemitrygon akajei. The sequence continues at coordinate 9,054,694 of NC_133124.1, forward strand.
GTTAACCTGCAGGATGAATTGGTGGTAAAGAAGGCAAATGCAATGTTAACATTCATTTCGAGAGGACGAGAATATAAAAACAAGTCTGTAATGCTGAGGCTTTGTAAGGCTTTGGTATGACCACAACTGGAGTATTGTGAGCAGATTTGAATTGAATTGACTTTATTTCTTACATCCTTCACATACATGAGGAGTAAGAATCTTTACGTTATGTCTCCATCTGATTGTGCAATATGCAATCATAGTAATTTCTAATAATTTACAATAAATAGAACAGTCAATGTAACATAGAAATACACTCAAATCTGCATGAGTTAATCAGTCTGATGGCCTGGTGGAAGAAGCTATTGGTCCTGGTCCAGGATCCGTCTGTTGATAAGGGTATAAGGGAACAAGGCGATAAGGGGATTTGTGCCCTTTATCTAAGAAAGGATGTACTGGCATTGGACAGGGTCCAGAGGAGGTTCACGAGAATTATCCCAGGAATGAAAGGGTTAACATATGAGGACCATTTGATGGTCTGGTACTATGCTCGCTGGAGTTTAGAGGAATGAAGGACGATCTCATTGAAACCTATTGAATGTTGAAAGGCCTAGATAGAGTGGACATGAAGAGGATGTTTCCTATAGTGAGGGAGTCTAAGACCAGAAGGCACAGCCTCAGAGTACAAGGATATCCCTTTAGAGCTGAAATGAGGAAGAATTTCTTTAGATAGAGGATAGTGTATCTGTTGAATTCATTGCCATTAATAGCTGTGGAGGCCAAGTCATTGGGTATATTTAAAGTGAAGCTTGATAGATTCTTGATTAGTCGGGGCATCAAAGGTTACAGGGAGAAGACAGAAGAATGTGGTTGAGAGGGATAGTAAATCAGCCATGATGGAATGGCAGAGCTGACTCGATGGGCCAAATGGCCTAATTTTGCTCCTGTGTCTTATGGTCTTATGACTCTATGGCTCTGTGAATATGAACATCACTGAGAGTTTAGTGGGAAATTTGGCAAAAGCTAAACACGAGACAGTCTGCAGATGCTGGAAATCCAAAGCAACATAATAACACACACGCAATAATGGTGAACTCAGCAATTCAGGCAAAATCTATGGAAATGAGTAAACAGTCAATGTTTTGGGCCAAGTATCTTTTTCAGGACTGAGAAGGAAGGGGGAAGAAACCACAGTAAAAAGCTGGGAGGAGGGGAAGGAGGATCGCCAGAAGGTGGTAGGTGAAGGCAGGCAGATGGAAGAGGTAAAGGGCTGGAGAAGAAGGAATCGGATAGGAGAGGAGAGTGCACCATAGGAGGAAGGGAAGGAGGGGGGCCCCAGCTAAAGGTGATAGGCAGGTGAGAAGAGGTCACAGGCCAGAGTGGGGAATGGAGGAAGAGGATGGGAAAAATACTTTTTTTTATTTAGCAAAAACTTTTTTATACTCATAATGAGTAATTTTTTGAATTAAAGAATTGTATTATTTTAACATCAGTTTGCGTCTTGGAGATATTGTGATTGAAAGTGGATGACTGCATGGAGAATCTAAGAGCCACAATAATTGTTCAGTACAAAGTGTTTAAAGGTATTTGTCACATGTTTGTGGCAGCCCAGGAAATTTAGCCTTTTTAAGTGATAGACTTTTGCACAATGTGAAATCAATGGGCAAGCAATATAACACAATTGGTTCCATATTGATAGAATTAGACATTGCTGTTAACGGCACTTGTTATTGATCTGACTGCAAAAGGCGTTCAGGCTTAAAAACAGCCTGGAGCCAAAGCATAAACTCCAGTGTTACTAATGCATGTGAACAGTAACGAAGGTCATAAACATGAGAGATTCTGCAAATGCTGGAAATGCAGAGCAACACGTACAAGATGCTGGAAAAACTCAGCAGGTCAGGCAGCATCTATGGAGAGGAATAAACGGTCGACGTTTCAGGCTAAAAGTGACAAAGAAGGGTCCTGACCCAAGCCTGACAAAAGACTCTGGCCTGAGACAGACAAAAAGTCCCAGCCAGAGACAGATGAAGGGTCTCTGCCTAAGGCTGATGAAGAGTCTAGGCCCGAGACTGGTGAAGGGTACCAACATGAGACAGATGAAGTGTTCTGGCTTGAGGCTGATGAAAGGTCATGGCCTAAGACTAGTGAAGCTTCTAGGCCTGAGACAGATGAAGGGTCCTGGCCTGAAGATGACAAAGGGTCCCAGTCCAAACAAAGGGTCTAGGCCTGAGACAGGTGAAGGGTCCCAGCCCAAGACTGACAAAGTGTCCCAGCCCGAGATTGAGATAGGGTCCCAACTCAGGGCTGATGAAATGTTCCTGCGTGATGGATGAAGGGTCTCTGCCTGAAATGTCGACTTTTCTGTTTGTTCTGCCACTTATTATTTGTATCATTTTCTTTGAATGTGACATCCGCTTAGAGATGGTAGATATGAAATACAATGTGAAGCTTTGTATGGCAGGAGCACAATTCAGAACTATATGTGCGAGAATGGGCCTAGCCAGCAAGATTTTCTAACTGTTAAAATCTGGAAAAAGAGTGAAAGTGATTCACATTGGAAAGACAAATTTCAAAGGTTTCAAAGGTACATCTAATGTCAGAGAAATGTACACAATATACATCCTGAAATTCTTTTTCTTCGCAAACATCCACAAAAACAGAGAGGTGTCCCAAAGAATGAATGACAGTTAAATGTTAGAACCCTAAAATATCCCCCCAGCTCCCCTCTCTCCCGCACATAAGCAGCAGCAAGCAATGATCCCCCCTCCCCCCACTGGCAAAAAAAGCATTGGCACCCGTCACTGAACACTCAAGCGTGCAGCAAAAGCAACAGCAAAGACAGTCTTGCAGTACTCCAAAGACTACACATTCACCCGGTATTCAACATACCACAGGCTCTCTCTCCCTTGAAGGTAGACTACAGGGTTAATGGCAAGATTCTTTGCAGTGTGGAGGAACAGAGTGACTAGAACCACCAATGTTTTGAGATGGAAGGGCCTACAAAAAGTAGTGGATACAGCCCAGTCTATCACGGGTAAAGCCCTCCACACCTTTGAGCACATCTACAAAGAGAACTGTCACAGGAAAGCAGCATCCATCATCAAATACCCCACCATCCAGGCCATGCTCTCTTCTCACTGCTGCCATCAGGAAGAAGGTACAGGAGCCTCAGGACTCACGCTACCAGGTTCAGGAACAGTTATTACCCCTCAAGCATCAGGCTCCTGAACCAGAGGGGATAACTTCACTCAACTTCTCTTGTCCCACCACTGAAGTGTCCCCACAACCTACAGACTCACTTTCAAGGACTCTCCATCTCATGTTCTCAATATTTATTTGTTATTATTATTTTGCACAGTTTGTTGTCTTTTGCATGCTGGTTGTTTGTCCGTCTCTGTCGTGTGTGGTTTTTCATTGATTATAATTTGTTTCTCTGTATTTACTGTGAATGCCCACAAAAATACTTGATACTAAATTTACTTTGAACTTTGAACCGAGGTCTCTTGGGGTCCATGTTGATAGATCCCTCAAAGATGCCATGCAAGTTAATTGGTTGGTTAAGAAGTTGGTAACTCACATTACAACGGAAGGCATGTGGTGTGTTGGCTTCATTAGTCAGGGGATTGGGCACAAGAGCCACGAGGCAATGGTGCAGCTCTGTAAAACTCTGGTTAGACCACATTTGGAATATCATGTTTGGTCCTGGTCATTTCATTATGGGAAGGATGTGGAAGTTTTAGAGAGGTGTAATGGAGATTTACTAGAACGCTGCCTGGATTAGAGAGCATGTCTTACGAGAATAGGCTGAGTGAACTAAAGCTCTTTGGAGCAAAGAGGGAAGATAGAGGTGACTTGATAGAGGTGTACAAGATGGTAAGAGGCATAGACTGAGTGGCGAGCCAAAGAACTTTTTCTATGATGTAAATGACTAATACAAAGGGGCAATTTTTGAAAGTACTGCCAGCAGAAATGGTGGTACGAGTTTGATTTCAACATTTAGGTGAAGTTTGGATAGGTACAGGGATGGGAGGGGTATGAAGTTCCATGGTCCTGCTGTAGGTCAATGGGATTAGGCAGAATTCTGGTTCAGCAACGACGAGATGGGCTGAAGGACCTGTTTCCATGCTGTAGTGGTTTATGATTCTAAGACATCAGGAAAGGTAAGATGAGGGAACAAGAAACCAATCCTCATTGAGTGATCAGAAATGGAGAGAGTGAGCAGTTTCAAGTTCTTGAGTGTCAAGATCTCTGAGGATCTAACCTCATCCAACATATTGATGCAGCTATAAAGAAGGAAAGACAGTGGCTATACTTCATTAAGAGTTTGAGATTTGGTTTGTAATATAACCATCTGAAAACCTCTACAGATGTACTGTGGAGAGTATTCTGACAGGCTGCATCACTGCCTGGTATGGTGGGGGGAGGGGAGGGGGGCAGTGGGCTACTGCACAGGATCAAAAGAAGCTATAGAATGTTGTAAATTTAGTCAGCTTGGGTACTAGCCTCCATAGTATCCAAGACATCTTCAAGAGCAGAGCCTCAGAAAGGCGGTGTCCTATCACCCAGGGCATGAATTCTTCTCATTGTTATGTGACGTATGTGAAGAGCAAGAGGATAAGACGTGAAAGAATAGGACCTATCAAGTGTGACACTGGGAAAGTGTATATGGAACTGGAGGAAATAGCAGAGTTACTTAATGAATTCTTTACTTTCAGTATTCACTATGGAAAAGGATCTTGGTGATTGTAGTGATGACTTGCAGTGGACTGAAAAGCTTGAGCATGTAGATATTAAGAAAGAGGATGTGCTGGAGCTTTTGGAAAGCATCAAGTTGGATAAGTCGCTGGGACCGGATGAAATGTACCCCAGGCTACTGTGGGAGGCGAGGGAAGAGATTGCTGAGCCTCTGGCAACGATCTTTGCATCATCAATGGGGACGGGAGAGGTTCTGGAGGATTGGAGGATTGCGAATGTTGTTCCTTTATTCAAGAAAGGCAATAGAGATAGCCTAGGAAATTATAGACCAGTGAGTCTTACTTCAGTGGTTGGTAAGTTGATGGAGAAGATCCTGAGAGGCAGGAGTTATGAACATTTGGAGAGGTATAATATGATTAGGAATAGTCAGCATGGCTTTGTCAAGGACAGGTCGTGCCTTACAAGCCTGATTGAATTTTTTGAGTATGTGATTAAACACATTGAAGAAGGAAGAGCAGTAGATGTAGTGTATATGGATTTCAGCAAGGCATTTGATAAGGTACTCCATGCTAGGCTTATTGAGAAAGTAACGAGGCATGCGATCCAAGGGGACATTGCTTTGTGGATCCAGAACTTGCTTGCCCACAGAAGACAAAGAGTGGTTGTAGATCGGTCATATTCTGCATGGAGGTCAGTCACCAGTGGAGTGCCTCAGGGATCTGTTCTGGGACCCTTAATGTTCGTGATTTTTATAAATGACCTGGATGAGGAAGTGGAGGGATGGGTTAGTAAATTTGCTGATGACACAAAGGTTGGAGGTGTTGTGGATAGTGTGGAGGGCTGTCAGAGGTTACAGCAGGACATTGATAGGATGCAAAACTGGGCTGAGAAGTGGCACATGGAGTTCAACCCAGATAAGTGTAAAGTGTTTCATTTTGGTAGGTCAAATATGATGGCAGAATATAGTATCAATGGTAAGACTCTTGGCAGCGTGGAGGATCAGAGGGATCTTGGGGTCCGAGTCCATAGGACACTCAAAGCAGCTGCGCAGGTTGATTCTGTGGTTAAGAAGCCGTATGGTGTATTGGCCTTCATCAATCGTGGAATTGAATTTAGGAGCTGAGAGGTAATTTTGCAGCTATATAGGACCCTGGTCAGACCCCACTTGGAGTACTGTGCTCAGTTCTGGTTGCCTCACTACAGGAAGAATGTGGAATCCATAGAAAGGGTGCAGAGGAGATTTACAAGGATGTTGCTTGGATTGGGGAGCATGCCTTATGAGAATAGGTTGAATGAACTTGGCCTTTTCTCCTTGGAGCAATGGAGGATGAGGGGTGACCTGATAGAGGTGTATAAGATGATGAGAAGCATTGATCGTGTGGATAGTCAGAGGCTTTTTCCGAGGGCTGAAATGGTTGCCACAAGAGGACACAGGTTTAAGGTGCTGGGGAGTAGGTACAGAGGAGATGTCAGGGGTAAGATTTTTACTCAGAGAGTAGTGAGTGCATGGAATGAGCAACCAGCAATGGTGGTGGAGACGGATACAATAGGGTCTTTTAAGAGACTTTTGGATAGGTACATCGAGCTTAGTAAAATAGAGGGTTATAGGTAAGCCTAGTAATTTCTAAGGTAGGGACAGGTTCAGCATAACTTTGTGGGCTGAAGGGCCTGTATTGTGCTGTAGGTTTTCTATGTTTCCATGTTACTGTTTGGAAGGAGGTACAGAAGCCTGAAGGCACATGATTCAGGAACAGCTTCTTCCCCTCTGCCATCCGATTCCTAAATGAACATTGAACCCATGGACTTACTTCTGCTTCTGATTCTGACTAATAATTAGAAACTGAACTTGCAGTGGGTGTAGGAATAATATTTAGAAATAAACTATACTAAAATTTTGAATTATTTACAAAGGATTTTTTTTTGTAAAGCTAATTCTTTAAGCATGTTTTCATTGCTGATTAGAAGAGTTCTACACATTGTGCATTGAGCAATTCCAGTTATAATGAGACTACCAGCAGCCAAGCAGAACAGTAATGGAGCTAATTTGCAACCAGCTCTATCAATCTTCTTGAATAGACACAGGACAAAATTAAAAACATTACATCGGAACATTCACAGCATTCTCGATAAGGGAAATGCTTATTAATTAGTGACACAAATAAAAAAAAATGTTGTAGTTGTGATCTAATTGCCATTATGAGAATTTGGCTGCAGGGTGATCAAATCTGGGAGCAAATTACACTGGACAACAAAGATTTTCCTTCCTGAGTACTTTTGGGTGAATTTTATGGATCTTGGGCTGCTGATTATGAAAATCACTTTGAAATTTCCCTATCACGCACCTTTTTTTAAAATCACCTATATTTGTTATTTTGATTCATAATTCAAGTCAATTAAAATGTTGTTCACAATGTAAGTAGAAAAGTTTCCTATCTTGTCCTGACATGCCTTGGCATGATTAGGCAGGGCAGATGCTGCATGACAGGACAGGTTTTAGAAAGCCATTCAATTTCTGTGAAGGATTTCGATATATGACAGATGTTTCCTAGAATAACTGATGCCAAGATTAAGGAAAACATTTGTGTTCGTCCACAAAACGAACAGGTAATCAATGACAGGCAATTTGAAAAACCTCTAGTGGGACTGGAGAAAATTGGATGGAAGGCATTCAAAGATGTTATTGAAAATTTTCTTGGCAACTACAGAGCACCAAACGACATTGGCAACATGCTTCAAGCATACAAAACCATGAAGTGCAACACGTCACTAAAGATTCATTTTCTGCATTCCCATTTAGACTTCTTCCCTGCAAATCAGTGACGAGCATAGTGAAAGGTTTCACCAGGACGTTGTGGTCATGGAGAACCAGTATCAGGACAAATGGAATCCATCAATGCTGGCTGATTACTGTTGGACACTTAAGCAAGAAGCCTCAGACACTGAATACAAATGAAATTTTTCAACAAAACTTTTTTAGCTTAGTTGAACTATTGCAATGTGCTAGTGCCATTATGCAATTAAACACATTATATTCAAAAAAAGTTAATAACCTTTTTCTCCAAATTTCTACATGATATTCATCATCATCATCATGTGCCACACTCTGCCAGAGCCTCGGTGACCACTTTCTTCCGCTGCGATCTGTCGGCAGTCAAACCTCTCACATCTCTGGCAGTGAGGCTGGTCCACTTCTTGCTGTTGTCTGTACTCTATTGTACTCTGTCTGCCTCGGGAGTGGCTTCCTTCTACTCTGCCCTCAAGCACAGTGCGTTCCAGTGTGTCATCAGTTCTTGAGATATGTCCAAAATAAAGAAGTTTCCTTTGGATAACGGTTTCCAGAAGTATTGGTTTTGTGCCAATCTTTTCTAGGATGAAATTGTTGGATCTCCTTTCAATGGATGATTCCCTGAGGATCCGTCTGTATGTCCACATCTCAAATGCTGTTGACTTCTTTTCATCAGTTGCTTTTAGGGTCCATGTTTCACAGCCATATAGGTTTACTGGCCAGACGAGACTCTTGAGGAGGCATATCTTGGTGTCAGTGCTCACAGATCCAACTTTCCAGATGTTCCAGAGTTTGGTAGTGCTTGTGCGTGCCATTGCTGGCCTGCCTTTGCCTTATTTCCTTGCTGCACTCGTTCGTGTCATTTAGCTCTGCACCGAGATGTATAAAGGAGGACACTTGTTCGACCTTGTTGTTTCCGATGTAGATGTCAGCTTGAATTGCAGTTTTGCTTATCACCATAACTTTGGTCTTTCTGTCATCTATCAGCAATCCAAATTCAGCAGAGACTTTTGCAACATTGTTGAGTAGTGCTTGTAGGTCTTCTTCTGTAGTGGCTAGCAGGGCTGTGTCATCTGCGCATCTCAAGTTACTGATGGTTCTTCCTCCTATTTTAATGCCATTGTTGTCTGGAATTGCCAGTCTCATGATCATCTCAGTGTAGATGTTAGAAAAGTGTGGAGAAAGGATGCAGCCTTGGTGGACTCCTTTCCCATTGCAGAATGATTCAGTTTCGCCAGATGTGGTCCGAAGGCTGGAGGATTGCACAGCATACAGTGTTTCTAGAAGAGCCACTAGGTGTGGTGCTATGTCCAGTTGAATCATTGTCGTCCACAGTTTGGTGTATTGGACACAGTCAAACGCCTTTGAGTAGTCTGTGAAGCAAATGTACGGGCGGTATCGACCTCTCTCATTTTCTCCATTATTAGGCACATGTTGAAAAGCTGGTCCCTGGTACCTCAGCCACTCCTGAATCCAGCCTGTTCGAGTGCAATTTCTCTATCTACGTAGTTCTTTAGTCTCTCAGAGATGATTGTGAGTAGGACCTTGCTGGTGTGTGATACCAATGCAATTGTTCTGTAATTACTGCACTGCAGGAGCTCCCCTTTCTTGGGAATTGGAATGTAGACAGATTTGCACCAGTCTGTTGGCCATTTGCCAGTCTTCCAGATGGCGCAGACAATGCGGTGCAAGATGTGGGCCATTGAGGTGCCTGTTACTTCCAATAGTTCTGCTGGTATGTTGTCTAGACCAGGTGCTTTATTCTTTTTAATCTTCTTGATTGCTCTTTCTACTTCTGACAGTAGTGGCTCTGGTTCATGTTCCAGTGTTGTCCAGTCAATGGCTTTGTCACGGTTTTCATTCTTGTGATTTTCATAGAGTTTCTTGGTGTACTCGAGCCAACTTCCCTCACATCTGCATCCTCTGTCAGAATTTTTCCTTCGTCATTTTTGATTGCACCAATTCTTGGTGTGAAGGTGCCGGTAAGTTCTTTTACTGCAGCATAAGCTACCTTGTTGTTGCCTTTGTTGGCCTGATAAAGTGATAAAAGTAGTCTAAAATTATACTTCCATTCAGCTTAAAACATGCTATCATAATGACAAAACATTTCTGAGGAAGCAACATGGTTGAAAACATTTACTGTCCGTGTTATTAAAGGATGTTTGGCATTTAGGAAGGACAGGCAAGAAAGAAAACACAAAGGGTGGTAAAGGACTATTAATAAGAGTGGAGATTATTGCAGTGATAAGAAATTATCTTGACTTGATACATCATGAATTAGAATTAGTCTGGATCAAGCTAAGAAATAGACAAGGGTGAGAAAACATTGGTCAGGTAATTTATAGGCGGCCAAGCGGTGGATTGTAATGTTGACCATGTTCGGAATAAGGAAATGAAAGGGGAATGGAGTGATCATTGGAGTTTATAACCTAACTACAAATCAAATATGTCATAATATTTATGGAATGTAAATGAGATGCTTTTCTGAATCAGTAGATGAAAATCAAGGGAATCTGTTGGGGTTGTCTATTGTGTCTGGTGCTACCGAAGCAGTGTCCTCTATATCGATCAGGCCCAGCGTAAATTGTGGGACCACTTCGTCGAGCAACTCCGCTCCATCGCCACAAACATGACTTCCTGGTGGCCAAACATCTTACTACCGATTCCTACTCCAGTTCCAACATGTCTGTCCATGGGCACCTCTTGTGCCAAGATGAGGCCACCTCAGGGTGGAGCAGTAACACCTTGTACTCCATCTGGGTAGCCTCCAACATAATGGCATGAATGTTGATTTCTTCTTCCAGCAAAATAATTTTCTCCCTCCACTCTCTTCTTCCCCTATTCCCCACTCTGGCCTCTTACATCTTCCACCAGCCTATCACTTCCCCCTGGGTCCCCTCCTCATTCCTTTTCTCACATGGTGCACTCTCCTCTCCTATCAGATTACATCTTCTCCAGTCCTTTACCTATCACTTTCTGCTACCCACTTTCCCCTCCACACCCTTTTATCCCGCCATCTTCCCTCTTCCTTTGCACTCCCAAAGAAGGATCTCGGCCCAGAATATCATCTATTTATTCATTTCCATAGGTGCTGCTTGGCCTGCTGAGTTCCTCAGCATTGTGTGTGTGTTGCTCTGGATTTCCAGCATCTGCAGACTTTCTCGTGTTTGGAAAATACTATTTTGGATCATGTTTTTTTTTCGCAATGAGAAAGGATTTATTGATAACCTTCTCAAGGACCTACAGAATCATAATCATGTTTATTATCACTAACGCATGTGGCGAAATTTGTTGTTTTATCTCAGCAGTACATTGCTGTACATAGAAAGTAACACTATAAGTCACAATAAGAAATTTAAGATGTGAATGAATAGTGCAATATGAGAGCAAAGCAGTGAGGTAGTGTTCATTGCAGGATGAGTCAGTGGTGAGGAAGGCAATTGCAGTTCGAGGGAAATAGAATATAAGAGCAAGGTTGTCATACTGAAGCTTTATAAGGCATTCGTCAGACCGCACTTGAGCATTGCGAGCGACTTTGGGCCTCCATCTGGCATTGAAGAGGATCCAGAGGAGGTTCACAAGAAGCATCCTGGGAGTGAAAGGGTGTATGATGACTCTGGGTCTGTACTCACTGAAGTTTAGAAGAATGAGGGGGAATCTCGTACTGAATATTGAAGGGCCTAGACAGAGTGAACTTTGAGAGGATGTTTCCTGTAGTGGAAGAGTCTAAGACTAGAGAATGTAAGCCTCGGAATATAAAGACATCCCTTTAGAATGGATGAGGAGGAATTTCTTTAGCCAGAGGATGGTGAATTTGTGGTATTATTCATTTGACTGTGGAGGCCGTCATTGGGTATATTTAAAGCGGAGGTTGATAGGTTTTGATTTGTCAGGATGTTAAAGGTTACAGGGAGATAGCAGGAGAATACAGTTGAGAGGGATAATAAATCAGCCATGATGGAATGGCAGAGAAGACTTGATGGGCCAAATGGCCTAATTCTACTCCCATATCTTTTGGCTCAATGGTCTTAAGGTTTCATATGCCATTCAGAAATCTGATGGCAGAGGGGAAGAGGCTGTCCCTAAAACACTAAGTCTGTGTCTTCACCCAGACGGAACTAATAAGAAGAGGGTGTGTCCTGGGTGATGAGGGTCCTTAATGGTGGATGCTGCCTTTTTGAAGAAACGTCTTTTGAAGATTTCTTCAATGGTGGGGAGGTTAGTGCCCAGAATGGAGCTGTCTGAGTTTATAACCCTCTGCAGCTTTTTCCAATCCTGTGCAGTGGTGCCTCCATACAGACGATGATGCGACCAGTTAGAATGCTCTCTACAGTACATGTGCTGAAATTTCTAGAATCCTTAGTGACTCAATCTTCTCAAACTCCAAGTGAAATATAGCCACTGCATGCCTTCTTCATAATTACATCAATTTGTTGGCCCGAGATAGATTCACTGTCGCTTTGATGCCGAGGACTTTGAAACTGCTCACCCTTTCCTCTGCCGACCCCTCGATGAGGACTGGTGTGTGTTCCCTTAATTTCCCTTTCTTAAAGTCCACAATCAATTCCTTGATCGTGCTGATGTTGACTGCAAGGTTGTCATTGCAACGACAACTTGTCCAGCTGATCTATCTCAATCCTGTACATCTCATCACCATCTGAGATGTTGCCAACAAGAGCTGTGTCATTGGCAAATTTATCGATGCATCTGGGAAAGAGTGATGCTAATATGACAGAATTTGGCATTGAGTCTAATCATGATACTGCTCAATGCCAAATGTCAGAGCTTGAACATGAACAATATGAAGGTACGAGAGGAAAGGTAGCTGTGGTTGATTAAGGAAAGACATCAAAAAGTATGATGGAAGACAGGAAATGGGTGTTGCACTGGGCTGAGATCCTTCATCAGGATTGGAAAGGAAGGGGGATGAAGCCAGACTAAGACTGTGGGTGGAGGGGAAGGAGTACAAGCTGGTAGGTGATAGGTAAGAGCAAATAAGGGGGAAGATGGGTGGGTGAAGTGAGAAGCCATGAGATGAAAGGTGGAAGAGGTAACGAGCTAAAGAAGAGGGAATTTGATGCAAGAGGAGAATGGAACTTGGAGAAAGGAAAGAAGGGCAGGCACCAGAGGGAGGTGTGGGCAGGCGAGGAGAAGGGGTAGCCAGAATGGGGAATAGATTTCCAAAGTTATAAATCTATAAAGTTATCAAATTGATTTACACACTTGCAGAAATAGCAGACAACGTGAAGATTGGGAACATTTTAAAAATCAGCAAGGGCTGAAGAAGTTGGTAAAGACAAGGCAGAATATGAGAGTGGACTGTTCAGAAACAAAGAAATTTGATATAAGAGCTTTTAAAGGCACAAGGTTACATTTGAATTCCTTACAGACACAGACAGGAGAATTGATAGAGAGATAAGGGAACAGGAGAGGAAATAATTAACTATCTTGCATCCATCTTCAGGAAAGAAGGCAGATAAAAACATGCCAAAATAATAGGGAATCAAGGAACTAGTAATAAAGGGAAATTGAAATAACTAAATATTATTAATATCTTTTATCATTACCCATTCTAGTTCTCTTCTTACCCCTTCTCCTCACCTGCCCATCACCTCTGTCCTCTCTTGTCAGATTCCTTGTACTTTAGCCTTTTACCTCTTCCACCTGTCACCTCCCACCTTCCCCACACACCCACCTTCCCTGTCACCTGGTCTCACCTGCCAGCTTTTACTCGCTCCCCTCGCCTTCTTATTCTGGTTTCTTCGCCTTTCCTTTACAGTTCTGATGCAGTTCTTTGGTCTCTACCCAAAACATCAACTTATAATTCCCCTCCATTGGCGCTGCCTGACTTGCTGAATTCCTCCAGCATTTTGTGTGTGTTACTCAAGAATTTATGCATCTGCAGAATCTCTTGTGTTTACAAGAACCGTATTAAGGAAATTCAAGAAACACACACAGAATACTGGAGGAACTCAGCAGACCAGACAACTGTGGAAAAAAAGTACAGTCAACATTTCGGGCCAAGACATCTCTTGCCTGACCGTACTTTTTTCCATAGATGCTGCCTAGTCTGCTGCGTCCCTCCAGCATTTTGTGTGTGTTGCTTGGATTTCCAGCATCTGCAGATTTTCTCTTGCTTGTGTAAGGGAAGTTCATACAATGAAAACTTGTCTTTCTGATCTAAAAGAGTTTTAAAGAACTCATTTCAAAGACAGTAGATCAGCTAGAGGAAGTTCAGCAAAACTAGAAGGAGTTAGTCAGCACTGTAGCATAGCAATTAGTGTAACACTGTGACAGCTCAGGATATTCCAGAGTTCAGAGTTCAATCCCGGCACTGTTCTCTAAGGAGTCTCTGTATGTCCTCCCTGTGGAATGTGTTGGACACGTCATCAAAGGACATGGTGATAATGTTGGAAAATAGCACTGAGGTAGAAGACCAGATATGATCTTGATGAATAATGGAGCCTGCTCAGGGAAAGTAGTCTGGTTTCTATTTTCTATTAACCTACATTGGATGGATTCATAAATTTTCTACTTGGTAGGAATGGATTAGAATTGTTATGTTTAGTTAGTAAATGATTGAGAAATTCAATCGGGCATGAAAATATGTTAAAACAATTTGTCCAGGTAATACTTACAGAAAAAATTTATGTTTGCATATCGACCCAATCATGCTGTGCTCAACAATGACGTCAGGAGTTCTTGGCACAAGCTGAAATGATTCACAACTGGGCTTCCCAAAGCACTAGACATAACCAAAGTTCAAAGTAAGTTTTATTATCTAAGTATAAATATGTTATAATATACTACCCCAAGATTCATTTTCTGCAAAACATTTGCAGGAAAATAAAGAAATAGAATGAAATCTATGAACAATCATACATAAAGTCTGTGTATAATGTGCAAAAGAAGACAAACTGTGCAAATAAAAAAATAACTGAGAACATGAGTTGTAAAGAGACTTGAATCTGTAGGTTGTAGAGTCAGTTCAGTGTTGTGAATGAAGTTATCCACGCTGGTTTGAGATCCTGATGGTTAAAGGGTGTAATAGCTGTTCCTGAAGCTGGTGGTGTGGGACCTAAGGCTTCTATACCTCCTGATGGTAATGGAGAGAAAAAGCATGGCCTGGATGGTGGGGGTCTTTGATGATGGGTGTTGCTTTCTTGTGACAGTGGGGAAAGTTTTGCCTGTTATGGACTGGGCTGTATCCACCACTTTCTGTAGTCTTTTCCATTCCTGGGCATACCAGGCCATGATGCAACCAGTCAGGATACAATCCACTGTGCATCTATAGAATTTTAAAGCTTCAGGAGATATTCCAATTCTAGAAACATTTCTAAGTAAGTAGATGTGCTGTTGTGTCTTATTCATGATGGCACTTTGTCCCAGGACAGATTCTCTGATATGATAAAGCCTTGAAATTTAAGGTTACTGCCTCTCTCCCCCTCTGATCCCCTAATGGCTCATGGACCTCCAGCTTCTTCCTTCTGTTGTCAATAATGATCTTGTTGGTCATTCTGATGAGAAATTGTTGTTGTGGCACCATTCAATCAGATTTTCAATCTCACTCCTATATGCCAATTCGTCACCACCTTTGTGATGTTATCAGCATAATTAACTGTGGCGTTGGAGCTGTGTTTAGCCACACAACCATAGACATTAAGCAAGTAGAGCAGAGGGCTAAGTGCACAGCCTTGTGGTGCACCCATGCTGATGGTGATTGTGGAAGAGATCTTCTGCCGATCCATATTAACAGGGATCTTCTGGGGAGGAAATTGTGGATATAACTGCTCAGGGAGGTATCAAGGCGCAGGTCTTGGAGCTTATAAAGAATAACTTTATTTGGCACATGTACATCAAAACAGACAGTAAAATGTGTTGTTTTCCAAGGCCTGCAGGTGTTGCTACACTTCCAGTACCAACATAGCATGCCCACAACTTACTAACCCTAACCAGTCCCTCTTCAGAACATGGGGGGGGGGGGGGGGTTGGGGGGACTGGAGGAAACCCACGTAGCTGTAGGGTGAACACTCAAACTCCTGACAGCTGCAGGAATTGAATACCCATCTTACAGCTGGTGCTGTAAAGCATTGTGCTAACCGCTATTCTGAAATGGGCTTCAGAGGGATGATAGTGCAGGATGCTGACTTGTACTAGGTGGAGAGCATTCAGGCGTATGGACCTTCACTGTCTAGGTGTTCCAGAGCTGAGTGAAGAGGCAATGAAATGGCATCAGCTGTTGACCAGCTGTGATGGTACCACTGGAGCAGAACTGCTGGGAGTCACTTGGCAGATTAGAAAGCAGTGAGTAGCAGGGCAGCAGAACAGGTGCCGGAGATAAACTTCTGAATGATATTAGCGATCATGGATCAAGGAGCAACTTTATTTGCCATATACATACATTTCCATGCATTAGGAATTTTCTGTGGTGTGTTGGTCAGGGCACACCCTGCAACAAAAAGAACAACCTTCAACAATTATAAAGAACAAAGAGTTACAGCTCGCATGCGCTCCTTGCACCGGCTGTGGTGCATACACGCCCGATTTCAAAGTTTAAGAGAAGTCTGGATATGTACATTGATGGCAGAGGTATGGAGGGTTATGGTTCCGGTGCAGATCAATGGGATTAGACAGTCTAAATGGTTTGGCACAGAATAGATGGGCCAAAGGGTCTGTTTCTGTGCTGTATTTTTGGTTGACTCCATATAAAAAAGTTAGGGGTTGGTATGGATATAGAATAAAATGTGCTCAAGTACATAAATACCAACATATATTTACAATGTAAACATTATAAAAAGTTGTTTGAAGTGTTTACAGTGCAGTGACAGGGATAATAGATAGAGGGAGTGGTGTGGGAGGTAACTAGAAAGGTTGATCAGATTAACTACCTGGGGGAAGAAACTTTTATGTTTTAGTAGCCCTATAGTGCTTTCCAGAAGGGAGCTTTTGGAAAAGGCAGTTTACTGGGTGGGTAGTGCCCGCAATGATTTTTTCCTGCCCACTTCTTTGTCCTGGACACATGTAAGTTCTCCAGTGATGGTAGACTGACTGCAGCCAATGACCTTTTCTGTTGTCCTGACAGTTTGCTGTAGAAAGGAAGATCTGCATTCTCAAGGTCTCAGGAAGTTAACCAGAAGACAAATGAAGCATTGGTTGACGTAAGTGGCCAAGTAGGGGAATGACAAGGGTTATGTCTGGGTACTGACTGTGGCTGCAGATAGTTATTTAATTACCTCATCTGGATGCTCAAATTTTTTAAATTTTATTTTTATTTTTAATTTTATTAAGTTACAGTGTGGAGCAGGCTCTTCTGGCCCTTTAAGCTGCGACGCCTGGCAACATCTGATTTAACCCTAGCCTAATTATGGAGCAACTCACAACGACCAATTGCCATATCAATTGGTACATCTTTGGACTGTGGGAGGAAACCCATCCAGTCACGGGGCAAATGGACAACCTCCTTAAAGACAGCCACAGTAGTCATCAGGGAAACCGTCAGGTATCCTAAATTCCCACATCTGAGTAGTGGAGCATTCCATCCTGATTACTCTATACCAACAAAGAAAAAGGCTTGCCTCTTCTTAACTGTGCCTACGCCTGTTCAAGCCAAAGCCTCCACACTTTATCACTGGCAAACTCTTACAATGGCGTCTCTACTTGAGCCTACCCTCGTTTAATCTGCAGCTGAGGTTAGGCCTCTGACGCTGACAGTTTCCGCACCTGTACAGTCCAAAAAGGTAGGCCTTGTCCACATCTGCTCTTTTATCCTTTCTCCTGACTTCCATACAGGCCCAATACACACACCTGTCACCTGGGTTACCAAGAAAGGACTGGCTTTAACAGAGTCTGCTCTTTTCACTTTGGGCAAACAACCAGGGTAGGTCTTACCCAGTGAGTGGCAGGGCACTGAGGAGTGTGGTAGAACAAAGAGATCTGGGAATACAGGCCCATAATTCATTGAAAGTGGTGGCACAGGTAGAGAGGTTCACAAAGAAAGCTTGGCCTTCAGAAATCAAAGTACAGAGTACATGAAATGGGACATCATGTTGAAGTTGCATAAGACCTAATGAGGCCTAATTTGGAATATTGTTTGCAGTTTTGTTCTCCTACTACAGGAAAGATGTAAATAATATACAGAGTACAGAGAAAGTTTACAAGGATGCTGCCGGGATTGGACTGCAGGACGGATTGAATAGGTTAGGACTTTATACCTTGGAATGTAAAAGACTGAGAAGAGATTTGATAGAGGTATACAAAATTATGTGGGGGTATAGAAAGGATGAATGCAAGTAGGTTGTTTCCACTGAGGTTGGGTGTGACTACAACTAGAGGTCATGGGTTAAGAGTGAAAGATGAAAAGTTTAAGGAGAACATGATGGGAAAATTCTTCACTCAGAGGTTCGAAAGAGTGTGAAACAAGCTGCCAATGCAAGTGGTGCATGCGAGCTCAATTTCAACATTTAAGAGAAGTTTGGATAGATACATGGATGGTAGGGGTATACAGGGCTATGGTCCCAGTGTAGGTAGGCAGATGGGAGTGGGCAGTTTAAATAGTTCAGCATGGACTAGATGGGTTGAAGAGCCTGCTTCTGTGTTCTGCTTCACTATGATTCTGTGACTCTATGAGTTAGAGATGCTGGGAGTGTGGCTGAGACTGGCCATTTACATCCAGACCAAGTGATTGCAGATATCTGGGGACATATGCTTGTCTTCATAGGTTAGGGCATGGAAAATAAAAGTTTGGATGTGATGTTGCAGTTTTGCAGAACAATTGTTAAACTGAATTTGGAGTATAATGAGCGGTTCTGCTGGCCACATGGGGGGGAGGGGGGGATGTGTTCGACCTGGAGAGAGTCCAGAGGAGATTCACTTGGATATTACGTGCTTTGGAAAACTTTAGTTATGAGAAATCAAATTTCAAAATAAATTTATTATCTAAGTATTTATATGTCACCAATTACTAACCTGAGATTCATTTTCTTGCGGGTATTCAGAGTAGAAGAATGAAATACAATAGAATCCATGAAAAACCATTTGCAAAGACTGACAAACAACCAATGTGCAAAAGAAGATAAACTATGCAAATACATAAAATACATAAACAACAAATAATAATAATAATAATTATTATTATTATTAACCCAAGCAAGTAAGTTAATAGAAAAGCTAAGGAAATACTAAGGAAGTATAAGGTCCATACAAGATATGATTAACCTGACAAAAGCATTGTAGAATCTATAGATACACTAAATCAAAAGCTTGGTGCCTACAAAGCCAAACTAAATAGATACATGAAATGCACTAGATAAAAAAACAAAATTATCAGTACAAAAAATGCAAAAAAGGTTTATACAGGACATTGAAACTAAATTAGACGCACCAAAATGTCACCAACCCTAGCTCAGAATTACCAACAAACACAGAGACAATGAACTTTTGGTCTAATATCTGGTCAAGCAAAGTGATGCACAATCAAGAAGCAAGCAGGAGCGCGTGCACACACACACACACACACACACACACACACACACACACACACACACACACACACACACACACAGACACAGACACACACACACACACACACACACACACACACACAGACACACACACACACACACACACACACACACACACAGCAACACACACACACACACACACACACACAGCAACACACACACACACGCGCACGCGCGCGCACGCACGCACGCACGCACGCACGCACGCACACACACACGCACACACACACGCACACACACACGCACACACACACAGTTACAATGGATATGCTGAAAGTGGTTATAAAAAACACCCACAATTGGAAAAGTACCAGCAATGATGATATTCATAATTATTGATATAAAAAATGTACTTGCCTTCATCTGTACCTATTAATGCATATCAACAACTTTCTTAAAATTCCTGAAAAGGTGTCTGAATTTTTGACAGAAGGTAAAACACATCTTTAACCTAAAGGAGAAATCACAGATGGCCCATCAAAATATTGTCCTATTACTTGTTTACAAACCATATATAAAATTGTACCATCACGTATCTCACAACGAATCAGCACTCACTTAGATAACCGCAATATACTTACAGAAGAGCAGACAGGATGCCGTAAGGGGATGAAAGGATGTAAAGAACAACTGATAATAGATTACGTAATTCCAACTCAAGCCTAGGGGAAAAGCAGAAATCTTTCATGTTGTTATATTGACTACCAAAAAGCATTTGACTCTGTCCCACACTTGTGGTTAATAGATGTTCTTTATATATATATATAAACTACACCCAATACATGAAATTCCTTCAACATCTGATGAAGCATTGGTGTACTGTAATCACCCTATCTGTTAACAACCAAAAAAAACCAACCCCTGACACCAAAATAAACTGAGGCATTTCCAGGATGACTCTTAAGTTCACTATGGTTCTGTCTAGATTTAAACAGAAGGGTTCCTTGTAGCATTACAGGACCAGGTGGTTAACACAAAAATGATCAAAGATTCATAATAAAAGACCAATAAATTCAAGGCGATAAATGTGGAAAATGCCAAGGAAAACCAGAAACACATTAGAGGATCCTGTAGCAGTTTAACTCAATCTGATTACTTACACAGGCACAATCAAGTGGCAAACATCATTCATCAAGATCTTGCTTTAAAATACAAACTCATAAAAGAGACCATACCCTACTAAAAATGCAAGCCTGATTCAGTCCCACAAATTATATTACAACCGATCCATTATTGCAGATAGGACAATCCATAATCACAGTCCAGATACAATAATACAGGATAAACAAGCAGGAATAACTTACTTAATAGATATAGCCATTCCAAACACACACAACTTACAGAAATCAATAAGTGAAAAACAGCAGAAATATGCTGAATTAAAAGAGGAAATTGAAAGACTATGGAACATGAACAGGGTATACATTGTCCCTATGGTAATATCTACATCTGGTATCATCCCAAAGTCACTACACTATTGTGTAAACAATTAGGGGTACACAGTAACATCTATGTAAATATACAGCAAGGCACAATACTAAACACCACTAGAATAGTCTGAAAGTTCCTAGCAATTGAGAAATGAGCGTGCTTGTCTATGCATGTACCTCAGGTTTTACCAGCTTGAGCTGAGAAAAAAATTAAAATATAATAATAAATAGATATAAGGATAGATAGATAGATAAATAAATAATACTGAGAACATGAGATGTAGTCCTTGAGAGTGAGTCCACCAGCTGAGTTCAGTGTTGAAGTGTGTGAAGTTACTCACGCTGGTTCAGGTAATAACTGTTCCTGAACCTGGTGGTGTGGAACCAAGGGCTCTTGGACCTCCTTTTGAATGGCAGCAGCAAGAAGAGAGCATGAACTGGATGGTGGGGCAGGGAGGTCCTTGATGATGGAGGTCGTTGACGATGTCCTGTTACTAAAGTGGCCACTGAGGGCACATGAGGACACTCCAGAGTGAATCAGAGCATCTCAATATAGATTAGTCACTAATTTTCAGACCCATGGAGAGAAGAAGGTGGTAGTGTTCCCTGGTATTGTGTTGGACTCGCGTGTCTTTGAGATACAAACTAATAACTTATATGGTCATAATTTATAGATGATTCAGAACGCAGACAAATTAATGGCTTGATTATATAGGATGTAATGTCAAAATTTAGAAAACACAGGAATAAGAGAGATAGTTTTCTCCGTAAGACATCTATCGCATGCAGAAGAAATTTAAAGTCAAGACATAAACACAAGAGATTCCACAGATGCTAGAAATCTAAAGCAACACCCACAAAATGCTGGAGGATCTCTGCAGACCAGGCAATATTTATGGAAATGAATAAATAGTCGATATTTTGGGCCAAAATCCTTCTTCAGGACTGGAAAGGAAGGGGAAGAGGCCAGAATAAAAAGGTTGGGGGATGGGAAGGAGAACTAGCTAGAAGGTGATAGGTGAAGCCAGATGGGTGGCAAAGGTAAAGGGCTGGAGAGAAAGGAATCTGAAAGGTGAGGTGGGTGTAAATGATCGACTGATTTGGTTTGGCTGATTTAAGCTCCGGATCAGTTTGGAAAGGTCAGGCTGTCAGGGCTGGAGGAGAGGGACAGGCTGGTTCAGGTCACTACTCCACGAGGTTTACTCATCTCTGTGCTGAAGTGAGGCTGTGACCTGCAAGTAGTAGGCTCCTGAATTTGCTGAGGTGATGACTGGCTTCGCGGATGTGGACTCACTTTCGTGAACTTCAATTGTTTGCTGGCTCTTGTTGATTGCCCAATTTTTTTTTTTCTGCATCTGTTCCATGGTTTGTTTCGTGGCTGTCTGTGGAGAAGATGAATACATTCTTTGATAATAAGTGTACTTACGAATCTTCTGGGTGTTCAACAGTCTTTTTTTTAATGGGTTCTATTGGGTTTCTTTGTTTTGTGGCTGCTTGTAAGGAGACAAATCTCAAGGTTGTATATAGTATACATACTTTGATAAATAGGCTGTGGTTAAATGAGAGATGCAGCTCATCAGGGCAGAATGGCCTGTTCTGCACTGAATCTCTAAATAATAATAAAATAACAAGAAGGCTCCCTAAAAATATAATTACTGGAAAATTTTCTGAACAATTGCATGTTTATATCATGTAGACCATAAGACATAAGGGCAGAATTCAGCCATTTGGCCCATCAAGTCTGCTTTGTCTCTCATCATGTCTGATTTACTATCCCTCTCAACCCCGTTCTCCTGCCTTCTCCCTGTAACCTTTGACCTCGATTATTCAAGAACCTATCAAGCTCCACAATAAATATACCCAGTGAATTGGCCTGCACGGCTGCCTGTAACAATGAATTCCACAAACTCAAACAACTCTGGCTAAAGAAGATATTCCTCATCTCTGTTCTAAATGGACTGTTTCTATTCCGAGGCTGTGCCCTCTGGTCCTAGACTATCCCAGTGCAAGAAAAATGCTCCCCACATCCACTTTGTCTAGACCTTTCAATATTCAATAGGTTTCAATGAAATTCCACCCCCCCATTCTTCTACATTTGTACGAGTATCAACTCAGAGACATCAAATGCTCTTCACAGGTTAACCCTTTAATTCCTGGGATCATTCTAGTGAGCCTCCTCTGACCCTTTCTAATGCCTTTCTTAGATAAGGGGCACAAAACTGCTCACAATGCTCCAAGTGTGATCTGACCAATGTTTCATAATGCCTCAGCTTTATGTATGCGATTTGTTTGAAAACACTGTGGCTGTTCTCTTTCGAGAATAGTGAGATTAGGGGGAGATTTGAAAGAGGATTCAAAACCTTAAAGTCATTTCGAGAGTAAATAATAATATTTTTCCAATGGTCAGCGAGTCAGTGTGTGGAGAACACAGATTTGAAATAATTGGCATAAGAACCAGATAATACCATTTCTCAAAGTTCAAAGTAAATTTATTATCAAAGTATTATATACATCACCACATACTACTCTGAGATTCATTCTCTTACTGTTATTCATAGTAGATAGAAAGAAGCACGATAGAATCAATGGAAATCTACACAGAAACAAAGACTGATATCCAATGTGGAAAGACAAAATGTCCAAATAAATAATACTGAGAACATGAGTTGTAGAGGCCTTAAAAGTGAGTCCATAAGGTTGTGGAATCAGATCAGAGTTGATAACAGTGAGCAGGCAGCCTGGTCTGAGTGGTTGGGATTCTTTTCAGCAGTTTGTTGCAGTCTGAATGCAGAGTCAGTAATGGTAGCAAAAAGCAAATTCTACAGAAAAAGAAATGTATACAAAGAGAATAAGTCAATGCCCAAAAAGGAAAAGAATGATGCCGTGGTAAATATGTTAGAGATACTTTCTTGCACCTCCCCTCTTCTTCCATTTCCCACTCTGGACATTTGTCTCTTCTCACCTGTCTATCACCTCCCCCAGTGCACCTATACCGCCTTTCTCTAATGGTGCACTCTCCTTTCCGATCTGATTCCTTCTTCTCCAGCCCTTTACCTCTCCTACGCACTTGAGTTCACCTATCGCCATCTGGCCAACCTCCTTCCTCCTTCTCCTTTCCCCTCCATCTCCTTTTTATTCTGGCATCTTCCCCATTCCTTCTCAATCCCGATGAAGGGTCTTGGCCTGAAACGTTCACCGTTTGTTCATTTCCATAGATGCTGCCTGATCTGCTGGAGGATTTCTAGCATCTGGGGAATTTCTTGTCTTTTTTTAAAGTAACTGTTCCTGAACTTAGTGGTGTGGGACCTAAGGCTCCTATAGCTTCTTCCTGATGACAGCAGCAAGAAGATAGCGTGATGTCCACCACACCTTTGGTAAAAAAGACTTGCATCATCTTGCCCCTAATCCTTTTATGCATTTCCTTAAATCTGTTTCCCCTTCTTATTGAACATTGTTTTCCTAATAGATGCTCAAATTGTTTATCCTCTTCAGTCTTTTCTTAACTTTTAGCCAGTGGTCTCTGATTGGGGTTCACTTTCTACTCCTATCTGTAAGTAGACTGTATGTTCTGCTTGTGACTGTGTAACCTCCTGGTGCTCTGATTTCCTCCCAAGTTTCCAAGATGTATGGGTTAGGGCTAGTAAGTTGCTGGCATGCTATGTTGGTGTTAGAAGTGTCGTGACACTTGTGTGCTACTCTACACAATCTTTCCCGATTTGATTTCATGCAAATGACACATTTCACTGTCTGTTTCATTGATTTAAGGTACACTTAGTGGCCATTTTATTAGGTACAGCTGTTCAGCAGCTTGCTTATGCAGATATCTAATCAGCCACTTGTGTGGCAGCAACTCAATACATGAAAGCATGCAGACATGATTAAGAGATTCAGTTGTTTTTCAGACCAAACATCAGAATGGGGAAGAAGTGTGATCTAAGTTACTTTGATTGTTGGTGCCAGATGGGGTAGTTTCTGTATCTCAGAAACTGTTGATCTCCTGAGATTTTTTGCACCTCTTTTTACAGAGAATGGTGCAAAAAAATACAAAAAAAAAATCCAGTGAGCGGCAGTTCTGTGGGTGAAACTGCCTTGTTAATGAGAGAGGTCAATGGCCAGACTGGTTCAAGCTGACAGGAAGGTAACAGTGACTCAGATAACCACACGTTACAACAGCGGTGTGCAGAAGAGCATCTCTGAATGCACAACGTAAGACCATAAGACGTAGGAGCAGAATTAGGCCATTTGGCCCATCAAGTCTGCTCTGCCATTCAACCATGGCTGATCCTTTTCTCCCCTCCTCAACCCCATTCCCGTCCTTCTCCTCATAACCTTTCATACCGTATCCAATCAAAAAGCTATCAATCTCCACCTGAAATACACCCAATGACATGGCCTCCACAGCTAACAAATTCGACAAACTCTCCACTCTCTGGCTAAAGAATTTACTCCATATCTCTGTTTTAAATGGATGCTCCTCTATCCTAGGACTGTGCCCTCTGTCCAAGACTTCCCCCCGCTCCCCCATGGGAAACATCCTTTCCACATCTACTCTGTCTAAGCCCTCTAACATTCAAAAGGTTTCTATGAGATCACGCCTCAGCCTTCTAAATTCCTGCAAGTACAGACCCGGAGCCATCAAACGTTCCTTGTATGATAACACTTTCAATCCCAGAATCATCCTTGTGAACCTCCTCTGGACCCTCTCCAATGCCTGCACATCTTTTCTTAGGTGAGGAACCCAAAACTGTTCACAGTACTCAAGGCGAGGCCTCACCAGTGCCTTATAAAACCTCAGCATCACATCCCTGCTCTTGTATTCAAAACCTCTTGAAATGAATGCTAACATTGCATTTGCCTTCCTCACCACCAACTCAGCCTGCAAGTTAACCTTTAGTGTGCTCTGTGCAAGGACTCCCAAGTCCCTTTGCATCTCAGATTTTTGGATTTTCTCCCCATTTAGAAAACAGTCTGCACATTTATTTCTTCCACCAAAGTGCATGACCATGCATTTTCCAACATCTTATTTCATTTGCCACTCTCTTGTCCATTCTCCTAATCTATCTAAGTCCTTCTGCAGCCTACCTGTTTCCTCAACACTATCTGCCCCTCAACCAATCTGCATATCATCTGCAAACTTGGCAACAAAGCATCTATTCCATCATCTAAATCATTGATATACAGCATAAAAAGAAGTGGTCCCAACACCGAGCGCTGCGGAACACAGGTCGAACCTTGAAGAGGATGGGCTATAACAGCAGAGGACCCCAGACCTGCACTCAGTGGCCTTCATTAGTGATAGGAGGTACCTAATAAAGTGACCACTGAGTGTATGGTGAACTTTGTTTATATATTTTTTGGTATCTAGTTGGAAATGTAGTGGTGTGATGGAATGACTCAACAGCGAAAGCTGACACGTGTATGGGTCAAGAGGTAACTAAGTGAATCCACTCAAATGATGCAGATAATCCAAATATTGCATCAGTCCTTGTGCAAACTGCTCTGAATGATTATTCCAAGGGTCTGCAGGGAAATTTGGTTCCAAAGATTTCAATATCAATAAATAGATTATGTGGTCCGACAATGTACATTTGGGGTTACCAGAATAAAATAGTATAAATTCCCATGGTGTTTTTGTTTCTTAATTTTATACATGATATTTTGAGTGTTTTGGAACTGATTTTGCAATTATTTATGGGATCTTTTGAATGTGTTAAGTATAACTGGTTATTACAAGCTCAATCAAAGTTGCAACAATAGAGAAAAAAATCACGTTCTAGTAATAAAGATTTATTGCATACAAGGAAGATTTATTTTCATTATCCAGTTGAAGGCAGATCCTCTAGGTTTTGTAATAGGCGCAAATGAAAAATAAATTTTAAGGGATGTATCACTGGGAATAACACATTCCATGATTCATTTACGTGCTTGAGAGAAATTTCCATGTATATTGTTACACAAATAGTGATTGTGTCGAGGGCACAATTGCAGAGGCCATTTCCCTGAGGCTGCAGGAATGACTATATCAAACAATAACTGTTGCTTTAGGCAATTGAACTTAGCGTTTCTCATCCATTTATATTACACTCTGGAACTGTACGGTGTGACCTACAGAGGAACAGTTAGCATTTATAGCTAGCTTTCCTAATATGTTTCAGCGCAGCAGCTTTGAGAGGATGGAGGACGATATAATTAATTGAACATTGTCTTTAAGCACACTTTGTGTGTAATTTTATACGGGTGTAATATAGTCCAACTCTTTTTCTAATGGGGTGCAATGGCCATTGAAACAAAGGCAGGATGGTTGGGGGTCGAATATCAAGAACTCTAGCATCCAACCCATGCTCTTTTTCCTCACTACTGTCATCAGGACGGAGGTACAGGAACCTTAGGTTCAGGAACAGTTATTACCCCTCAACCATCAGTCTCCAGAATCAATGTGGGTAGCTTCACTCACCCCAATACAGAACTGATTTCCACAACCCACAGACTCACTTTCAACGACTCTTTACAACCCCTGTTGTCAGTATTATTCAGTTAATTTGTTATTATTCGCACATTGGTTGTTTGTCAGTCCTTGTAATATATAGTTTTCATAAAAGATATTGTATTTCTTTATTTTCCTGCCAACACCCACTAGACAATGAATCTCAAGAGAGCATATGGTGGCATATAACTCCTTTGATAATAAATTTACTTTGACTTTGAGGATTGATTGACACACCCTACAACACTTTTCCATTTTGGAGCTGTGTATTTTCTGTAAGAATTTTCTTCAATTCCAGGGACATGAAACGAAGGGGGATATTTGATATCGGAATGTCAGAGTTAGATTTATACTAGCAGGCAACTTGCTGATCCATGTGTCACCCCTTTCGGTGACTGAGACCACACTCCTGAAATGAATATACTTTCACTGCAGAAACCACTCTGAATCACACACATTGAATCTTTAAATTCTAGAAGCGTTTTTCAAGTCCTCCTGACTACATTCTTACTTTTATTCTGTCAAGAATGGCCTAATTCTGCTCCTGTGTCTTATGGTCGAAGAAAATGCTACTTACATGCACTGCACTTTCTCGATAGCCGTTAAGACAAGCTCACTATTATGATTTTGCACCATATTGTCTACCTGGTTTACCCTTTCTCTGTGGCTGCTACACTTCATTCTGCATTGCTATTGCTTTACCTTGCTCAACCTCAATGCATGGTGTAATGAATTGATCTTTATGAACAGTATGCAAGACCAGCTTGCCTCTGTAGCTCGCTACATGTGACAATAATAATTTAAAGACTCACTGGTAATGGAGGCCTATCAGTCCTTTGCCTCCATCCAAGTCCTTTGGCAGAGATCTCTAATTGGATGCATTCTCTTGCATGTTCTTCAATTATTGTTCCATCCCAAGTCAATGCACAATTCCTTTTTGAAAGTTTATACTGAATCTGCTGTTACCACACTTGCAGCTAGTTTATTTCAGATCAGTGTACTTCACTGTGTTAAAAAAATATCATCACATTCCCTGCTTGGAAATTTTCCAATTATCTTAAATCTTCTTGCTGTGGTTTCTGACCTTCCTGCCGTTGGAAACAATCTTCCTGCTCTCCGCATCATCAAAACCCCTTATGATTCTGAACTTGGTTCATTCCTATGTCATTTTTGAAATGTTTGACATTTCTTTCTTCATGTTCGTAATTCCCCCTTTTTTTGATATATTTTCTGGTGTTGTGTCAGATTTTTTCATTCCCCCCAGCCCCCCATATACTGCTTTGTGGCTATGCAGTGCCACAGCTGTGTACAGGCAAGTGCCCCTCATTAGTTCAAGCTTCTGGAACCCACCCTGCTCATTGTACCATCGCAGCTGTCAGGCCGCTCACACCCGGTTCTGCATGTTGCACGCTGCCGCGGAGATTATAAGCAGAGCTTTCATGAGCTGAACTGTCAAGGTCAGAGTGCATTCACAAGCAAAGATGGCTTTTATTTTAAATAGATCATATTTTGATATAACTTAATAAGAAAGAAGTATTGTGCCTGATTACTGACATTGAGCTCTGTTTTGCAATTTGCTGTCCTTCTCTGCACGTCAAAGTTCAAAGTAAATTTATGTCACTATGTGTACTTTGGGGTGGCATGGTAGTGTAGTGGTTAGCACAATGCTTTGCAGTGCGGGTGGCGCGGGTTCAATTCCCAGCACCGCCTGTAAGGAGTTTGTGCGTTCTCCCCGTGATTGTGTTGTTTTTCTCTGGGTCAGGTGCTTCGGTTTTCCCTAAAGATGTTCTGATTGGTAGGTTAATTGGTCCTTGTAAATTGTCCTGTGATTAGGCTGGGATTAAATTGGGGGATTGCTGGTCAGCGCAGCTCAAAGGGCCAGAAGCTGAATCTCAATAAATAAATAAATAGATAGATGAACTATTATCCACAATAATGATTTTTTTTCTTCAGTTCAAAATGTCGAAGTAAGTTGTCTCTATGATCACATACTTTACATGGGTTCTGAAGACGTGAGCATCGGAAGGTAACTGAACTCGTGCATGCAAAAGCCCCACCTCCACATCCCAAATGGAACTGCTCTCCATCAGAAAAGCTCACTCCGTTGCTCAGAGAGGGGAAGGAAAAACACAGAAAGAGATAGAGGTAATTTTGAACATACTGTATAAGTAAACATGAGTTATTGATTATATTGATCATCCTGTTAACTCAGTACAGCTTATTTATGTACAGAACCTACACTGTTGTCTTTCCAGCTGAATATAATCACCATTCCAAATACAAATAAACTGGTAATGAAACTGTCTGTCATTTGATGTCGAGATCCGGCTAATTTTCAGCTACAAAAATCAATTCATCTCACTACACATTGTAGTCACTTGATCATCACCAGTTTTAACACAAATTAGTTCTGTATTTTGTTGCAGATTCACTTTTCATCAGATCTCAATATGTTCCTGACTGTTTTACCAAAGGAAGTGATTATTTTACTTCAGGACCTACACCACCAGGTTCAGGAGCAGTTATTACCCCACAACCATCAGTCTCTTGAATCAAGGGGCGTAACTTCACTTGCCCCCCTCCCCCATCACTGAACTGTTCCCACACCAATGGACTCACTTCCAAGAACTCTTCAGCTCATGTTCTCGATAGTTATTGCTTATTTATTATTATTGTTTATTCTTCTCTTCTTTTTTATTTGCACAGTTTTGTTGTCTTTTGCACATTGGTTGCCTGTCCATCTATTATGTTACTTGGATTTATTGAGAATGCCCGTAAGGAAATAAATCTCAGGGTTTTATCTGGTGACGTTTATGTCCTTTGATAATAAATTTATTTTGAACATTGGCACTCCTTCATAAATGTTCCCAAGAAGAGTTTCATCACCTGTTGCCTCTAATAGACTAAACTAAAGAAAACTGCTAAAATAAGTTTATTATTTTCACCTGCGCTAAGGTACAGTAAAAATCTTCTCTTGCATACCATTCACTCGGATCAATTCATTACAAAGACAAGCACAGTAGTGACCAGGGTTCAATTTCTGCCACTGCCTATAAGGAGTTTCTACATTCTCACTGTGACTATGTGGGTTTCCTCTGGATGCTCCGGTTTCCTCCAAAGACATATGGATTAATAGGTTAACTGGTCACATGGGTGTACTTAGGCAACACAGGCTAGTTGGGCCAGTAGGGCCTGTCACCATGCTGCATTGCTAAGTAGAATAAAAAAATAACTGGGGGGGGGGGGTTAGGCAACATCTTTTATTTATTTAGAGATACAGCACAGTTACAGACCCTTCCAGCCCAACGAGCCAGTGTGCTCCATGTGCAATTACATCCATGTGCCCCGTGTGTGTTATTATGTGTGTGCATAGTAAAAAACTACAGTTCCCAGTGGACAAAGCAGGTGCTTCACACGGAACCGGAAGTTCTGCTGGTGACCTGGTCACATGCACTTGGTATTGAACAACAGTGCAGTAATAAATTGTTCAAGTGTTAAACTCATGCCTTTATTTGGCTTTATTAAGACCAAACATAACGTGGTGTCAAAAGCTGGCATGAGGTCTAAACACGGATAGTAAATGAATACTGTGTGCGACAGAGACAGAGAGGTTAGGTTCTGACAGAGAGAAGCTGCTGACCAGAGAGCACCTAGTATTCCAAGGTCAACCAAGAAATTCAGATGAGAGGCTGAGAGTTCCTGTCATGGATAGGCTAAGTCCTCCCACACCTATGGTGTCTACTGGGAATCTCACTGAATACTGGAAACAAGTCAAACAGCAGTCCAATATATATTTAGTGGCTAGCGGAGCAGGAGGAGTTGATGAAAGATTGAAAGCGTCTATTTTTCTGCATGTAATTGGCGAAGATGCATTGAACATCTGTAACAGCTTTCAAATTGATGAAACAGCCTTTACGTTGGACACTCTGATGACAAAATTTGAGGAATATTTTATCCCAAGTAAAAATATCATGTTTGAGAGACATAAGTTTTTTTCCTGACCAGAAGCAAGGCATTAGCTTTGACCAATACTTGGCTGAGCTACACACACTGAATAAGTCCTGTGAATTTGGAAGTTTAGGAGACACATTAGTTAAAGGCAGAATAATTTGCATAACTTCAAATAATGGGCTCAGAGAAAGATTGCTGCATGAAAAAGATCTGATGCTAGAAAAGGTTATGAATATGTGTAGGGCAGTGGAGACCACACGAGCTCAAGCTAAGGAGCTGCACTAGGCAGACTCAATGGTGCACACTGTGAAAACAGAGTGGCAGCACACAAAGTGCTTCACAAAACAACAGCAAAGCTAAGAGTTCGGCCCAAAAGCAAACACAGCAAATGTGTAGGTAAGCACATCCCAAAGATGTGTCCTACTCATGGGGAGTCTCACAATAGCTGTGGGAAGAAGAATCACTTTGTAAAGTGCTGCAAAGCTGGGGCTACCAAGAGAAAAGTGCCCGCAGATGATGAGGAAATGGAGAAATTCTTTGTGGATTCCCGGCAGACTGCTGGTGTTGGTAAGACAGAATGGGCCATTCCAATGACCATGAATGAGGGAGTAATTCCATTCAAACTTGACACCGGAGCCCAGCTGAATCTGTTATCCATGGATAATTACAAGACTCTCAAAGTAAAGAGAAAGATTTACCCAGTGAAGTTAAATGTGACAGGTTATACTGGAGAGAACATTCCAGTAAAAGGGGATGGCTGTATAGTGTCCTCCAAGCTCAAAGAGCAGCTCCTAAAGACACAGCTACTGATTGGAGAAAAGAGAGTACAGTCAATATTAGGTCTGAGTGCGTGTGAAAACTACTGAGTTTTCATAGTGGTTTTATAGACTGAAGGTGACCACCCACAACTCACGAAAGAGTACGCTGATGTCCTCGCGGGGCTCGGATGCTTGCCGGATGTAACTCAAGAAACCCGTAGCAGCGTCCCGGAGAGGTACAGAGAAGTTATGCAGGAGAAGCAGAAGAACTCCAACTTCCGTAGACATCCATACCAGCCACGTCAGCATGACAGTCAGGGTGTCAGTGCTGAACAGAGCGATCGTAGAAGCCATGTAGCACATCAGGTCTGCCCCATCATTCCATCCCACTGAAACCCGTACACCTGCCTTCTCCCCATATCCTTTGATGCCTTGAATGGTCAGCAAATGATCAACTTCTGCCTTAAATATACCCACGGACTTGGCCTCCACCGCAGTCTGTGGCAGAGCATTCCACAGATTTACTACTCTCTGGCTAAAATAATTCCTCCTTAGCTCTGTTCTAAAGGGTCGCCCTCAATTTTGAGGCTCTGCCTCTAGTTCTGGATACCCCCACCATAGGAAACATCTTCCCCACATCCACCTTATCTCATCCTTTCAACATTTTATGGGTTTAAATGAGATACCCCCCCCTCACATTCTTCTAAATTCCAGTGAGTACAGGCCCAAAGCTGCCAAACACTCCTCATATGTTAACCCCTTCATTCCTGGAATCATCCTCGTGAACCTCCTCTGGACTCTCTCCAATGACATTACATCCTTTCTGAGATATGGGGTCCAAAACTGTTGGCATTACTCCAAGTGCGACCTGACTAGTGTCTTATAAAGGCTCAGCATTATCTCCTTTCTTTTATATTCTATACCCCTTGAAATGAATGCCAACATTGCATTTGCCTTCTTTACCACAGACTCAACCTGTGAATTAACCTTCTAGGAGGCTTGTACATGGATTCCTAAGTTCCTTTGCACCTCTAATGTTTGAACCTTCTCCCCATTTAGATAATAGTCCACACTATTGTTGCTTTTACCAAGATGTATTATCATATATTTCCCAACACTGTATTCCATCTGCCAGTGTTTTGCCCATTCTTCCAATTTAAGTCCTGCTGTAATTTCATTGCTTCCTCAGCACTACCTACCCCTCCACCTATCATCATATCATCTGCAAACTTTGCAACAAAGCCCAATTCTATCATCCAAATCATTGACATATAACGTAAAAAGAATCGGTCCCAGCACAGACCCCTGTGAAACACCACGAGTCTCCGGCAGCCAGCCAGAAAAGGCTCTCTTTATTCCCACTCTTTGCCTCCTGCCAGTCGGCCACTGCTTTATCCATGCTAGAATCCATGTTGTAATAAGAACATAAGAACATAAGAGATAGGAGCAGGAGTAGGCCAATCGGCCCTTCAAGCCTGCTCCGCCATTCAACAAGATCATGGCTGATCCAATCTTAACTCTAGTTTTCACCGAATCCCACAAGGCAACAGTGCCAACCAACAGGGCACCATGCCACCCATTTTATTTTATTATTCATCCCGCCCAAACCCATGTGATCACCCGGGGGAAAAAAACCGAGTTGCCAATTGAGGAGAAAAAATCTGGAAAATTCCTCTCCGATCCATCCAGGCTATTGAAAACTGGTCCAGGAGATCACATGACTGATCTAAACCTAGCCTCATGTCCACTTACCTGCTCGCTCACCGTATCCCCAATGCCATTTTTATCCAGGAAAATGTCTATCTCCGTTTTGAATTTATTGAGTGTAGTAGCTTCCACAGCTCTCTGGGGCAGTAAATTCCACAGCCCCACTACCGTCTGAGTGAAGAAATTTCTCCGCATCTCAGTCCTGGAACGGCATCCCCTTATTTTAAGATTATGCCCCCTAGTCCTAGTTTCACCCATCATTGGGAACATTCTCCCCGCATCCACCCGATCAAGCCCCTTCACAATCTTATATGTTTCAATAAGATCGCCTCTCATTCTTCGGAACTCCAATGAGTAGAGTCCCAATCTACAATACCATGGGATTGTACCTTGTAAAGCAGCCTCATGTGTGGCACCTTGTCAAAGGCCTTCTGAAAATCCAAGTACACAAAATCAAATGGTTCTCCTTTGTCTATCCTGCTTGTTATTTCTTCAAAGAATTCCAATAGATTTTCAGGCAAGATATTGCCTTGAGGAAGCCATGCTGACTACAGCCTATTTTATTATCTGCATCCAAGTACCCTTAGAGCCCATACTTAATAATTGACTCCAGCATCTTCCCAACCACTGGGGTCAGACTAACTGTCCAATAGTTTCCTTTCTTTTGCCTCTGTCCCTTCTTGAAGTGTGGAGTAACATTTGTACTTTTTCATTCTTCTGGAACCATTCCAAAATCTTTTGATTCTTGACAGGTCATTACTAATGTCTCCATGATCTATTTTAGCCACCTATTTCAGAACCCTGGGGTGTATACCATCTGGTCCAGGTGACTTATCGACCTTCAGACCTTTCAGTTTCTCAAGAACCTTCTCCCTAGTAAAGGTAACCTCACACACTTCATGTCCCCTGACACCTGGAACTTCCACCATACTGCTAGGGGGGTCTTCCACAGTGAAGAATGATACAAAATACTTATTCAGTTTGTCCACCATTTCATTGTTCCCCATTACTACCTGTTCAGTATCATTTTCCAGCGGTCCGATATCCACTCTCGTCTCTCTTATACTTTATGTATCTGAAGAAACTGTTGGTATTCTCTTTAATATTATTGGCTAGCTTACTTTTGCATTCCATTTTTACCTTCTTAATGACTTTTTTGGTGCCTTCTGTT
This sequence comes from Hemitrygon akajei, assembly GCF_048418815.1. Classification (NCBI taxonomy): domain Eukaryota; kingdom Metazoa; phylum Chordata; class Chondrichthyes; order Myliobatiformes; family Dasyatidae; genus Hemitrygon; species Hemitrygon akajei. Next base: position 9,089,179 of record NC_133124.1, read on the forward strand.
GGTTTTTAAAAGTTTCCCAATCCTCTAACCTCACATTAAATTGTGCCCTATCATATGCCCTCTCTTTGGCTTTTATGTTGGCCTGGACTTCATTTGTTAACCACAGGTGTGACATCTTTCCATTAGAATACTTTTTCCTCTTTGGGATGTATATATCCTGTACCTTCCAAATTGCTTCCAGAAATTCCAGCCATTGCTGCTCTGTCATCATCCCTGCCAGTGTTCTTTTCCAATTAATTCTGGCCAACTCCTCTCTCATGCCTCTGTAATTCCCCTTACTCTGTGGTAATACTGATGCACTGGACTTTAGCTTCTCCTTGTCAAATTTCAGGGTGAATTTGATCATATTGTGATCACTCTCCCCCTAAGGGTTCATTTACCTTAATTTCTCTAATCAATTCTGGTTTATTCCACAACACCCAATCCAGAATAAGGGACTGGATTTACTCATTACAAGTTAATGTGGATATCTTTGTTGAAAAGGGTGATTGTTCTTTGCTGGTTTAGGAGGACATAGTATTGTATTTGTTATACGACAGTTAGTTTTAAACAGTTCCCAACCGGCAATGTGGGTAATTCATTAGTGAAGCTTCGATGGTGACCTGGTTGTACATGTTCAGTGCTGAGCAACAGCACACAATAAAATTTTCTAGCGTTTAACCCACGCCAAGTTTGCCTTTATTAAGGTCAAACGTAACTCCGCACATCTTTGGAATGTGGGATGAAACCAGGATACCCAGAGAAAACTCATGCAGTCACGAGGAACGCATATAAACTCCTCCAGAAGGTGACAGAGTTCAGTCTCTGGCACTGTGACTGCAACACTATCAGTGCCGCCAGCTATGGTGGAAAGTGAATAGCCGACTGTTTGGCCCAAGGCCCTTCATTGGGACTAAGTTCCTCCAGCATTTTCTCTGTGTGTGTGTTGATCCAATTACACACAAAGATGCAAACGAACTGATTACAAACAGGAACAGATGAAACAAGGTCTCATCGGTGTCCTTTGCAAAGACTTCCATTGCTCATGGTCGACCACAAATGTTGCAATCTAGCTGTCTGAATATGCATGCCAGGGCAGAACAATATGGGGAGCAAGCTGTTGCCCATGTAGCAGGCTCGGCCTCTCCACACAGCTGATGAATCCAAAGGAACAGCAGGGACTGATACAGTTTTGCACCAGCAATGTCGCAGAAGTTGCCAATCAGTGTTGAACTCAACATAGGACTGGACTCCAGCTCTGGGATTTTTTCTCAGGGTTTACTCCCAGAGCCATTTCCATGAGTGGGTATAGCCGTAAGGCAGTGGAGGTTTGAGATCAGAGATTTCCTGCTGCTAGATGAGCTGCCAACCATGGTGGATGAGCCCCATCTGCCCGAAACTGGTAAAGCCTTTATTCCCTTTCTGATCAAGAATTGGCCTTAAAGGTGATTCAGCCTCCATGGGCCTTTGAGGAAGAGAGTTTCAAAGATTCATGATTGTCTGAGAGAACACCTCATCACTATCTTATACAGGGTTTGTCTTGGCTTTGAGATGGTGACTCATGGTTCTGGATTCTCATACAGGAGTGTAAGGAGGATGTTAGAAGTAAGTTTATACACAGAGTAATGGGTACATGAAACACAGAACTGATTCTACAACCTTTCAAGGACTCTGCAACTTATGATCTCAGTGTTATTTATTTACTTACTTATTTACTTGTTTATTTTTTTGTTTGCCTTCTTTTGCACATTGGTTATTTTTCAGCGTTTATTTATGTGTAGCTTTTCATTGATTCTGTTGTATTTCTTTGTTTCACTTTGAATGCCTGCAGAAAATCTCAGGGTAGTATATGGTGATAAATACATACTTACATAATAAATTTACTTTTGTTTATTTAGAGATACATCATGATTACAGGCCCTACCAGCCCAACAAACCGGTGCTTCCAAATTCCACCCATTGTTGCCCGTGCGGAGGAAATGGGAATGCCCAGAGGAAACTCATGCAATCTCGGGGAAAACTTACAAACTCCTGCAGAAAGTGATGGATTTGAGCGTGCTGTAATAGAATTGTGCTAGCCACTACACTAACCACTGGGGGTGGTGGTAGAGGCAGATACATTTCAGATATTTAAGAGGCTTTTAGATAGGTACATGGATAATAGAAAAATGAAAGGCTATGTGAGAGGGAAGGGTTAGATTGATTTTAGAGTAGGTTAGGTTGGAGAAGGGCCTGCACAATGCTCTAGAGTTCTATGTTCTATAGCCTCTCCATATTCCACCCCATTAAGACCTCCCAGAATCATGACCCTAAGAACACACATTATGTATGTCCCTCGTGTCTTAATTTTAGGTGTAATTGTTAATTAAACAAATTTTATTGTCTCATTTACTTCTTAGACATTTAGATTTTTCTGATAGAATTTCTTCAGCTGTGGGTACACAGCCAAGGTTCTTTTTCACTGTGAAACTAATGGGAGAATCACTTTGAAAAACAAATTTCACCAAATGAAGCATATCCAGGAAGACACTCCTTTCATATTCAAGGAATAATCTGTAGTCAGTTTACAGTGAATTTCTACCTCATTACATCCATTCTTCTGAACCTACTCCCTATCTCCAATTCATTTTGAGGTTTGAAGGTTTCAATATTGGTGTTTTTCCCCAACCTCTGGCGGTGATCTTGAAACCTTGGAGTATGGTGAGTAATTTCTTCTCTAAGAAAGGGTGTGCTGGCATTGGAGAGGGTCCAGAGGAGGTTCTGGAGAATGATCCCCGGAATGAAATAACACATTTGATGGCTCTCAGATTATACTCACTACAGTGTGACCTCCTGAAACCTATTGATTATTGAAAAGTCAAGATAGAGTGGACTTGGAGTGGATGTTTCCCACAGAGGGAGAGACTAGGACCAGAGGGAACCATCTCAGAATAGAGGAGCGTCCATTTAGAGTAGAGATGAGGAGGAATTTCTTTAGCTAGAGGCTGGTGAATCTGTGGAATTCATTGCCACAGACAGCTGTGGAGTTGCCATCGGCTATATGTAAAGTGAAGTTGATAAGTTCTTGATTAGTAGGGATGTCAAAGGTTACAAGGCAGGAGAATAGGGCCGGGCAGGATAATAAGTTAGCCAAGATGGAATGACAGAGCAGATTTGATGGGCTGAATGGCCTGATTCTGCTCCCCTGTCATATGGTCATTAGGTCTTATCTCAATTCAAAGTCAATGTCAAATTTACTATCAAAAAATGTATATGTTACTACCTTGAGATTCACATTGTTTGCGGGTATTTACATGAAATTAAAGAAATACAATAGAATTTATGAATTGATTGTGAATGTGCAAATAAAGATAACTTGTGCAAATTTTAAAAATACTGAAAACATGAGTTCTGGAGTCCTTGAAAGTTTGTACATAGGTTGTAGAATCAGTTCAGAGTTGAGGTGAGTGAAGCTATTCATGCCAGGTCAGGAGCCTGATAGTTGTAGTAATAACTGTTTCTAAACCTGGTGCTGAGGGACCTAAGGCTTCTACACCTCCTTCCCACTGACGACAGTGAGCAGAGAACTGCAAACTGACAGCAGTAATGTTGTATATAATCGTGTGAATGGGGCATAAAATATGGAGTAATTAATTTGCTAATAATACAAAATTGGGCACAAAGAATTGTGAAAGGATGGAGCGAGTAGTTTCAGGGGATATAGACAGGCTATAGAATGGCGGATGGAAGAAATATGAATGAAAATAATTCAGATTGCCTTTTAAATAGTAATAAATCAATAAATCTTGATATTGGTGAATCTACCAAATCCACTTAAGCATCCAAGAAAGCAGAGGGGCTAATAGAATCAAAGAAAACTACAGCCCAGAAACAGGCCCTTTGGCCCATCTAGTCCACACTGAAATCGTTTAAACTGCCTACTGCCATTGACCTGCACTGGGACTGTAGCCTTCCATACCCTTACTATCCATGTACCTATTCAAACTTCTCTTAAATGTTGAAATCGACCAATTGTGATCGACAATCACAAGGACCAATTGTGCTGGCAGCTCATTCCACACCCCCACAACCCTCTGAGTGAAGAAGTTATCCATCACGTTTCCCTTTAACTTTTCACTTTTCACCCTTAAACCATGATCTCTAGTTGTAGTCCCGCCCAACCTCAATGGAAAAAGCCTACTTGCATTTACCCTATCTATACCCTTCATAGTTTTGTATAACTCTATCAAATCTCCTCTTAATCTTCTACATTCTAACAACTACAGTCCTAACCTATTCAACCTTTCCCTATGACTCAGGTCCTCCAGTCCCAGCAACATCCTCGTAAAATTTCTCTGTACTCTTTCAACCTTATTTACATCTTTTCTGTAGGTAGTTGACCAAATCTGCACACGACCTCACCAATGTCTTATACAACTTCAACATAACATCCCACCTTCTGTACTCAATACATTGATTTATGAAGGCCGATGTATGAAGCTTTCTTTACAACCCTATCTACCAGTGACGCCACTTTCAATAAATCATGGGTCTGTATTCCCAGGTCCCTTTGTTGTTCCACACTCCTCAGTGCCCTACCACTTACTGTGTAAAACCTACCCTGGTTGTTTGCCCAAATTGAAAAGTGGGGACTCGGGTAAAGCCAGTCTTTTATCGGCAGCTCTTGCAAGAGGTGTGTGTATCGGGCCAGAACTGTACGGAAGTCGGGAGAAAGGATAAAAGTAGAAGATTTGGGCAATCCTGCATCTTCCACTTACGTTGGCAGCTGATTCCACAATCTTTACATCCTCTGAGTGAAGTTCCCCTCAAACTGTAGGTCACCTATCTGCAGGAAAGATGCAAAACTTCACACAGCACTCCAAGTAAGGCCTCACTAACTCTTCTATGGTGCACTGCCTTCACATTTTCCCTGACTAGTAATACCTCCCCTCTAACTTTAATCGCTTCCACTCTGTCACATCTAAAACAACAGAACCCTGGAATATTGAGCTGTTAGTCCTGTCCCTCCTGTAACCAAGTCTCACATCATAGATAGAAAACTGGTTGGCAGATGGAAAGCAAAAGGTAGCGGTGAATGGGTGTTTCTCGGAATGGCAGGTGGTGACTAGTGGGGTGCCACAGGGCTCGGTATTGGGACCACAGCTGTTTACGATTTACGTCAACGATTTAGATGAAGGCATTGAGAATAACATCAGCAAGTTTGCTGATGATACTAAGCTGGGTGGCAGTGTGACATGTGATGAGGATGTTAGGAGAATTCAGGGTGACTTGGATAGGCTGGGTGAGTGGGCAGATACTTGGCAGATGACGTTTAATGTGAATAAGTGTGAGGTTATCCACTTTGGGAGTAAGAACAGGAAGGCAGATTATTATCTGAATGGTGTAAAGTTAGGTAAGGGAGAAATACAAAGAGATCTAGGAGTCCTTGTTCATCAGTCACTGAAGGTGAATGAGCAAGTGCAGCAGGCAGTGAGGAAGGCTAATGGAATGTTGGCCTTTATTACAAAGGGAATTGAGTACAAGAGCAAGGAAATCCTCTTGCATTTGTACAGGGCCCTGGTGAGACCACACCTGGAGTATTGTGTACAGTTTTGGTCTCCAGGGTTAAGGAAGGACATCCTGGCTGTAGAGGAAGTGCAGCGTAGATTCACAAGGTTAATTCCTGGGATGTCAGGACTGTCTTATCCAGAGAGGTTAGAGAGACTGGGCTTGTACACGCTGGAATTAAGGAGATTGAGAGGGGATCTGATTGTAACATATAAGATTATTAAGGGATTGGACAAGATAGAGGCAAGAAATATGTTCCAGATGCTGGGAGAGTCCAGTACCAGAGGGCATGGTTTGAGAATAAGGGGTAGGTCATTTAGGACAGAATTAAGGAAAAACTTCTTCTCCCAGAGAGTTGTGGGGGTCTGGAATGCACTGCCTCAGAAGGCAGTGGAGGCCAATTCTCTGGATGCTTTCAAGAAGGAGCTAGATAGGTATCTTATGGATAGGGGAATCAAGGGATATGGGGACAAGGCAGGAACCGGGTATTGATAGTAGATGATCTGCCATGATCTCAGAATGGCGGTGCAGGCTCGAAGGGCCGAATGGTCTACTTCTGCACCTATTGTCTATCTTAATTCTGCGACATCATAGTTCCAGGTGTTGATCCATGACCTGAGCACATCTGCCTTTCCAACAATACTTCTTGTGTTGAAGTATACACAGCTTGGGACACTAGTCACACCATGCTCAACCTTTTGATTCCTGACTTTGTCTGTGGGCTAACCAGCATCAGTCTCGACAACCTCTCCACTAACTGTTCTGGCACTCTGGTTCCCATCCCCCTGCAACCCTAGTTTAAACCTCACAAACCATCCCACTAGGATATTAGACCCCCTCCAGTTCAGGTGCAAACCGTCTCTTATGTACAGGTCTCATCTTTCCTGGAAGAGATCCCTATGATCCAAAAATCTTATGCCTGCCTTCTTACACCAATTCTTTAGCCACCTGTTAAGTCATAAGAACTTCCCAGTTCTGGCCTCACTAGCAGGTGGCATGGGTAGCAATCCTGAGATCACAACCCTGAAGGTCCTGCCCTTTAACTTAGCACCTAATTCCCTGAACTCTCTAAGCAGAACCTCTTCACTCGTCCTACCCATGTCATTGGTACCTACATGGACCACGACCTCCAGCTGTTCACACTCCCACTTCAGAATGCATGACCCGAGATGTTCCAGAACCTTGCACCCGGGAGGTAACATACCATCCGGGAATCTCTTTCTCACCCAGAGAACCTCCTGTCCATTTCCCTAACTACAGCGCTATCACCACAGTGTGCCTCTTCACCCCCACCCCCTTCTGAGTCTCAGAGGCAGACCCAGTGTCAGAGACCCAACCACTGTGACTTTCCTCTGTTAGCTCAACCCCCACCCCAACAGTATCCAAAGTGATATACCTGTTGTTGAGGGGAATGGCCACAGGGTTCTCTGCACTGCCTCCTTGACCCCTTTCCCCTTCCTGACTGTCTCCCAGTTTCCTGTATCCTGCACTTTGGGTATAATTATCTCTCTATATGCCTTATCTATCACCCCTTCAGCCTCCCAAAGGATCTGGAGTTCATCCAATTCCAGCTCCAATTCCTTAACATGGATTTCTGGAAGCAGCAGCTGGATGCAGTTCTCACTGTTGTAGTCATCAGGGACACTGGAGATCTTTCTGCTTTCCCACATCTCACAAGAGGAGCATTCCACTGTCCGGTCTGGCATCTCTACTGTCCTAACTGAGCAGATGTAAAGAAGGGAAGGAAAAAACTTTTTATAAGACCATAAGACATAGGAGCAGAATTAGACCATTCAGCCCATCAAGTCTCCCTGTCATTCCATCATGGCTGATCCTGGATCCCACTCAACCCCATACACCTGCCTTCTCACCATATCCTTTGATGCCTGAACCGATCAGGAAACAATCAACTTCCGCCTTAAGTATGCCCACAGACATGGCCTCCACTGCAGTCTGTGGCAGAGCATTCCACAGATTCACTACTCTCTGGCTAAAATAATTCCTCCTTACCTCTGTTCTAAAGGGTCACCCCTCAATTTTGAAGCTGTGCCCTCTGGTTCTGGATACCCCCACCATAGGAAACATCCTCTCCACATCCACCCTATCTTGATTTTCAACATTCGGTAGGTTTCAGTGAGATCCACTTGCGTTCCTCTAAATTCCAGTGAGTACAGGCCCAAAGCTGCCAAACGCGTCTCATATGTTAACCCTTTCATTCCCAGAATCATCCTTGTGAACCTCCTCTGACCTCTCTCCAATGACAATACATCCTTTCTGAGATAACTGTTGACAATATTCTAAGTGCAGCCTGACTAGTGTCTTATAAAGGCTCAATATTATCTCCTTGCTTTTATATTCCATTCCACTTGAAATAAATCCCAACATTGCATTTCCCTTCTTTATCACAGACTCAACCTGTAAATTAACCTTCTTGGAGTCTTGCACAAGGACTCTTAACTCCTCTGCCCCTCTGATGTTTGAACTTTCTCCCCTTTTAGATAATATTTCGCACTATTGTTCCTTTTACCAAAATGCATTATCATACATTTCCCAACACTGTATTCTATCTGCCAGCTTTTTGCCCATCCTTCCGATTTGTCTAAGTCCTGCTGCAATCGCATTTACCTCATGCTTTCTCAGACTGAAGCCTCTCTTCACTGAAGTCTCAAACAGCTAAAGCCTCACCACTGTAACTCTCTCCACTCTGACGATGGCCACTGCTCTTGCCTCTGCTTTCTTTTAATTTGCTCTTTGCTAATCACTCTACTCAAGCAGCTGATCTGCGTGAAATTCTCTCCTCGCAAACTTCTGATGTCTGTTTCAGTCACTGGTCAGAGCTCAAACCGGGCTTTCTCCACTCTGTTATGATTCAGCTCCCTTTCTCAAATCCTGACACTTCCCTGCTTCTCCTCCAATGTGTTTTACAATTTGATGGGGTGTTTTTGGGCTGATTGAGCAATCTGGTACTTTGCAGTCTGGTGCCTGCACAGGTTGATAGGGTGGTAAAGAAGGTGTATGGTACATTTGCCTTTATTAATCGAGGCATTGAGTTCAAAAGTTGCAGCTTCATAAAACTCTAGTTAGGCTGCATCTGGAGTGGTGCATACAGTTCTGGTCACCCCACTATAGGAAGGATGTCGAGGCTTTGGAGAGGGTGCAGAGGAGGTTTACCAGGATGTTGCCTGGATTAGAGGGCATGTGCTATAACGAGAGGTTGCACAAACTTGGGTTGTTTTCTCTGGAGCGCTGGAGGCTGAGGGGAGATCTGATGGAGGTTTACATGATTATTAGAGGCGTGGACAGAATAGGCAGACAGTATTTTTTTCCCCAGGGTTGAAATGTCTAATACATACCAGATGGCATACATTTAAGGTGAGAGGGGGAAATTTCAAAGGGGATGTGAGAGGCAAGTTTTTTACGCAGAGAGTTGTGGGTGCCTAGAATGCGCTGCCTGGGGTGCTGGTAGAGGCAGGTTTATTAGGGGTTTTTAAGAGATGTTTAGATTGGCACATGAATGTGACATTGTGTTGGCAGAAGAGATTAGTTTAGTTGGCCAATTGGTTTCTAATTTAATTGGTTTGGCACAACATTGTGGGTCAAAGGGCTTGTTCCTGTGCTGTATTTTCTATGGTGTTCAGGAGTACAAGAGGAACCTTTGCTTATTTTGTCTCCCAGTATTTAGAGTAGATTTGTAATGTTTTTAATATGAAACACTTGGGTTGGCATATATGCATCTTGAAACTGTGTTAGAAATATCAACACTGTATCCTGAGAGAAGTTTTGATGAAGAATATGGCTTAATTTACCATAGTAATGCTGGCATAGTAATGCTAGCTGTAAAGTTCAATTTTCAGGCCTTAAACATTTAGTAATATTAGCTTCAATGTTACGGGTGTCACGGTAAAGTAACAGTTAGTGTAACGCTGTTACGTCACCAGCTATAAAAGCAGGCTTCAAATTCCGCCCTGTTGGTAAGGGATTTGTACATTCTCCCCATGACCACTTGGGTTTCCTGTGGGTGTTCCGGTTTCCCCCGTACAGTTCTAAAGACATAAAGGTTAGGGTTAGTGAGTTCAGGGCATGCTATGTCCTGATTTGTGGGCTGCCCCCAGCACAATCCTTGCTGATTTGATTTGATACAAGCAACACAGTTCACTGTATGTTTCGGAAGATCGAACCTGGACTCAACATATTGATGCAGCTACAAAGAAGGCACAACAGTGGCTATATGTCATGAGGAGGTTGAGGAGATTTAGTCTGTTGCTAAAGACGCTCACAAATTTCTACATATGTACTGTGGAAAGCATTCTAACTGGCTGCACCACCATCTGGTATGGGGGAGGGGGCTACTGCACAGGATCGAAATAAGCTTCAGAGAGTTGTAAACCTAGTCAGCTCCATCAAGGGCTCCAGCCTCTGTGGTATCCAGGACATCGTCAAGGAGCGATGCTTCAAAAAGCCAGCATCCATCATTAAGGACCCCCATCACCTGGGGCATGTCTTGTTCTCATTGCTGCCATCAGAAAGGAGGTACAGAAGCCCAAAGGCACACACTCAATGATTCAGGAAAATCATCTTCCCCTCTGCCATCAGATCTTTGAGCGAACATTGAACCCATGAACACTACCTCACTACGTCTTTTGTTTCTATTTTAGCACAACTTATTTAATTTAACTATTTTATATATGTTTATTTATATATATGAAATGGTTGGCTGGTTCTTCGCTTGTGAAGATCAGGAGGGAATCATCTTTGTTGCACTTTTCTTCCTGCCTACACTGAGTAGGTTTACAGTGAGGATCAGTGCACGCGGACCCATTCCACTCTTTGGGCCGGGGGATGTTCCACAACGGCACAGTGAGCTGTGACGACTGTGGAGACTGCAAGGCTGTAGGTTGAGAGTCGAAGTTTTCCTTCTCTTAAATGGACTGTCTGGCAGGGCTAACGAGCTCCATCTACCCAGGTTTGGAATCGGAGTTGGCCTAGGCTGGCTGCCAACCAAGGCTGACGAGCCCAGCCTGCCCGCCCAGTTACACCGCTGGACACTCGGTCACGCCATGACGTAGCAAACTCAGTAAGAACAGGGGTGCTGTGTGATGGCGTTGCTATGGACACAGTAGGGTAGGAGAGACCATATGCGAGTGACCTGCAGTGGTCCTGCGGCGATTACTACAACTGGAAAGGAGAGGTATGGAAGACACTTCACCTTCTCAAGTGAGCAGGACGTCCAACCCAGGACTCACCCATCCCCTATGTATAAAACTTCATGTTTGTTCTTATTGTTAGGTATAACATTGTACTGCTGCCACAAAGACAACAAATTTCACAACGTATGCTGGTGATACTGATTGATTCTGAAGTGGTAAACATTTCTGTATTTTCTTGGGACAGTTTTCTTTTTCATAGTTGATCAATAGATTTTTGGATATTAAGGGACTCAAGGATATGGTGTCACGTGGAATATTGTGTTCAGTTCTGGTTGCCTCATTATAGGAAGGATGTGACAGCTTTGGAGAGGGTGCAGAAGAGATTTACCAGGATGCTGCCTGGATTAGAGAGCATGTCTTATGAGGATACATTGAGTGAGTTAGGGATTTTCTCTATGGACTGAAGGAGGATGAGAGGTGACTTGATAGAGGTGTACAAGATGAACAGAAACATAGATTGAGTGGACACCCAGCACCTTTTCCCAGGCTGAAAATGGCTAATATAAGGGGGCATAATGTTAAGGTGTTTGGAGGGAAATGTAGGGGTATATGGAATGCACTGCCAGGGGTGCTGGTATAGGCAGATGCATTAGAGACATTTAGATAGGCATGTGGGTCAAAGAAAAATGGAAGACTAGATTGATCCTGAAGTAGGTCAAAGGGCTGCTGAAGGGCCTGTACTGTGCTGTACTGTTCTACGTTCTATGATCCCTTTACACCCTTACTAAGATGATGTGTTGCGAGCTGCTTACAAACCCTCAAAATATACTTCTTCTGAACTGCTCTCACTGCAATCTGCAGGCTGTAATTTCCATTAAGCAACGGGCTTTTGAACCGTCTCAATAGACTAGAGATCTCACCATCTTTCTGTACAATTCTGTAGACTTAACTCCCAAGCATGCAGGTACAGGACCTTTAATCAGATGTAGGTGTACCACGTAGCCAGGAAAGGAGGAGGAGGGGAGGTCTCCAAACCAGACTGAGATGCCAAGTAATGAAAGTTCATCCACCCAGCAGCTTGTTAGCAAATGTACAGTCACCAGAGAACAAGAATGAGGATCTAAGGGCTATATCAGAGAGAAATGAGGAATTACTGTGTTCTGTGTTTCACTTTGTTGATCTAGGATTAGTTCAGGAAATCTGTGCTGAGGCACGAAGGGTTGAATAGCTTTCTCCTAATTCTGTTCTTCCTTGGACATTGTAGCGTTGCCATGGTGGGGAGAGGCTCGAGTCTTCCTGAGGTCCCGAGATCAATGCTGACTGGAGCTTAGCCAGCTGACGTTTAGCTCCTGGTCAGGTCACCCATGTTGATAAAGTCAAGTTCAAAGGTCAAAGTAAATTTATCATCAAAGTGCATATATGTCACCATATACGACCCTGAGATTCATCTTCTGGCAGCCAATCACAGTGAATACAAGAAACAACAGAATCAATGACAGAGTGTCCACAATAGGATGGACAAACAACCAATGTGCTATAGACAGCAAATTGTGCAAATACAAAAAGAAAAAAAATATTAATAATAAATAAATAAACAATAAATATCAAGCACATGAGATGAAGAGTCCTTGAAAGTGAATCCACAGTTTGTGGGAACAGTTCAGTGATGGAGCAAGTGAAGTTATCCCCACTGGTTCAATAGCCCGATGGTTAAGGGGCAACAAAGAGTGATCCAACCTATACCTCAATGGTGGAACTGGTGGAAGATAATAACACATCACAATGGCATCACAATTAAGCGATCCCTCTACTACTACTATGTCTGATGTCCTTACGTTGTTACAAGAATTCGGCAAACTCTGATCTCAAGCCTCTCCCGCCTTGAGTCTATACCCACGCATGGGGAAGGCTTTGGAAGTAAACCCCAAGGGAAAAATTCAGAGCTAGAGTCGCTAAGACAGTCCTACATTGAGTTCAATGCTGACAGGTAACTCCTGCGACGCCCCTGGCGCCAAACTGTATTGGTCTCTGCGTTCCTTTGGATTCATCAGATGCATGAAGAGGGCGAGTCTGCTCTCCATATTGCACTGCCCTGGCTTGAGTGTCTAGACAGCCAGGACACAACATCCATGGCCGACTCCGACCAATGGAGGTCTTGATGTGGTTATAATACTGTTTAATTGTTAATCTTTGCTTATGCGGCCACAGGTTCAGCGTAATAGAGAGTGATGTATATTCACACGTTTTCAACATTAATAAAGTAACAAAACCTCACAACTAATTAGCAGATATTCTGCTTTTGAGACTACATGTGTTCAAAGTTTAAAGTAAATTTATTATCAAAGTGCCTAGGGTGCCTAATACTTTTGCACGATACTGTAGTAATTTTATATATTTGACTGAATTGCTGCTGCCACAAAGAAAAAAGTGACATATGTGAGTGATGATAAACCTGATTCTGATATGGGTCTCTATGGTGGACTGAGAGTGGGAAAGGGGCAGGGTGAGGGGAATCATGGTTGGGAAATTGCGAAGGGAGAGGGGAGGGAGCAGGAACCACCAGACAGACATTCTGTGATGATCAATAAACCAATTGTTTGGAATCAAATGACATTGCCTGATGTCCCGCACGCCCCACCCCCCCCCCGGCACTCCTTCTCTGCCACGGTCCTCCACCCTTGCCATTCCCAACGTCCTTTGCTCCCACGAGATTTACAAACAACTCACTGCCCATTCCACATTGTCAAAGATGCAAAATTCTTAAACACCCTAGCTATAGTGTATATATGTGCCAAAATTTTTTGCATCGTACTGTAGGTTGTGCAAAAAGAGAGCAAAGTAATGTTGAGGTAATATTCAATGGTTCATTGTCCATTCAAAAATCTGATGGCAGAGGGGAAGAAGCTGTTCCTGAATCATTGAGTGTGTGGCTTCAGACTCCTGTACCTCCTCAGTGAGTAGAGGGCATATCCTGGGTGATGGAGGTCTTTAATGATAGATACCACTTTTCTGAGGAATTGTCACTTGAAGATGTCCTTAAGAGTTTTGTGCACTACTGTGTGTGACAGCATACTCATTTGTCAGCAACGGGATGGAATGATATATGGATCAGCAAGCTGCCTGTTAATAGAAATCAGGGGTTCCCAACCATTTTTATCCCATGGACCAATACCATTAAACAAGGGGTCTATGGAAACTTGGGCTGGGAACCCCTGTTATAAGTCTAACTCCATTTGATGGTCTGACAATCCAATATCAAATATTCCCCTTTGTTTCATGTTTCTGGGATTGAAACAACACACAGCTCCAAAATGGAAAGGCTTGGTAGAAGAGTGTTATAGGGAGCGTCAATCAATCCTCAAAGTCAAAATAAATTCATTATCAAAGTACATAACGTATATGTCACTATATACTACCTTGAGTTTCATTTTCTTGCAGACATTTACAGAAAAATAAGGAATACAATAAAATTTATGGAACATTTATTATTTGTTTGAGTGGTGGTGAGGAGATATGTCTCTACCAAAGGAGGTGTAGGGCTCTCCTTTCCTCCACCAACCTTCAGATCACTCTTGGCAAGGTGTAGCACCTGCTTAGCCCCCCGATCAGGGTCACGTGAAGCCACAGGAACAGGTGGTGGATGGCCGACTGAGCAGGTGGTGCAGATCACAAGTTCTGGTTATGCAACCTCTGACACCAGGCAGACAATCTCTGAAGAGTTGATTATGGCTGGGGTTACCCGTCTTGTAAAGACACTGCGCAGAAGAAGGCAATTGCAAACTACTTCTGTAGAAAAATTTACCGAGAACAAGGTGTGTAATGATGATGATATTATTTGTTTATTAATTTGTGGCTTACAGAAATACTGCTATCTTATATATGCTATGTGTGCCTTGTGCTGTGTGTGACAGTTGGGTCTGTGTTTCGGACCTTGGCCCTGGAGGAATGCTGTTTCATTTGGCTGCATTCCTTGGTATTAATGTATGGCTGAATGATAATTAAATGATACAGTGGTTGTGGAAAGGATGTTTCCTATGTGGTAGAGCTTAAGACCAGAGGACACAGCCTCAGAATAGAGATGCGTCCTTTTAGAATGGAAATGAGGAGGAATTCCTTTAGCCAGAGAATGGTGAATCTGTGGAATTCGTTGCCACAGGCAGCTGTGGAGGCCAAGTCTGTATGTATATTTAAGGCAGAGATTGATAGATTCCTGATTAGTCAGGGCATGAAAGGAAACAGGGAGAAGGCAGGAGATTGGGACTGAGATAGAAATGCATCAGCCATGATGAAATGGCCAAATAGCCCAATTCTGCTCCTATATCTTATGGTCTTATGGTCTACTATCACTTATGTGTTGTGTGTGAACTATATGTACTGTGTTGTGGACCTTGGTCCGATAGAATATTGTTTTGTTTGGCAGTATACATGTGTACTGTAATAAACTTGAAGTTGAACTCGGTACTATACATAACACATTCTGATAAACAACCAATGTGCAAAAGAGGAAATAACAAAGAAAGAAATAAATAATGAGTTATAGACCCTTGAATGTCAGTTTACTGCAGGGGTTCCCTACGTTTTCTATGCCCTAGACTTTACCATTAGCCAAGGGGTCCGTGAACACCAGGTTGGGAACCCCTGAACTACAGTTCAAAGTTCATCAGATCCGGAGCAACATTTATTTTGTTCTCTTTAACATTTGTGTACTGGAAATGAGATTCAACAATCTTGAATCTTGAATCGTAGAATCAAAATGACTGCATTTGTAAATGCAAAAACACTGGCTATCTCTCAATGATCTGCATAATAATTATTAAAAGGTTTGCTTCCCCCATTTAAGGCTAAACTGACCAGTTAAGTGTATATTCTCGTAGTTTTTAATATTATGCATTTAAATTTCTCAGCCTATCGACCCAAAACAACACCAATCACCTGATCACCAATTCAATCACACGGATTTCACAATCTCACTGAAAATGCTCCAAATTTTTGACACTGAAGCAGTCTGCTACCAATCTTCAATTGAATGGCCTACTTTATATTTTGTTTAATCAGGCTGTCCTACAGTGCAGGATCTTTGAAAATGTTGTCGGTTCATCAGAAACAAAATGGGCGAATGTCACATTCCATCTGCCCTGAGATTGGGCGGTTTAATTGCTGAAACATTGATGAGAATGTTACAGAATTCAATTTGGTTCTAATTTCACCTGCTGGAACTTCCTGTGGCAAACTCGATTGAAAGCCAAGTTTTATGGTGAGGGGTAGGGGAGAAAAACTGGTCTAGTACCTTCTTCAGGAAAGGCAGAAAGGTCAGAGTTCCCCCAAGTTGTACAGACACCTGGATTGTTGCAAAGTCATCACCTCCCCCCCAAACTAACGTCAAATTCAAAGTAAATTTATCAACACAGTGTGAATGTCTTACCATATACTACATTGGGATACATTTTCTTGCAGACATTTACAAGAAAATAAAGAAACAATAGATTCTATGAAAAACTATACATAAACAAAGACTGATAAACAACTGATGTGTGAAAGAAGACAAATAGAGCAAATAAAAAATAAATAATACTGAGAAGATGAGTTGTAAAGATTCCTTAAAAGTGAGTCTATAGGTTGTGGAATCAGTTCTGTGTCTGGGTGAGTGAAGTTATCCACACTGGTCCAGGAGCCTGATGTTTGAAGGGTAATAACTGTTCCTGGACCTGGTGGTGTGGGATCTAAGATCTTTCTCAATGGTAATAATGAGAAGAGAGGATGAGTAAAGAGGTGGGGAATGGGTAGCTGTGGGATGGAGGTATAACCTCATGTGGAGGGCTCTTTTTGACAGCGTTAACTCAGAAACTGGGAAGTAGATGAGGGAGGGATTTGCTTGTGTGAGTACAGATCCCAGTGTATGCCTGTAGACTCAGGACTGACCCTGCTCTAGGTTGCTGTAATTAGTTTTTGCAAAATGAATTGCTTGCATCAGTGATGTGCTGGGCTAGCCTGTACATGTCAACATGCTTCTGGTGCCAACGTAGCCTGCCCACAACTTACTAACCCTAACCCGTACACTTTTAGAAGATGTGAGGAGACTGGGAGAATGTACAGAAAATGGTGGGATTGGAACCCCGATCGGTGATCACTGTTGCTGTACAACAATTGCGCGGACTGCTATTCTACTGTGCCACCCCAACAGAGTGAGTCTCAGTCTTCAGAAAACTAGCTGAGCCCAGTGGCAGACAGCAGCTTGCTACCCCATCTCCCTGTGCACAAATCAGAGGTGGTCAAGTCCACTTTATTTCTAAATCAGTGACAGGGGCTCACGGCAAGAGTTGAACTCCTTCAGCCCTTGTAATCGTGAGCTCAGAGCTGGATGGCCGCCTTCAGCCCTGCTCCTCGGGATTCCCTTTTAACCTTCCCTGGTTCACCCAAAGGAAGCTTGCCAGGGACCCCTGTCTCCAGAAGCCCAGTGGGAGCCTGATTCAGTCACATCCTCCTGTTGTTCCAGCTGCTGTACTGAGCACAAGGGTGATTCGAGTCCGGAACTGAGGGTCCAGAAGTCCCTCCATTCGTCCTCCCAACGTCTCCTCACAATCTGTGCCCTTCAGCAGCTCAGCTCTTGCAGGTAAGCTGAGGCAGCAACTACTGGCAGAGAGAGGACCACATTCTGAATGTACCCATAAAAGTCTCCTGAGGTCTACAATCAGTTTCTTGGTCTTGCTGACATTGAGTGAGAGAATGTTGTTGTGATAGTTTCAACCTCCTTCCTGTATGCTGATTCATCACCACCTTTGACCCTTTACAGGTTGTGGAATTGGTTAAGTGTTGAAATGAACTGGATGTAAAAACAAGAGTTGTTTCTCAAATATTTCTTTCAGAAGTAGCACTTGCCATTTATTTATCTCTGGTATCTGCTCTCCCCCAAGAGGACCACAAGCCAGTCGTGGTTTGCAGGCTTGGGTGCCTGTGACCCAGAGAACTGTGTTGGCTGGAGTCAGGGCCTTGTGCTTTGACATTTGGTAGGACCCATGCCAAACAGAGTTGAGAATATTCGGGCAGTGGGCGAATCAGCCCTCTTGTGCTTATTGATCTCGTCACTTGAGATTCAGTTTCACGCAACCCTGCCACTTTGATCTGGCCCACACCTTCATTAACCAGGTCCAACACTTGCCTTGTTGGATCTTATCCCTCCTGACACAGGACATCGAGTTTGTGGGGGTTTGGTCAGGGTTAATTGGGGTGGGCTTAGGGTTTGTGGGGCTGTGGCCATGGTTAATCGGGATGTGCCTAGGGTTTGTGGGGGTGTGTCCCTCTTGGATTTTAGGATTAGGTTTGAGTGTTGGGCTGGTGGATATATATGTTTGGCTGGGAGAGGTAAGGCTGCGGAGTTTTGAGTGGTGAGGCATGAGGTGCTGTGGCGGATAGGCTCATATGGTGAAGCCAGGTTAATCTGGCCCGTGCCTTTCATTATCGCTGGCCCTCCAGATTCAGGGATCTAGTTCAGGGTTGACTGGTCAAAAATATTGTTATGGAAACAGCAATGAACAATCCTTCTATATCTGTGTGCAATGGTAGGCAGAAATGAGGACCCTGAACCACACAATGGAGAAGATGGCCAAGGACAGGCAGAGATGGAGGACCTTCATTGCTACCCTAAGTGCCAATGGCATTACAGGCTGTAAGTAAGAAATTGACCAGGGTCCTGTTGGAGTCCATGATCTACAGCTGTGCTCAAAACATAGTACATTCTTCATGGACGATAGCTTCTCGCCAAGTGGCCTGTACTTTGGTATCTCCGGGACTGACTTGGAAGATGTGCGCCTTCAGAGTGTGATCTCGTGCAGCCCTGCGGATGACCTGACTCCTCGCCGATGTCACCAACTGAAGCGACATGGGAGATCGGAACATCGAGACAGAGGGAGTGGCTGGCGGAGGCCTCTGCACTTGAGCAACTGTTCTCGCTCTCTCTCGCTGGTGAGATAGAGTCTGCTGATTCTCGAGTTAGAGGAATTCAAAATAAGTGGCAATGAAGACTATAACGTAGAGACAGTGAGCTGTTGGCTTCCCCTCTCGCTGTGGCAGGAGCAATATCTCTCTTCCTCGTTAGTGAGAGAGAGGGTTGTTGAGATGTCAAGGTGTTGGGATGAACAGTAGTTTTTGATCATTGTCTTTGAGAGCATGCTGATTTTTGGTGGGTTGTGGGGGATGCTAATGGTTTTTGCTGAAATAAGTGGGGGGAAGGGGAGGATTGATGATTTTGGTGCTGCATGTGCGTGGGAGGGAGGAGAGGGGCTTTTGGAGTTCTGACACTTTTTTGTCATTCATTGGGTATTTTTCTCTCTGTTTCATGGATGTCTGGGAAGAGTAGGAATTTCAGGTGGTATTCTCTGATACTAAATCGAACAATTGAACCACTGAACCATTGAAGTATCTGATCTGATACTGTGAATCTGCAGAATTGATGCTGTTTTGGTTTTGAATAGTAGAGATTGGGTGTTGGGCTATGTAGCAAAATTTCAGTAGATCCAGTTACACAAAACTCAGCTTAAATTGGCCTTTATTAGGATGCTTGAAAGCGAGCCGGATGCAGGTTTAATTTGAAGAGGCCTTTGTCTGTCTCGCCCCTGTTGCACCGAGGTAGCAGCTGGCCAACGTGAAGATATAATGAATGTAGAAGGTTCACGTTTATTTAGTGACCTTTATTCCATAGGTCTTCGCTGCAATGAGAGAGGCAAGGCGGCCCTAGTAATTAAAAATCAGGAAATAACCAGTGGCTTTAAGCTGTATGTAGAATGTGCACGTTCTGCCAAAGATTCAGAATCAGGTTTAATATCACCGGCATATGTCGTGAAATTTATTAACTTTGCAGCAGCAGTACAATGCAATACATAATCATAGAAATAACCATGAATTACAGTTTCTATATATCTATGTATATTTGTGTGTGTGTGTATATATATGTATTTACAAACGTTTGTAGATAGATAGATATAGTTATATTAAATAAACAGTGCAAAAACAGAAATAAAAAGTAGTGAGGTAGTGTTCATGGGTTCAATGTCCATTCAGAAATCAGGTGGCAAAGGGAAGAAGCTGTTCCAGAATCGCTGAGTGTGTGCCTCCTTCTGTACCTCCTTTGTGATGGCAGCAATGAGAAGAGTGCATGACCTGGGTAGTGGAAGTCACTTTTTTGAGGCAATGCTCCTTGAAGATGTCCTGGACACTACGGAGGCTGATGCCCATGATGGAGCTGACCAAGTTGACAACTCTCTGCAGTTTATTTCAATCCTGTGCAGTAGCTTCACCCCCCCCCCCCCGCCCTCCCCATACCAGGCGGTGATGCAGCCAGTTAAAATGCTCTCCACAGTACATCTGTAGAAATTTGCGAGTGTCTTTGGTGACATACCAAACCTTGTGTAGAATCTGACATGTAAAATATAACCGTGCAATTTATGTATCAGTTCAGTGCCATGCCTGTACTAAACGACCTTCAAGAACACTGCATAAATTGAAATAGATTTCCAAAAGAGCAAAGTACAGCATGTGTCATTTTAACACTGACTATCCCACCAAGACAGTATAAAATTCTGCAATGTAGAAACAGACTCTTGGTGTCAGACATCAGCAATTAGTACTTTCTACTCTAAAAGGAGACTAGCTGGACGGTGACGGGTGAAGTCAGGTGGGTGAGAAAGGTAAAGGGCTGGAGAAGAAGGAATCTGATAGGAGAGGAGAGTGGACCATGGGAGAAAGGAACTGAGAAGAGGACCCGGGGGGGAGGGGTGGTTGCTGTGATAGGCAGGTAGAGGAGGTAAAAGACAAGAGTGGGGAATAGAAGGAGGAGAGGGGGAGGGTAAAAAATCTTACCGGAAGCAGAAATTGATATTCAGGCCATCAGATTGGAGGCTACCAGGGCGGAATATGAAGTGTTGCTCCTCCACTCTGAGGGAGGCTTCATTGTGGCACAACAGGAGGACGTAGACCAACGTGTCAGAACGGAAATGGGAATCGGAATTAATATGTTTGGCCACCGGGAAGTTTTGCTTTTGAATTAAAATATTTCTATTTATATGAATCCCTGATTATCAGGCTGTCTGTTCATGGTATTCACTAAATTCCATTTATACCTTTCAATCTACTCAGCCAGAATCTATATTGATGCATTTCTGGCATCAGTCTCTGCGTATCTTATTCATTGTCGACTATTTGTTACAATTTATGTTTTTGTGTCTGATTATCTGCCAACTATCTACCTAGTTAAGCAACACACACAAGATGCTGGAAGAACTCACCAGGTCAGGCAGCATCCATGGAAATGAATAAGCAGTCGACCTTTCGGGCTGAGACACTTCTTCAGAACTGGAAAGGAAGGGGGAAGATGCCAAATTAAAAAAAGGGTGGGGGGAGGGGGAGGAGGATAGCTGGAAGGTGATGAGTGAAGCCAGGTGGATTGGAAAGGTAAAGGGCTGGAGAGGAAGGAATCTGATAGCAAAGGAGAGTGGACCAGAGGAGAAAGGGAAGGAGGAGCACTAGGGGGAGGGGATAGGTAGGGAAGCTACCTTATTTCCTATTTCTACCATTTATTAATCTGGCTATAATTCTGTACAGCTACACTAATATCACTGGACAACAAAGATTTTGCTTCATGAATACCTTTATGTGTATCTTATGAATTTTGGGCTATTGATAGTGAAAATCACCATGAAATTTCCCTATCATGCACCATCTTTTAAAATCACTTGTGTTTATTATTTCAATTCATAATTCAAATCAATTAAAATGTTGCCTACAATGTAAGCTGGAGAGTTTCCTATCTTGTCCAGGCATGCTTGGGCATGCTTAGGCAGCGTGGCTGCTGCAGGGCAGGACAGGTTTTAGTAATAATTACTGGGTTCAGGACTGTAAGGATGGAATTTGCTATCACCAGGCACAAAAATTTCTATGAAGGATTTTGATATTTGAGACATGCTTCCCAGAATAACTGATGCCAAGATTAAGGAAAACATTTTTGTTGGTCCACAAATCAAACAGCTCATCAATGACAGGCAATTTGAAGAATTTCTATTGGGACCGGAGAAAATCACATGGAAGGCATTCGAGGAAGTTGTTGAAATTTTTCAAGAGCACCAAACTACATGCAGCTGGTTGAAAGCATGTTTCAAGCATACAAAACCATGAAGTGCAACATGTCACTAAAGATTCATTTTCTGCATTCCCATTTAGACTTCTTCCTTGCAAATCTTGGTGCTGTTAGTGACGAGCATGGTGAAAGGTTTCACCAGGACATTGCAGTCATGGAGAAAAGATACCGGGGCAACTGGAATCCATCAATGCTGGCGAATTATTAAAAAACACAAAATGCTGGCAGAACTCAGCAGGCCAGACAGCATCTATGGGAGGAGGCAATAACGACGTTTCGGGCCGAAACCCTTCATCAGGAGTGAAGTAACATGGGATGGTCAAGGGGGGATAAGAAGTGGGGGGAGGGATAAAGTAGAGAGCTGGGAAGTGATAGGCTGGAGGGAAATGGGCTAGGGGGAAGGTGGAGAATTATGGGAAATAAAAGAGAAAGAAAGGTAGGGCTGGGGGAAGATTATAGTGAGGGGTGAGAAAAGAGAGAGAAAGAGAACCAGACTAAAATAATAGATAGAGATGGGGGTAAGGGTGGGGGGCAGGGGTATCAACGGAGGTCAGTGAGTCGGATGTTCATGCCGGCAGGAAGGAGGCTACCTAGGCGGGAGATAAGGTATTGCTCCATCAACCTGTGTGTGGCCTCATCTTGACGGTAGAGGAGGCCATGGACAGACATGTCGGAGTGGGAGTGGTCTGTGGAATTGAAGTGTGTGGCCACAGGGAGATCCCGCCACTGCTGGAGGACTGAGCGCCGGTGTTCGGCGAAACGGTCTCCCAGTCTGCGGCGGGTCTCCCCAATGTATAAATGGCCACATCGGGAGCACTGGATACAGTATGTCACCCCAGTTGACTCGCAGGTGAAGTGGTGCCTCACCTGAAAGGACTGTCTGGGGCCTGGGATGGTGGTGAGGGAAGAAGTGTGGGGGCAGGTGTAGCACTTCTTTCATTTGCAGGGATGAGTGCCCGGAGGGAGGTCCGTGGGGAGGGATGGGGGGACGAGTGGACAAGGCCTTGTCACTGCCGATGGGAGTGATCCCTGCGGAAAGCCGAGAGTGCGGGGGAGGGGAAGATGTGGTTGGTGGTGGGATCACGTAGGAGGTGGCAGAAGTTACGGAGGATTATGCGTTGGATCTGTAGGCTGGTAGGGTGATAGGTGAGGACCAGGGGGGACTCTATTCCTGGTGGGCTGGCGGGGGGATGGGGTGAGGGCGGAGGTGCGTGAAATATGGGAGACGCGATGGAGGGCAGAGGACGAAGGGAAGCCCCTTCGTAATCCTCAGTAACTTCCGCCACCTCCTACGTGATCCCACCACCAACCACCGGCCCAAAACGTAATTATTACCTCCTCCCATAGATGCTGTCTGGCCTGCTGAGTTCTGCCAGCATTTTGTGTTTTTATTTATTTCCAGCATCTGCAGATTCACTCGTGTTGCCTGGCGAATTATTGTTGGACACCTAAGCGACGAGCCTCAGACACTGAGTACAAATGAAAATCATTAACAAAATGTTTTAACTTAGTTGAACTATTGCAAAGCATCAGCACCATTATGTAATTAAACACATGATATTCAATAAAAGTTAATTTGTTGTTTCTCCAAATTCCTACATAATACAAGTAGTCTGAAATTATATTTGTGTTCACCTTCAAGCAGGCTATCATAACTCAAAAAATTCTGAGGGAAGCAACACTTTTGAAATATTTGTTGTCCAGTGTATTTATCACTCTCTCGCTCCCCTTCTGGCCATCTGGAGGTGTAGTAGCATCTGCACTGGACTTTGAGGCGAATGGTCCCGGATTTGAATCCGACCAGCTCCTTTCACCCTTTCCATCCCTGCTGGGTTGAGATTCAAACTAGCAACTCAGTCTCATAAAAAACAGACAAAAAAATGCTAAAAGAAACAGCAAGGTAGCCGCCCAATGCACCACAAGGCGTGGAGAGAAATAACTATAACTCTTTCCCCTTTCTATGTCTTCTGATATCTATTATCCACCAATATCAATCAGCCTAACCCTATCTACCTAAGCCTTATCTCTCTTTATATCCCTATTTTAATGACACCTACGTATTTAATCTGAATTAATGTTAACGCATGATAAATCTGTGCAATGATGTAATGCCTACACAATGCGCACTTTCCATTCTTTTGTGCTACTCTATAAGGATAGGCTGAAAATAATAACATTTAAGTATTATTTGAATTAATTATAGAACTTTTTTGAGTGGTAGTCCTAAATCAATCTGTAATATAGCTATTTAATAATAATAATATTTACATATTATTTAAATTGAACATAGAACTTTCCTGAGCCATGTTCCTAAATCAGGCAGTAATTAGCTATTTTAAAATAATAATATTTACATATTATTTAAACAAAATACTTAATGTTGAAGATATATAAAATGTTGGTGAGACTTAATTTGGACAATTGTGTGCAGTTTTGGTCACCTACCTACAGGAAAGATGCAAACAAAATTGAAAGAGTACAGAGAAGATTTACAAGGATGTTGCCGGATCTGGAGGACCTGAGTTATTGGGAAAGATTAAATAGGTTAGGACTTTATTCTTTGGAATGCAGGAGAGTGAGGGGAGATTTGACAGAGGTATACAAAATTATGAGGGGTATAGATAGGGTAAATCCAAGCAGGCTTTTTCCACTGAGTTTGGGTGGGACTACAACCAGAGGTCATGGGTTATTAGTGAAAAGTAAAAGGTTTAAGTAGAACATGAGGGGAAAGTTCTTCACTCAGAGGGTCATGAGTATGTGGAACTAGCAGCCAGCCCAAATGGTGCATGCAAACTTAATTTCAACATTTAGAAAACAATTTGGTTAGGTACATAGAAGAGAGGGGTATGGAAGGCTGTGGTTCCTGTGCAGGTTGATGGAGTAGGCAGTTCAAATGTTTTGGCACAGACCAGATGGACTGAAGGGCCTGGTTCATTGCAGTACTTTGCAACAGCTCTATGACTCTAAATATAGATCTCTTGAGCCATTGTCCTAAATCAACCAGTGATGCAGCTATTATAAAATAATAATATTTACTAACGATTTAAATCAAATATAGGACTTTCTTGAGCCATTGTCTTAAGTCAGGCAGTAAAGTAGCTATTTTTGGTATATTCCAAGTCACCTACAAACAGTGATTTATGGTAAAAGTTGGGAAATGAAACATTTATATTAATGAAAAATCAATGATGTAGGCAGTAGGTTGTAAACTGGAACCACGATTTTACTCACATATATATTAAGTAAATGAAAGCCTAAAAATTAAAAAAAAAACAGAAGCTGATCAGGGGTAGCAATGAAGAAGATTGTAAGACTGAAGAAGATTTGCCAGAATATACAATTGCAGTTCTGCTTAAGGACACTTAAAAAGAGATGAGGCTGTCAGTTTTTAGGATGCAGATGCATCTTTGTCAATAAGGAATTCTAGTCCACAGAGCAACGTTGTTATGCTAGAAAGCAGAATCATTATTGTTATATCATAAAGTCAAGGAGCGGTGCCTCTGAAAGGCGGTGTCCATTGTTAAGGACCCCACCACTCAGGACATTCCCTCTTCTCCTTGCTACTATCAGGGAGGAGGTACAGGAGCCTGACGACACACACTCAACGATTCAGGAACATCTTCTTCCCCTCTGCCATCAGATTTCTGAAAGGACAATGAACCCATGAACACTACCTCATTACATTTCTTTATTAATTTCTCTTTTTGCACTACTTATTTTAATTGAACTATTTAATATACATATATATACTTACTTTAATTCATCTTTTTCTATATTTATCATATATTGCATTACATTGCTGCCGCAAAGTTAACAAATTTCATGACATATGCCAAGAGATTCTGCAGATGCTGAAAATGTTGAGTGACACACACGCTCAAAGTGCTGGAGTGCTGGGGAATTCAGCAGGTCAGGCAGTATCTATGGAGGGCAATAAACAGTCGACCTTTCAGGCCAAGACCCTTCATCAGGGCTGGAATATTCCTCTACTATTTTCTGTCTATTTGTCTTCTCTTCCTTTTGTGTATTTTTATCGATTGGCTGAGAGAGGTGACTTGAAGGTTACTTGAAATGAGAGGATTTTTCATCAAATTACAGACCTGGAGATGCTTCTTCAGTGCTTGAATTTCACAAGTTTCAATTTCAATTGTGATGTTTTCAGAGACGCTCTGAAGGAATCCTTGTTTCTTTTGACCTCCATGAATCCTTGGCCTTGACAGAGCTGGAAACGGAAAACTTGTTTGGAGTTAGCTCATGCCAGAGTGCGCACAAGATCCACTATAATCAAGGACTTATTACAGGCAGAGTTAGCATACAGGAGCAACATTGATCAGCTGGTCAAGTGTTGTCACAGCAACAACATTACAGTGAGACATCAGGAAGAGGAAGTCAAAGGAACATACTCACCAGTCCTCGTTGAGGGGTCAGACGTGGAAAGGGTGAGCAGTTTCAAGTTCCTGGGTGCCAATTGCAAAGAAGGCATGGCAGAGGCTATGTTTCAATAGGGGTTTGAGGAGATTTAGTTTGTCACCAAAGACTCTTGCAAATTTCTACAGATGTACCTTGGAGAGCATTTTAACTAATTGCATCACTGTCCGGCATGGAGGGGCCACTGCACAAGATCGCAAAAAGCTACAGAAAATTGTAAACTTTGCCAGCTCCATCCTGGGCACTAGTCTCCCCAGCATCAAGGACATCTTCAAAAAGGCAATGCCTCAAAGAGGCAGCATCCATCATTAAGGACCCTCATCATCCAGGACATGCCCTTTTCTCATTGCTACCATCAGGAGGAGGGACCGAAGCCTAAAGTCACACACTCAATAAATCCCCTCTGCCATCAGTTTTCTAAATGGACACTGAACCCATGGACACTACCTCACAACATTTTTTTGCTCTCTTTTTGCACTATATATATTTCCTACTGTAATTTACAGTTTTTATTATCATGTATTGCAACGTACTGCTGCAACATAACAACAAATTTCACAATGCATATCGGTGATATCCTGATTCTGATTCTGAATGACATGACCCAAGCATTGGTACAGTGATTTCAGAATCAGACTCAGAGCCAGGTTTAATATCGCCGACATGTGTCATGAAATTTGTTGTTATGCGGCAGCAGCACAATGCAATGCATAATAATAAAATCTGTGGATTACAGTAAGAACTATATCAGAAATCTGATTGCAGAGGGGAAGAAGCTGTTCCTGAATTGTTGAGTGTGTGCCTTCAGGCTCCTGTACCTCCTCCCTGATTGTAGCAATGAGAAGAGGACATGTCCTGGATGGTGGAGGCTCATGCCCATGATAGAGCTGACTGAGCTTACAACTTTCTGAAGCTTATTTTGATCCTGTGCAGTAACACCCACCTCCCATACCAGATAGTGAAGCACCCAGTTAAAATGCACTGCATGGTAGAAATTTGTAAGTGTCTTTGGTGATATACCAAATCTCTTCAAACTCCTAATGAAATTATAACTGTTGCCATGCCTACTTTATAACTGCAGTGATATGTTGGGCCCAGAATAGATCTTCAGAGATGTTGATACCCAAGAACTTGAAAGTGCTCACCCTTTATTTATTTTGTGTTCCCTCATTTTACCCTTTCTGAAATCCACAATCAGGCCTTTGATCTTACTGGCATTGAGTACAAGGTTGTTGTTGTGACACCACTCAACTAGTTGATCTATCTCACTCCTGTATGCCTTCTTGTCACCATCTGAAATTCTACCAGCAATAGTTATGTCATCAGCCACACAGTCATAGGTGTAGAGGGAGTAGAGCAGTGGGCTAAGCACACATCCTTGAGGTGCGCCATTGTTTATTGTTAGTGAGGTGTGGTCTTCTGGTGAGGAAGTCGCCCATCCAGTTGTAAAGGAATGTACAGAGGCCCAGGTTTTGGAGCTTTTTGATCTGACCTGTAAGAATGATGGTGCTAAACACTGAGCTGCAGTTAATAAACAGCATACTAACCTGTCTTACTATTGTTCAGCTGATCAAAAGCTGTGTGAAGAGCCAATGAGATCACATTCGCTGTTGTGGTGATAGGCAAACTGCAGTGGGTCCAGTTCCTTGCTGAGGCAGGAATTGACACTGGCCATAACCAACCTCACAAAGCTCATCAGCACCGTAGATGTGAGTGCTGCTGGATGATAGTTGTTGAGGCAGCTCACCCTGCTCTTCTTGGGCACTGGTACAATTGTTGCAAGTGGGAACTTCCGACTGTAGCAATGAGAGATTAAAGATGTCTTTGAACACACCCCCCAGTTAGTTGGCACAGCTTTTCAGAGCCAACCAGATACACCGTTGAGGCCTGTCGCCTTGCGCGGGTTCACTCTCTTGAAAGACGTTCTAATGTCTGACTCAGAGACAGAGATCACAGGGTCCCCATGTGCTGCAGGGATCCTCATAGCTGTGGTTTTATTCTCCCTTTCAAAGCTGGCATAAATGGCATTGAGCTCATCTGGGAGTGAAGCATCGCTGCCATTCATGATGTTGGGTTTCACTTTGTAGGAAGTAATGGCCTGCAAACCCTGCCAGAGCTGACGCGCATCCGATGTTGCCTCCAACCTCGCTCGGAATTGTTCGTTTGCTCTTGAGATATACCTTCTTAAGTCACACCTAGCCTTCTTGTATAGTCTTGGATCACCAGATCTGAATGCCTCAGATCTATCCTCAGCAGAGCATGAATCTCCTGCTTCATCCTCGGCTTCTGATTTGGGTGTGTACGGTATGTTCTCGTAGGCACACACTCATCCACACAGGTTTTAATGAAGTGGCACACTCATTCAGACATGAAGATGAATCCGTGAATATAGTCCAGGCTACTGATTCAAAGCAGGCCTGTAAGCCCTCCTGTGCCTCCCTTGTCCATACCTTCTTAATCCTCACTACTGGTCTTTAGTCTCAGGGAGTAGAAGTACAGCTAGGTGATCAGACTTTCCAAAGTGAGGTTTTGGGATAGCACAGAAAACGCTCTTGATAGTAGTATAACTGTGATCCAGTGTGTTGGCTCCTCTGGTTTTCATGAGTGATATGTTGGTGATAATTATTTGGTGACTGTTTCAAGCTGGCCTGGTTAAAGTCCCCCAAAACAATGGGGAAACCATCAGGGTTTGCTGTTTCATGTGTGTTGATTACGTCGCTCAGTTCATCTGGAGCCTGGTTGACACGGGTGGGACGTACACCGCTACCAGGATGATGGGCGGAGACTGCCGCAGCAGATAAAATAGAGAACACTTGACCGCAGGATGCTTCAGGTTGAATGAGCAGGACTGGGACAGAACCACCATGTTTGTACACTAAAATGAGTAAATCACAAAACATACTCCACCCTCTCTGCCTTTGAAAGACTCAGCAGTCAAATCTTGGTGTTGAATCGTGAAGCCGATGACCTGTAAGGCTGCATCTGGAATGGCGGAGGTTGTCCAAGTCTCTGTAAAACAAAATACACAACACTTCCTGACGTTCCTCTGGTGCAGCAATATTGCTGAGAGATCTTCGATTTTATTCACTAGCGACTATGTTTGCCAGCAGAATAGACGGTAGTGAAAGCTGGAACACTTTACTCCTCATGTGAGCATTTACTCTGGCACGGCATCATCCCTTCCGTTACCTTAAAGGACAACCACATTTGTGACTGGTTCTGAAGATAGATTAGTCAGATCTCCACCTACTCTGATCAGACATTGGAACATGTTGAGCAATGCAGAAGGGTTTGAATTGCAGATGAAGACAACTGGAGTAACCCCTCCACCATATTCTAATGGAGTCAGGGCTGGGCTTGGTATCACCTGAGGAAGAATGAACTGCTTCATTTCTTCCTCATATATTTTGGTTTGGTCTGGACACCTGATTTATGCAACCCAGGTTTGATCTCAATGCAGTGCAAAACTCCAACTCAACAGCAAAGAGAAGCCAGGAGTATTGCAAATTAGATTCAGATTCAAATTTATTCATCATGTGTACATTGAAACAGAGAGAAATATAAAAGTTGATACCACCCAGTGCATCACGGGTAAAGCCCTCCCTACCACGTCTATGTGAAACGCTTTAGGAAGAATACAGCGTCCATCATCAGGGACCCCTCCACCCAGGACGTGCTCTCTTCTCGCTGCTGCCACCAGGAAGAAGGTGCAGGAGCCTCAGGACTCGCACCTCCAGGTTCAGGAACAGTTATTACCCCTCAACCATCAGGCTCCTGAACCTGATAACTTCATTCAACTTCACTTGCCCATCACCGAATTGTTCCCACAACCTATGGACTCATTTTCAAGGACTTTTCTCCTTGTGTTCTTGATATTTAGTGGTTATTTATTTATTTATTATTATTTTTCTTTTTGTATTTACACAGCTTGTTCTCTTTTGCAAACTGGTTGAACTGTCAAGTTGGTGCAGTCTTTCATTGATTGTGATTATTATTCTATTATGGATTTATTGAGTATGTCTGCAAGAAAATGAATTTCAGGGTTGCATATGGTGACATATATGTACTTTGATAATAAATTTACTTTGAACTTTGAACTTTGAAATACACTTAGCGGCCACTTTATAACCATATAACCATATAACAATCACAGCACAGAAACAGGCCATTCCGGCCCTCCTAGTCCGTGCCGAACTCTTAATCTCACTTAGTCCCACCTACCCGCACTCAGCCCATAACCCTCCACTCCTTTCCTGTCCATATACCTATCCAATTTTACCTTAAATGACACAACTGAACTGGCCTCTACTACTTCTACAGGAAGCTCATTCCACACAGCTATCACTCTCTGAGTAAAGAAATACCCCCTCGTGTTTCCCTTTTGCCCCCTAACTCTCAAATCATGTCCTCTCGTTTGAATCTCCCCTACTCTCAATGGAAACAGCCTATTCACGTCAACTCTATCTATCCCTCTCAACATTTTAAATACCTCGATCAAATCCCCCCTCAACCTTCTACGCTCCAATGAATAGAGACCTAACTTGTTCAACCTTTCTCTGTAACTTAAGTGCTGAAACCCAGGTAACATCCTAGTAAATCGTCTCTGCACTCTCTCTAATTTATTGATATCTTTCCTATAATTCGGTGACCAGAACTGTACACAATATTCCAAATTTGGCCTTACCAATGCCTTGTACAATTTTAACATTACATCCCAACTTCTGTACTCAATGCTCTGATTTATAAAGGCCAGCGTTCCAAAAGCCTTCTTCACCACCCTATCTACATGAGACTCCACCTTCAGGGAACTATGCACTGTTATTCCTAGAATGCACTGTTATTCCTAGAATGCACTGTTATTCCTAGATGCACTGTTATTCCTAGAATGCACTGTTATTCCTAGAATGGATAGACCTGTACACTTTTTATTAGGTAGACCTGTACACTTTTTTGTTCATGCAAATGTCTAATCATGTGGCAGCAACTCAATGCATTAAAGTATGCCAACATGATCAAGAGATTCAGTTGTTGTCAGACCAAACATCAGAATGGGGAAGAAACGTGGCTTTGATCATGGGATGATTGTTTGTTCCAGGTGCGGTGGTTTGAGTTTGAAGGTTCAAGGTTTCAATGGTTCATTTTTATCATCAAAGTACGTATGCAGAATACAACTCTGAGATTTATCTTCTCCAGATTGACAGGAAATACAGAAAACCATAGAAGTAATTGAAAGAAAGACACCCACTCAAAAAGGTAAAGAAACAAGAGGTCACAAGCCCCAAACCCCCTCACTCGCACAAAAACTAACAGATCACCCAAACCCCTCAAATAAAACATAGAACCAAAAGAGGCCAACATGAACTACAGTCCAATCCATAAATCTCAGAATTTCAATAACATCCCTGAGACCATCGGGTCCCAGCGACCCCTCCAACGGCAGGGACTCGAACCAGCAGCCTCTCCAACGGCAGGGACTCGAACCAGCAGCCTCCCCAATGGCAGGGACTCAAACCAGCAGTCCTTCCGACCTAGAAACTGCTGGGTT
This sequence comes from Hemitrygon akajei, assembly GCF_048418815.1. NCBI lineage: Eukaryota > Metazoa > Chordata > Chondrichthyes > Myliobatiformes > Dasyatidae > Hemitrygon > Hemitrygon akajei. The sequence continues at coordinate 9,120,950 of NC_133124.1, forward strand.
CTGCGGACTTTCATGCACAACAGACTCTAGACTTTATGGAAAATGGTGTGAAAAACAAAAAAAAAACAAGCATCCAGTGCATGGCAGTCCTGTGGGTGAAACTGCCTTGTTAATGAGAGAGGTCAAAGGAGAATGGCCAGACTGGTTCAAGCTGACAGGAAGGTGACAATAACTCAAATAACCACACGTTACAACAGTGGTGTGCAGAAGAGTATCTCAGAATGTACAGCACATCAAACTTGAAGTGAATGGGCTACAGCAGCAGAAGACCATGATTATACACTGAGTGGCCTCTTTTACTGAACAAAGTATGTAATTTTTGTTAACAGACAGACATACTTTATTGATCCCGAGGGAAATTGGGTTTCATTGCAGCCGCACCAACCAAGAATAGTGAAGAAATATAGCAATATAAAACCATAAATAATTAAATAATAATAAGTTAATTATGCCAAGTGGAAATAAGTCCAGGACCAGCCTATTGACTCAGGGTGTCTGACACTCAGAGGGAGGAGTTGTAAAGTTTGATGGCCACAGGTAGGAATGACTTCCTATGATGCTCAGTGTTACATCTCAGTGGAATAAGTCTCTGGCTGAATGTACTCCTGTGCCTAACCAGTACATTATGGAGTGGATGGGAGTCATTGTCCAAGATGGCATGCAACTTGGACAGCATCCTCTTTTCAGACACCACCGTCAGAGAGTCCAGTTCCACCCCCACAACATCACGAATGAGTTTGTTGATTCTGTTGGTGTCCGCTACCCTCAGCCTGCTGCCCCAGCACACAACAGCAAACATGATAGCACTGGCCACCACAGACTTGTAGAACATCCTCAGCATCGTCCAGCAGATGTTAAAGGACCTCAGTCTCCTCAGGAAACAACCAACACATCTGAGGATGTTCTGGGGGAAACCCACAAGTTTCTGGTGCCAACATGCCCACAGAGCTCAACAGAGCAAAATATTAGGAGGGAGAAAATAGTGGGTGAGCCATTACTTCTCCAGAAACTGGATGAATAGTTGGGCCTGTGGCTTTTCAAGAATGCAATTACTTTGCAAAGGTTTCTTACCTTCACACAATATTCCGGGCCAATTAAATTGACTGGGAATCAATTAGAGCAAACACCACAGAGGAAAGAAACCATGTTTTATGTGGAATCAGCAAACGTGTTTTTTATTAGTTGGTTTCTCTGGGGATGAAGTACATTAAAATATATGTTAATATTCCCAAATCATTGAATGTTTCTGGCAGATCCAAGTAAAGAAGAAAAATCATAAGTCAATCTAATTTCGATATATTTGCACAATTATTCTGTAAGCATATCAGGAAATGTCATTATGATTGACAGAATGCTGTTGAAATAAAGTTAATTCAATATTCAGTATCGGCCTATTTCATTTAGGCTGCATTATCGGACAACTGCTTTTTAAAAGAATTTTGAGTTATATTATCATTAATCCATTCCCACAGGAGATTATTAATTCCTTTTTCATTTTACAAGTGAATACTTTATCAAAGCTAGCGTTTATTGCCTATTTCCAAAGGGTGGCATGGTAACATAGCAGCTAGCGCAAGGCTTTACAGCGCTGGCAATCAGGGATCAATTCCCGCTGCTTGCTACAAGGAATTTGTGCATACTCCCCGTGTCTCCCGGGGAACTCCAGTTTCCACCCACATTCCGAAGACATACGGGTTAGGGTTGCTGAGACATGGGCACATGCTGCGGTGGCGCTAGAAGCATAGCAGCCGCTGAGGGCTGCCTCCGGCACATCCTCGGCAGGTCAGGCAGCATCCGTGCAGAGGAATAAAGAGCACGTGTACACGGAGTGTTGCCATAGGAAAGCAGCATCCATCATCAAGGACCCCCACCATCCAGGCCGTACTCTTCTTGCTGCTCCTATCCAGCAGAAGATACAGGATCTTCAGGTCCCACACCACTAGGTTAAGGAACAGTTCTTGCCCCTCAACCATCAGGCTGCTGATCCGGTGTGGATAACTTCGCTCACCTCAGCTCTGAACAACTCGTGTTCTCAGCTTTGTTTACTTGTTTGTTAGCTTGTTTATTTATTTATATATTTTTATTTGCACAGTTTGTCTTCTTTTGCACATTGGTTATTTGTCAGTTTTTCTGTGCAATTTTTTCTAGATTCTATCGTGTTTTTGTTCCACTGTGGATGCTTGCAAGAAAACAAATCTCAAGGTAGTATATAGTAATATATACTGTCATCATCATTATCATCATCATGTGCCATGACATATGATGTGGGATATCATGGATTTTGACGATGATCATTCTTGGCAAATTTTTCTACAGAAGTGGTTTGCCATTGCCTTTTTCTGGGCAGTGTCTTTACAAGATGGATGACCCCAGCCATTATCAATACTCTCCCAAGATTGTCTGCCTGATGTCAGTGGTTGTATGACCAGGACTTGTGATATTCACCAGCTGCTCATACGACCATCCACCACCTGCTCCCATGGCTTCACATGACCCTGATCGGGGGCTAAGTAGGTGCTACCCCTTGCCCAAGGATGACCTGCAGGCTAGCAGAGGGAAGGAGCGCCTTACATCTCCTTTGGCAGAGACCATCCAAACATATACTGTATGTACATTGATAAGTTACTTTGAACGTTGAATAAATAGTTGACATTTTGGGTCGAGTCCTGATGCTACCTGTTGAGCTGCTGAGTTCCTCCAGCATTTTGTGTGTGTCACTCTGGGATTCCAGCATCTGCAGAATCTCTTGTGTTATGGAGTGAGTGTATATAGTTACGGAATTGGGGTGTCAGCTAGCAGGGATTTTGTCTTGGATGGCATCACCCTTCAGATTCAGAAATGAGTTTATTATCGCTGGCATAAGACATGAAATCTGTTGTTTTGCAGCAGCTGGAGAGTGTAATGCATAAAAATTATGATAACTTATAATAAGTATAGATACATAAAAAATTAAGTAAGTATTGCAAAAGAGAGCAAAAGTAGTGAGGTAGTGTTCATGGGTTCATTGATTCTTCAGGAATCTGACTGCAGAGGGGAAGAAGCTGTTCCTGAGTTGTTGAGTGCGTGTCCTCTGGCTCCTGTACCTCCTGCCTGATGGCTGCAGTGAGAAGAGGGGATTTCCTGGGTGATGGGTGTCCCTAATGATGGATGCCACCTTTTTGAGGGATCGTCTTTTGAAGATGTCATCAGTGCTGAGGAGTCTAGTGCCCGTGATGAAGCTGGCTGAGTTTACAACCTTCTGCAGCTTTTACTGATCCTGTGCTTTAGTACTGTGCTCTGACCATCCGATTCAAATCTGACCACTCCGATTCAAATTCAGATTTACTTATCCTGGGCTACTGCACAGGACCGAGAAAAGCTGCAGAGGGCCATAAATTTAGTCGGCTCCATCTTGGGTACTAGCATACAAAGTACCCAGGACATCTTCAAGGAACGGTGTCTCAGAAAGGCAGCATCTGTTATTAAGGACCCCCAGCACCCAGGGCATGTCCTTTTCTCACTGTTACCATCAGGAAGGAGGCACAGAAGCCTGAAGGCACACACTCAGTGATTCAGGAACAGCTTCTTCCCCTCTGCCATCCGATTCCTAAATGGACATTGAACCTGAGAACACTACCTCACTTTTTTTATATATATATTTTTTCTGTTTTTGAATGATTTTTAATCTTTTCAATTAACATATACTGTAATTGATTTTTTTATTATTATTATATATTTTTTTCTTCTATATTATGTATTGCATCGAACTGCTGTTGCTAAGTCAACAAATTTCACAACTTATGCCAGTGATGATAAACCTGATTTGGATTCAGCAAACAACACAAGCAATAATAACAAACAACAAGCCTCCCCCTCCCCCCACCCGACAGCATCAGATCTAAGATCAGGGTTTGATTCCTGTCGCTGTCTGTAAGGAGTTTGTACTCTGAAGGAGAGAGTGGGTGTGTGGAATGTACAGCCGGCGGAGGTGGTGAAAGCAGATACAATAGGGTCTTTTAAGAGACTCTTAGATGGGTACACAGAGCTTAGAGAAATAGAGGGCTATGCGGTAGGGAAATTCTAGGCAGTCTCTAGAGTAGGTTACATGGTCGTCACAACATTGTGGGCCGAAGGGCCTGTGATGAGCTGTAGAATTCTATGTTCTATGTTCTTACTGTGAGTTTCCTCCGGGTGCTCCGGTTTCCTCTCCTATTCCAAAGAGATACGGTTAGGGTTAGGGTCAGTGAGTTGTGGACATGCTATGTTGGTTCTGGAAGCATGGCAACACTTGCAGGCTGCCCTCAGCATAATCCTCACTCATCTGATTTGACAAAAATGATGTACTTCACTGTATGTTTCAATGTACATGTGACATTTAAAGCTAATCTTTATCTAACATTTAAAGAAATATTTTCAGTTGCCTCATCAATATCTTTCCATTCATCATAAGATCAGTAATTGGGATGTTCACTTGTGGCTGCACAATATAATAATGTCCAGCTCCATTTGCAAAGCCCCAGCAATCCGTGTTTTCATTCTGTAAGATCCAGTCAATTCTGCAAGATTCTCAGCAGAGGCTGTGGAAGTGCCCAATGATTCTTGCTCCACAAGTTGCCAGGCAGTGAATATCTCCAACGAGAGGAGTTCCAACTACCTAACTGTAAAGTCATTACCAGCACCAAGGCCCCCACTATGAATTTCTGACTGGTGTCCACTGACCAGAAGCACAGTTAGACCGGCCCTATAAATGCTGTGACTGCATTAGTAGTTGAGAATCCAAATCAAGAATGTTGACATCCCAAACCCAATCCCCAGTCTCTAAGGCACGATTCAGAGCGTGACAGAAAAGTCTCCACTCATCTAGATAAGTACAGCTCTAGCAATACTCAAAAAATGAGTCACTAATGGCTCTAGGAAATTTCTCCAGATGTAGGAGAGAATTCTGCCTAGTTGTATGACCCTCTGGTGCAAAAAGGTCACTGCACTGGGTCATAGTTCAGCATTTATCACAATGTTTTACATGCCAGCGACCCAGTTTCAATTCCTTCCACCATCTGTAAAGAACTTGAACATTCTTTCTGTGACTGAGTGGGTTGCCTCTGGGTGCTCTGGTACCCTCCCACATTCCAAAGGGTCAGTGAACTGGGGGCATGCTACGTTGGTGCTGGAAGCATGGTGATACTTGCGAGCTGCCCCCAGCACATCCTTGCACTGTGTTGCCTGTTGATGCAAATGAAGTGTCTCACTCTACGTTTTGATGAGCATGTGATAAATAAAACTTCCTCTTTTGATCTTCAAAGGTGAATCTTGTATCACAACCTCCTCACTAATCAGATTTACCTAGTGCTGCAGTGGTGAGACCTGTCAAAAATAGGGGACTGCTTCATCGAGCACCTCCACACCATCCACCAAAAGCACATTTCCTGGTGGCCAAACATTTTAGTTCCAATCCCCATTCCCCTTTCTAGCATGTCTGTTTATGGCCTCCTCTTGTGCCAAGATGAGGCCACCTCAGAGTGGAAGAGTAACACATCATATTCCGTCTGGGTAGCCTCCAACCTGATGGCATGAATATCAGTTTCTCCTTCCAGTAAAAAAAATACCACCCTCCCCTCTTCCCCTGTTCCTCACTCTGGCCTTTTCCCTCTTCTCACATGCCTATCACCTCTCCCTGGGTCCCCTCCTCCTTCCCTTTCTCCTGTGATCCACTCTCTTCTTCAATCAGATTCCTTCCTTAGGACGGTGGTGAATAAGAGCCAAAGAAATGTGAGCCAATAGAATTCAAAGGTCAACCGAAGGGGTAGCCAATCAGGTCTGAGAGAAGCAAATGGGGGCCTATATAAACGTGAGCACTCCCAGAGAGAAACACCAACAACTGCGCACTGAGGATGTCACCTCGACTGGTGATGAAACTTCTGCAAGCTAATTGCCAAGCTCAGCGATCACCACAACATCAGATCCCTTCCTCTCCAGCCCTTTATCTTTCTCACCCACCTGGCTTCACCTGTCCTCCTTCCCCTCCTCCCCCTCCTCCCACCTTTTTATTCTGTCAAATTCTCCCTTCTCTTCCTGTCCTGAAAAGGGTCTCGGCCCGAAACATTGACTGTTTATTCATTTCCATTGATGCTGCCTGATCTGCCGAGTTCCTCCAGCATTTTGTGTGTGTTGCTTTACCCCCTAAGATTATTTCAATTAATAATTTCACAAGATCTAGCTGCTGAAGTCTGTAAAATAGGAATTGTAATTTAAACTTCTTATAATATAGATAGACAGTGAGACTATGTTCTGTGTTAATCACCTGCCCACACATAAGTATTAAGGCCATCCCATGCTTAAACAGTTTAACTGTGGGGAAACAAATGGTGGGGAGGTGGTGGTGAAAGGGAGTAGAAATATGGTGGTTGTCCATCCTGTCCAATGATGGCAGGAATATATTTATAATATAAACAGAATGAATTTGTGGTATTTGCCAGGTCTTTGATTCTTGGTAATAGTTCACCATCTGGTATAGTGATAATTCACTAAAGCAACATTAAAGAGGTATTAAAGCAGCTGCTTTGGCAATTACTAGGTGGGAGGATTTAAACGCCAGCCTAGACAGACTGAAAAGGCAGGGTGTCGGGACCAGAGGTGAGGGTCGGGCCAATTCCACTCGCTCTTACGCAATGTTCACTCCTCTCTCCGTGGCGCTGAGCCCGTGAGTTGGCTTTGGCTGCTACACGTTCCACGTTTGCGAGCTTCACGGTGGTTTGCCCCGCTGTGTGATGAACTGAGACCGAGGCTATGGGCCTGCTCGGCTACTCTCAGCTCTGGGTCTATGCTCTCAATCTGGTTTGAATGCTCTTGCTCGTTCGCATTTTTTGCATGATTTGTGTTTTTTTTCTCTCTGCGCATTGGGTGTTGGTCTTTTTTTTAATGGGTTCTTTCGGGTTTCTTGCTTTGTGGCTGCCTGTAAGCAGGCAAATCTCAAAGTTGTATAATTTATGCATTCTTTGATAATAAATGTACTTTGAACTTTGAAATTAAAGATTGCACTTGCCAGAAAGGGGTTTTTCACTGGTGTGCAGAAACCAGTATATCTTGCAAAGTTTTCAGTTGTCTACCATCTCGGATGCACACGCAGTCACACACAGCACACAGTACCTATAGTTATGATAACACATACAGTCACAAAATAATATTAACACTAGTCCCTGAATGGCAATGGTCTGAATATTGATGGTGCATGGGATGTTGCCATCTCAGACGTCAATAACTAGCACTTTACATAAAGACTTTTCAACTTGGTTCTAGTTCTGCCAGGAGTTAAAATATCCACATACCACCCGCCCTGACAATCTCCAAGAATGTTACATGTCTCAATTAGAAGTTTGCGGAGATTTGGTATGACAAGCCTCTATAGATGTGTAGTGGAGTGTACATTGGCTTGGTTGTATCCTGGTATGGAAACACCAATGCCCTTCATTGGCAAATCCTACAAAAAGTAGTGGATACAGACCAGTCCATCATGGGTGAAGCCTTCCCCACTATTGAGCACAGCAACATGAAGCGATGTCGCAGGAAAGCAGCATCCATCATCAGGGACCCCCACCACCCAGAACATGCTCTCTTCTTATGGTTGCCATTAGGAAGAAGGTACAGGAGCCTCAGGACTCACACTGCCAGGTTCAGGAATGGTTCAGAAACCCTCAGCATCAGGCTGCTGAACCAAAGGGGATAACTTCACTCAACTTCACTTGCCCCATCATTGAAATGTTCTCACAACCTATGGACTCTCCTTCAAGGACTCTTCATCTCATGTTTTTTATATTCATTGTCTATTTATTTATTTTTATTATTACTCTTTCCTTTTATATTTGCACAGTTTGTTGTCTTTTGCACATTGGTTTATGCCCGAGTTGGTGTGGTCTTTCACTGATTCTATTATGGTTATTATTCTAAAGAATTATTGAGTAATCCCACAAGAAAATGAATCTCAGGGTTGGATATGGTGACATATATATACATACACACTTTAGTAGTAAGTTTACTTTGGTCTTTGAACTTTTGAACCAGCTTTCACCTATTAACTGCCAGCTCTCTCTACTCCACCCAATTTCTTATTCTGGCATCCTTTCCATCCTGGTCAAGGATCTCAGCATGAAATGCTGACCTGTTTATTCCCCTTAGTCATAGTCAGAGAAAAGTACAACCCTTACACAAAAATACAACTGCAGATGCTGTGGATCAAAGATTATGTACACAACGCTGGAAGAACTCAGCAGGCCAGGCAGCATCCATGTGAAAAGAGTAGCCAACGTTTCGGGCCGAGACCCTTCATCAGGAATAGGGGGGAAGAGAGGGCCGAACCCCAGTAATAGAGATAGGGGAGGGGGTAGGGGGTAGGGCCTACAGGTGCCAGGTGGAAAACCAATCAGAGGAAAGATAAAGGGGGGAGGGGGAGGGGATAAGCATGAAAGAACTGTAGAGATAAAAAAGCAGAAAGTTGAAAGGGGAGAGAGGCAGAGAGGGACCTGGGATAGGAGAAGGGGGAGCGGGAGGGAATTACCGGAAATTGGAGAATTCAATGTTCATACCACCAGGCTGGAGGCTACCCAGACAGTAGATGAGGTGTTGCTCCTCCAACCTGAGTTTGGCCTCATCATGGCAGTAAAGGAGGCCATGTATGGACATATCTAGATGGGAATGAGAGGCAGAGTTGAAGTGGATGGCAACCGGGAGATCCTGTCTGTTGTGACGGACGGAGCGGAGGTGCTCGACGAAGCGATCCCCCAATCTGCGTCGGGTCTCGCCGATGTAGAGGGGGCCGCACGGGGAGCACCGGATGCAATAGACAACTCCAGCAGACTCGCAGGTGAAGTGTTGCCTCACCTGGAAGGACTGTCTGGGGCCCAGAATGGTGGTAAGGGGGGAGGTGTGGGGACAGGTGTAGCATTTGTGCTTGCAGGGATAAGTGCCGGGTGGGAGTTCTGTGGGGAGGGACGTGTGGACCAGGCAGTTGCAGAGGGAACGATCCCTGCGAAAAGCAGAGAGGGGTAGGGAGGGACAGATGTGCTTGGTGGTGGGGTCCTGTTGAAGGTGGCAGAAGTTGCGGAGGATAATGTGTTGGATCTGAAGGCTGGTGGGGTGGTAGGTGAGGACAAGGGGAACCCTGTCCCTGTTGTGGTGACGGGAGGATGGGTTAAGGGCTGAAGTGTGGGAAGTGGAGGAGATGCGGGTGAGGGCATCTTTGATGACACCAGAAGGGAAACCACGATCCTGAAAGAAAGAGGACATTTGAGAAGTCCTGGAATGGAAAGCCTCATCCTGGGAGCAGATGCGGTGGATACGGAGGAACTGGGAATAGGGAATGACATTTTTGCATTGGGCAGGGTGGGAAGAGGTATAGTCAAGATAGTTCAACCCTTCAGCCCATGCCAAACCTTTTTAAATGCCTACTTCCATCGACCTGCACCGGGACCATAGCCTTGCATTCCCCTACCGTCCCGTCATAGATGCTGGCTGACTTGCTGAGTTCCTCCAGCATTTTGTGTGGCATTGCTCTTAAATTGTTGTTTCACAAATAAATTCTAAGTGGACCTCCATCTTGTCAAGTCAAATCAAGTCAAGTTTATTGTCATTTAAGTATATACATGTACATAACGTATATAACCATACAATATATAGAGAAATGAGACATTTCTCTGATCTAGGGTGTAAACACAGTAGTACACATAACACACGATAACTTACAAAGGTAAGGATAAAATCTACAGATCAATCACACATAAATAACAAACTAAAGTGCATTAATATTAAATATTGTAAACTACAGAACAGATTAACCAGTGACACCTCCAATATGATGTGGTCGAGAGCTTAGAAGCCTAATGGCCTGAGGGAAGAAACTGTTTCTCATCCTGACTGTTCTTGTTTTCATGCATCGGAGTCTCCTGCCTGATGGTAGGAAGTCAAAGAGGATGCTGGATGGATGGGTGGGATCCTAAAGGCCTTGCGAATGCAGTGCTCCTGATAAATGTCTCTGGTGTCTTGAGCTATGCCAGGAGTGTGCGATCGTGTTTCCAGACATATCCTAAATTCAGGTTAATTTTGCAATGTGTCTCTCAGTGGGCTGAAAGTTGTTGGATCATCCGGTTTCGTTAAGGGACTGAAGGTGATGAAATAGAATGCACTGTGCTTATGTAATCGAGTGCACAGAGTGATGAAGGTGATTTCGTCTGAAAAATTGAACGGGCCTGCTGATGCAATTTACAGTTTAGTTGTAGGATGCATCACACACTGTCATTACAGTTCCTCACTGTGAAGTTTATATTAAAGTTATTTTAAAACGAACGAGAGACAAGCAGTGAAGTCCCCAGAAAGTGCCACTGCTGTTAACTGAGTTTGATGAAAGGACAAGTATTTTCAGGCAACTAGCGAAATGCTTTACAGTGACAGCGATGAGGTTCAGTTCCCGCTGACTGTAAGGAGCTTGTACATTCTCCCCATGACCACATAGGGTTTGTCTTGGTGTTTCCGTTTCTTCCCACATTCCAAAGATGTACGGATCACTAGGGTTAGTAAATTGTGGACATGCTGTGTTGGCATCAATAGGGGCAACTTTTGCAGGCTGTCCCCAGCCCGTTCGTTCATTTATTTATTGAGATACAGCGTGGAAAAGGCCATCCAGCCCCTTGAGCTGTGCTACCCATTAATCCCTCGATTGAATCTGAGCATAATCATGGGACAATTTACAATGACCAATTAACCTTTCAACCAGTACATCTTTGGACTGTGGGAGGAAACTGGAGCACCCGGAGGAAACCCACGCGATCACGGAGAGAGTGATCAACTCCTTACAGGCAGAGGCGGGAATTGAACCTGTATCTGTACTGTAAAGTGTTGCACTAACCACTACACTACCATGACTGTGTTGGTCATCCTCAGACTGTGTTGGTCATTGACACACACAACACATTTCACTGTATGTTTCAATGTACGAGTGAAAAATGAAACTAATCTTTCTTTGAATTGGTTGGTCAGGAACTCCAGGTGAAGCATGTTTCTGTGTGATATCAAGAAACACACTGTGACTATTCCTCTCCACGTTCAATAATGGCATCTTACTGTCAACTTCACATATATCCAGTGGCCAATTTATCCGATACTTCCTGTAACTAACAAAGTGGCCACTGAGTGTTTGTTCATGGTCTTCTGCTCTGTAGCCCATTCACTTCAAGGTTTGACGTGTTGTGAGTTCAGAGATCCTCTTCCACAAACCACTGCTGTAATGCTTGGCTATTTGAGCTACTGTCCTCTTCCTGTCAGCTCGAACCAGTCTGGCCATTCTCCCCTGGCCTCCCTCATTAACGAGGCATTTTCGCCCACAGAACTGCCGCTTACAGGATACTTTTTTGATTTTCACAGCATTCTCTGGAAACTCTAGAGACTGTTGTGTGTGAAAATCCCAGGAAATCAGCAGTTTCTGAGATAATCCAACCACCCTGTCTGGCACCAAGTCAGTTGACCATGTTTCTTCCCCATTCTGATGTTTGGTGTAAATAACAGCCGAACCTCTTGACCATGTCCGCATGCTTTGAGTTGCTGCCACATGATTGGCTGATTAGCTATTTGCATTGATGAGCAGGTGTACATAAACTGGCCGTTGAGTGTACTTTGGTTCAACCGCTTGCTGTGTTTTGTTGTTTGAATTCAAGATTCGAGGTTGTTTATTGTCTTTCTTCAGTATGCTAGTGTAAAGGGGCACAACATGACTGTTCCCCTGGGGGCTGGGGACTCGTTTTGGGGTTCGTCTCGCATGTATTTCTGGGACCGGTTGTTCTTTTTTTTGCTGTTTTTGACTGGTTGGATCAGTGTGATCAATGTGGACTGGGACGCTTCGGCGAAGAGAGGCTCTGCGTGCAGCGTGCAGCGCTGAACTGAACACCGCTGCTTTGATGTCTGATATTCTACATATTTGCTCGCTTGCTTTTTGCCGTTTGCTCAATTTGTTCTTTCTCACGCTTTGAGTGTTTGATGTTTTCTTGAACAGTTCTATGTTGCTCCTTTGTTTCAAGGCAGGGGCACGAGCCTCAGAGTTGTATTCTGTATACTTTGATAATAAATGTCCTTTGAACTTTTGATCTGATGCAGCATATAGAAACACAATAAACTTAGTAGGCAGCCGTCGATCCCAGGGGATCATGGGTTTGCGCCTCTGGTGGACTGTGTCCTCTCCAGGGAACAAGCCTGGGCGGGAAGATTTGAAGAACCGGCTGTTGCCCGTGCAGTGGGTTCCCCCTCTCCATGTCACTGTAGTCTAAGGGAAGGACAAGCGCCGATACAGCTTGGTACCTGTGTCGTCACAGAGGTTGCCAGAGTGGAGTTGTAAAGAACATCAAACTGCCTTAGGGATCCCGGTTTCAGATTTCTTCTTCAGGGTTTCCTCCCAAAGCCTTTCCCATGGGCGGGTACGGCCACAAGGTAGTGGAGGCTTAAAATCAAAGTTTCCCTTCTCCTAGGCGGGCTACTGTCCAAGGCTGACGAGCCCCACCTGCCTGAAGCAAGTGTTTTTGAGGCGCCAGGGGTCCGTCTTTGCCCCTTCTCTTGTCAGTAGAAACAGTTCCACGGACCTATTAGCTAAGCCACATGTGAAGGCCAAGAGTTGGACTTGGTTGTCAGAGGCTGTTTGAGTCACATGCCATTTGAAGCAATTTATAGGTAGTGAGAGCTTATCCCCACTGCCACCCCCAGCTATGACAACCTTAGGAACCACAGTAAACCAAAAACACAATAAAATACAATAATTATAAAAGCTATCCTAAAAACACAATTTACAAGTAACTGTAGTCTCCATAGACTGACTACGTACACAAAGTGATGCAAGGTGATGTCAATGTAGTGGTGGTGGGGTGGGTTAATAGATTTACAAAAATGGATTACTAATCATTAGTTCCTGGCAGTTTCAAAGACAGAATCCAGCAGTGTTTGTCAGGAACACACCCTGTTTCACGTTGTTCATGTTCAATTGATTTTGAGTTCCTCTTCCAAATGAATTGTCTGTCCCCGCACAGCGACGGCCAGCTCTGTGGGTGACACCTCTCAGCCACCGATAAAATATAATGAGAGCTTAAAAGCGATTCCAGTGGAGAAACGGATGCACGATAACAGCTTAGTAATTGCCAGAAAGCTTTCTGCAGACATAAGTATGTGTTCAGATCTGCTTTGGATGAGAATGGAGAGGAAGTCACATAGAACCTGCAAGTGGATGTGACTAATATAATTGAAAAGGCAAGATGGAGTGTAATGTGGAAAAGTGAGAGATTAATGAAAAATGAAGAAGGAAATTATGATTCAAATGGAATTAGCCTACAGTTCGATTCTGGTTCCTCTTTTACCCCTTCACTTCTTCTCACCTGACCATCTCCTCCCTCTGGTGCCCCATCTCCTTCCATTTCTTCCATGCTACACTCTCTTCTCCTATCAGATTCCTTCTTATTCAGCCATTTACCTCTTCCACCAATCACCTCCCAGCTTCTCACTACACCCACCCACCTGGTCTCTCCCATGCCCGCTTCCCTCTCCCCACCATTTTCTTATTCGGGCTTTTCTCCCCTTTCCTTTCCAGTCCTGGTGAAGGGTTTCAGACTGAAACATCGACTGTTAGTTCCTCTCCAAACATGCTGTCAGATCGAAGCCCAAAGGTCAACCAGAGGTCCCAATCAAGTCCAAAGATCAATCAGAAGTTCAGAAGCCAAGGCCTGATGGCTGGACCTCAGGTCTGTGACTGCCAATGAGTCTGCTGGAGGCTGGAAAGCCAAAGGCCAAAGGTTGCTGATCCATAAGTCCACTGGAGGCTGGAGGCTCCAGACAGCCTATCCTGGGATTAGAGGACTGTGTGGGTAGGAGGGAGGGAGGGAGGAACGTGGCTTGTTTTGCTGTTTTTCTCTTGTCACTTGGCGTGTTCTGTTTTGTTGTGTTCTGTGTTGATCTGCTGAACATAGAGGGCTATGGGTAAGCCTAGTAATTTCTGAGGTAGGGACATGTTTGGCACAACTTTGTGGGCCGAAGGGCCTGTATTGTGCTGTAGGTTTTCTGTGTTTTTATTGTGGACATGCTATGTTGGCACCGGGATGTGTGGTGTCACTACTGGGCTGTTCTCAGCACATTCTTACATTGTGTAGCTTGTTACATCAACTGACACACTTCTCTGTGTGTCTCCATGCACAGCCACTCATTCATTATAAGCCGTGTTGTATGACATGGGCAATCACGGTCTTGACCACAACTGTTCTTGGCAAATTTTACCACTGAAGTGGTTTACCATTGCCACCTTCTGCACAGTGTCTTTACGAGATGGGTGACCCCAGCCATATTCTTGATAGATAGTCTGCCTGGCGTCAGTGGTCACATAACCAGGGTATGTGATGTGCACCAGCTTCTCATACGACCATCCACCACCTGCTCCCATGGCTCCATGTGACCGTGATCAGGGTGGCGGGTTAAGCAGGTGCTACACCTTGCCCAAGGTTGACCTGCAGGCTAGTGGAGGGAAGGAGCACCTTACACCTCCTTTGGTAGAGATGTATCTCCACTCGGCCACCCAGCTCCATGTACAGTATATGTGATAAATCTGAATCTGAATTTCTATCAGAGCTTTCGTGGACAGGTGCATGTACTGCAACTAGGTTAGGGCAGTTTAGTTTGGGCTACTAGATCTTCAACATGACCAGCTTGTTCACTGTTAGAGTTTCCTACTCATTCCCGATGATGGACATTGCAGTACCCCATCCTGTGAACAATCATCATACTTCCGTACTTCTGTAGGCACAATGACTCATCAGCTGATATCGGAGAGTAGTTGGTAAGGATACTTCAGGAGGAGGTTTCATTGTCCATGTTTGACCTGAGGCCTTTGGACTTCATGGGCTCTGGAGCCAGTGTTAAGGATTTCAAGTCGAGTTTATTGTCAGGTGCACTAATATGGTGAGGTAGAGGTACAACAAAACGCATGAACACATGCAATTCTGCAGATGCTGGAAAGCCAAAACAAATCCAATCACATAATTCCTATTACATTCACAAAGTGCTGGAAGAACTCAGTAGGTCAGCCAGCATCTATGGAAATGAATGGGGCCCTTCATCTAACTTAATGCCTGTAATGCCACTGGCAGTTAGGGTAACAGTGAAGGCCCTCCATCTCTGTCTATATCATCACACACAGATGCAGAAAGATTCTTCATTGCTGTTTTAATAATAACAATTTAGTTTGACCAGTCAGGGTTGTTAGCCCTGATCTGAACCCCTAAACCTGGATGACCAGTGGACCACTCTTAGTCTGGCCTCTACCCTTTGACCTATTTGACATGGGAGACCCTACCAAGAGCCCTGACTCCAGCCAACGTAGCCCTCCGGGTGATTGAGGCAGGCAAGCCTCCAAACCACGACAAGGTTGTGGTTCTCTTGGAGGGTGACCCTTGATCAGGACAATGAAAAACTTGCAGCAGCAAGACAGGTACGTGGATTCAGACAACACACACACTGAATGTAAGTGATGCATAAATCAGATGTAACATACACTGGAGAATGGGAAAAAGGCGTTAGTAGAGAGTTGAGCCAATGGTAGTCCAGGAGGTTCAAAATTCAAAGTAAATTTATTATCAAAGTACATACAGTGCCTACAAAGCGTATTCACCCCTCCCCCTTGGAGGTTTTCATGCTTTATTGTTTTACAACATGAAATCACAGTGGATTTAATGTCACTTTTTTGACACTGATCAACAGAAAAAGACTCTTGCGTGTCAAAGTGAAAACAGATCTCTACAAAGTGATCTAAATTAATTACAAATATAAAACACAAAATAATTGATTGTAAAAGTATTCACCCTCTTTAATATGACACACCAAATCATCACTGGTGCAGCCAATTGGTTTTAGAAGTCACATAATTAGTTAAATGGAGATCTGTTTTTGGAGACCTGTGTGCAGTCAAGGTGTTTCAATTGATTGTATTAAAAATACACCTGTGTCTGGAATGTCCCACTGCTGCTGAGTCAGTATCCCGGCAAAAACTACACCATGAAGACAAAAGAACACTCCAAACAACTCCTCAAAAAGGTTATTGAAAAGCACAAGTCAGGAGAGGATACAAGGAGTTTTCCAGGTCATTGAATATCCCTTGGAGTACAGTTGTCAATCATCAAGAAATGGGAAGAATATAGCACAGCTGTGAATCTGCCTAGAGCAGGCCACCCTCAAAATCTGAGTGACCATGCAAGAAGGGGACTAGTGAGGGAGGCCATCAAGAGACCTGTGACAACTCTGGAGGAGTTACTAGCTTCAGTGGCTGAGATGGGAGAGACTGCACATGCAACTATTGCCCGGGTGATTCACCAGTCGCAGTTTTATGGGAGAGTGGCAAAGAGAAAGCCGTTGTTGAAAAAAACTCACACAAAATCAGATTATATGCTATGTTTGGTACAAGCCAAACACTGCACATCATCAAAAACACACCATCCCTACCGTGAAGCATGGTGGTGGCTGCATCAAGCCATGGAAGACATGTGAAGGTAGAGGGTAAAATGAATGCAACAAAATACAGGGAAAAAATCCTGATGCAGTCTGCAAGAGAATTGTGACTTGAGAGATTTGTTATCCCGCAAGACAATGACCCCAAGCATAAAGCCAAAGCTACACAAGAATGGCTTAAAAACAACAGAGTGGCCAAATCAGAGTCCAGACCTCAATCCATTTGTGAATTATTATTGTATTTGTAACCCCCTGGGTCACCTCAGGCTCGCTCAGCTCGTTCTCGTCTAGGGGGAGCAGCCTTCGGCCCCGCTCAAACTGGGTAATCAGCTGGTGTGGATGCTGTGTGATGTCCCCACCTCGCCCAAAAACAGACAGTACACCATATGCGATTAAATGAGTACAATTTATAAAGGTTACTATAACTAACTGATTAATAATGATACAGTATATATGAAGGAAAAACAATAAAGAAAAGGCGCCAAACTTATCAAAGTCCAAACCACTTCGTGCACAACCGTTGGAGCTCAATTACTGAAGTCTTCTGGCCACCATTCGATCCCCTCCAAACTCCTCGACTCGCAGCTTAGGACCACCCGAAGTGGTCAACCAAGCACATCTAGCTTTATCTCCTCTCCTCGGAGTACCTCCTGGCCTTGGACCCCCGCTTGGGGTCCGTTCTTCGCCCAGCTTACAGCATCGCGTCCTCTCTCTCTCAACCCCTCGCGCCGATCTCCCCAAAAGCCCGCCAACAATAGCTTACAGACTCAGAAGAAAGAACAACATTAATCCCAATTGGTTTACAAAGGAATACAATTCTCGTTATCAGTAAATTTTAACCCAAGCAAGCTTCCAGCACTCTCTCGCAACAAAGAAGCATTCCTGCTTTTAACAAAACAAAGAAGCCATTTTGATTACATACACAGTAACAAAGAAAAAAAAAGAAACCCCCTTTACACTCTCCCTCCACCAATAAAGGTCATGTCCTCATGACTATTAAATAACTCGCCACCTTTCCTGCCAACACACCATAACCCAAGCACAAACAGTGACATCTCCTCCCCACACAGTAAACCTCACGCCCTGTTCCTCAGGCGCTACATAGGCCAACTATCTGGGAGTTCCCTAACCCTTCTGAGACCTCCGTACCCCCTCACCAAAACCCTTCAGGCTCGGACACAACTGGGGATACCTCGGGCCCGCTACCAACTCCTCTCTCAACCTCTCACTCATGCCCCCCACTGCACACAGCTAACCCTCCCCACTACACCTGACTCAATGGGAGAAGGGCCAAAGGTCTCTTCCTCAATCAAGGGAAAGTCAGCAAAAGGCAGCATGTACCACACATCCAGCACATTATCCATCGAATCTGTATTCTTCCTCATTTCTGCGATCGGTAGCTGCTGTTTGATCTTCTCCAACCGGAAACACGTGGCCTGCACTGTTCCTGCAATCTCTTCAGCCTCCTACAATTGAGATATCAGCTTCTTCTCTGGCCTCTGCAACTCTCGCCACAGGCTCAGCAGTTCTGACTCACGCATCCCAGCCATCTCAATCTGGGACGCAGTTACTCCAACAGCTTCTTCCACCCCGACCTGAAAAGCAGCAGTTAAAGATTGGTCAGCCTCCAGTTCAGTATTCACTGCACTTCTCTCCAGTTTTTTCTTCCTCATGACTTCTTCCAGATCAACTTTCAGGTTTTGCACTTCATTTGAACTGTCGATGGTCATCTTCAGGTTCCCTTCAAGCTTCCGCTTCCCTTTTCCGAGATTTGTCTGTAATTTCTTCACCTCCGCAAACTCCCCTCTCCAGATTCTCAGTTTGCTGTTGCCCTCAGTCAGACAACTTTCTTCATTCTCTCCAACTTGTAAGTCTTCCAAATGGTTCCAGATCACTTTCTCCAGTCTCTCCATCTTCATTTCAAACTTGATTCCATAGAGACAGTCACTCACAAGCTGCGACCTTCACCAGCCCTGGCACGTGTCCAGAAAACACTTTAACTCTGTAGTTCTCAGCTGCTCCTGCAATGACCTCACTTCATATTCTCCTGAGGCAAATCCAAATACCAAGAGATCATCCACATACACCAAAACTCCAAACGCCTCCACATCCCCCATGGTCTTCCACATGCCCCGCAGGAAGGTTGCAAGGGCTCCAGATATGCCCTGTGGCATCTTTTCAGACTGGAAGACTCCTAGGGAATTTATAACGGCCGTCTTCTCCTTGTCGGCCCCACTCATCGGGATCTGGCAACATCCACTCCTCAGATCCAGCACCTTAAACCACTTCGCACCACTCAGACAGGCCATCGCCTCTTCGGCCCTCGGGGCCATATTCTGGTCACTGACAGTGCGCCTCTTCAGCGCAATATAATCCACACACACGCTGCCTACGGCTTCAGGGGCCAGTAGCCACAACCTCTCTCTCTCCGAGGTGTCTTCAGTGGTCAACTCCCCTCCCTCGTGGTATTTCGCAGTGTCCACTAAGAGGGTCTCACCCTCAGGTACTTCCCCCAGGCCGTACCACCACCGGCTCTTGTTTGAATTCGGTATCGGCCCAATGCTGCTACACACGTCCGCACAAGCAGCTCGAAACTCTGGGTGCATCGACAATGCCTCCAAACAGCGCTCACCCGCCTCCTCCAGGCAGGCCCCCAAGCGCACCAGCAGGATATTGGTTCTCTCCAGAACCGAAACGCTGCCCGTCTCAACAGTGTCCAGACACATCAGCATTAACGATTCACGAACCTCAGTCACCTCCACTTTTGCCTCCAAGAACTCCATTTTCACTGACCAACAACCGTCGTCTTTATAATCACCGGCACTGGTACCCCAAATCTCCAGTGCCCTTAATGTCATCAAGGGTAAATGCTTCCAATAACGGTTATAAAACAAACTGTACAGCAACTTAACCGGCGCCCCGGTGCCAAGGATGGCTTTAACTTGACTTCCATCCATCCGTAACAACACCTGTGCGCTTGGTCCCTCTAAGCCTTCAGGAATAGGGTCTGTTCCTTTCAGGAGTTCCTTGGTACATCGCTGGGAACGTGCTCCCCCAGAGACCCCAACCTGTTCCCCCACTGGGCCTCCTCTAAGTGTCCTGACAGCTCTCAGATCAACTGAACAACTGAGGGAGGAGCTGATCCCCTTGACAGATCCCCCTGGCACTGCAAGCAATTTATCTGCCCCCCTAGCCAAAAGGGATACCCTAAAAACTTCCCACCAATCTCCTGCCACGGATATGATAAGCCCCCCAGCTGCGGCATTTGACTTCCAGTCGAACCACACACATTTTCCCACACTTTCCCGGAACTGGCAGCTGTCACTTTGAGGTAATTGTACCCGACAGTTCTAACAACGTCACCAACCCACCTACTCAAACTTTCAACCAATCCCTGTTGCTTTCCCTCAGCCAAGCACTGCCACTCACCCAACACACATGCAGAGATAACCAGCAATCGCACACCTGCAAAGGCACACCAGCTCTTCGCCGCAGACATAATTTAAAGAGGGTGATCACATAGCTTCCACAGAAATCAATCCCAGATGAGCCCCCACAATGTAACCCCCTGGGTCACCTCAGGCTCGCTCAGCTCATTCTCGTCTAGGGGGAGCAGCCTTCGGCCCCGCTCAAACTGGGTAATCAGCTGGTGTGGATGCTGTGTGATGTCCCCGCCTCGCCCAAAAACAGACTGTACACCATATGCAATTAAATGAGTACAATTTATAAAGGTTACTATAACTAAGTGATTAATAACGATACAGTATATATGAAGGAAAAACAATAAAGAAAAGGCACCAAACTTATCAAAGTCCAAACCACTTCGTGCACAACTGTTGGAGCTCAATTACTGAAGTCTTCTGGCCACCATTCGATCCCCTCCGAACTCCTCAACTCGCAGCTTAGGACCACCCGAAGTGGCCAACCAAGCACATCTAGCTTTATCTCCTCTCCTCAGAGTACCTCCTGGCCTTGGACCCCCGCTTGGGGTCCGTTCCTCGCCCAGCTTACAGCATCGCGTCCTCTCTCTCTCAACCCCTCGCGCCAATCTCCCCAAAAGCCCGCCAACAATAGCTTACAGACTCAGAAGAAAGAACAACATTAATCCCAATTGGTTTACAAAGGAATACAATTCTCGTTATCAGTAAATTTTAACCCAAACAAGCTTCCAGTACTCTCTCGCAACAAAGAAGCATTCCTGCTTTTAACAAAACAAAGAAGCCATTTTGATTACGTACACAGTAACAAAGAAAAAAGAAGAAACCCCCTTTACATATTTTTATTTTTTCTCAGCTCAAGCTGGTAAAACTTGAGGTGCGGGTGTAGCCAAGCACATTCATTTCTCAATTGCTAGGAACTGTTGAATATTCTAGTGGTATTTAGTATAACAAGTTTCACGACACATGCCGGTGATAATAAACCTGATTCTGATTCTAATTTAGTATATTATTGTAAATAAGTAAACAATAAATATTGAGAGCATGAGATGAAGAGTCCCTCCATAGGTTGTGGGAACATTTCAATGATGTGGCAAGTGAAGTTACCTTCTTTGGTTCAGGAGCCTGGTGGTTGAGGGGTAATAACTGTTCCTGAACCTGGTGGTGTGAGTCCTGAGGCTCCTGTACCACCTTCCTGATGGCAGCAGCAAGAAGAGAGTATGTCCTGGGGGGGGGGGGGGGGGTTTATTTGTGGTGAACTGACTGTATTCATTACCTTTTGCAGGATTTTCTGTTCAATGGCATTGGTGTTTCCATACCTGGCTATGTTGCAGTCAGTCAATATACTCTCCACCACACACTATAGAAGCTAGTTAAAGTGCCCGTGAAGGATTGGGGATTCTCCTCTACAGACTATGGATTCTTGCATTGTAACACAGGAGGAAAATTGCAAATCTGTTTCAATGGTGTCACAACCAGCAACTTCTCACTCAACACCAGCAAAACCAAAGAGCTGATTATTGTCTACAGGTGGAAGAAACTGACAGGTCAGGTGGAGGGGGGAGTAGGATCCACGAGCCAGTTCTCATTAAGGGATCAGAGGTAGAGAAGATCAGTAACTTTAAATTCTTTGGTGTTACCACGTCGGAACATCTGTTCTGGTTTCAGCACTTAAGTCCCATTGCAAAGAAGGCACAGCAGTACCTCTACTTGCTCAACCATGCTATCATGACTGATTTACTACTCTCTCAACTCCATTCACTTTCCTTCTCCCCATAGCCTTTGACACCCTGTCTAATCAAGAACCTACCTCCACTTTAAATATACCTAATGGCTTAGCCTCAACAGCTGTCTATAGCATTGAATTCCACCTACAGATTCACCACCCACTGGCTGAATAATTCCTCCTTGTCTATGTTCTAAAGAGGTGTTCTTCTACTCTGTGACTGTGTCCTCTGCTCCTAGACTCCCCGACTATAGGAAGTTTACAGTGGAGGTTGATAGGTTCTTGATTAGCTAGGATGTCAAAAGTTACAGTGAAAAGGCAGGAGAATGGGGTTGAGAAGGAAAATAAATCAGCCGCGATTGAATGGCGGAGATGGGCTGAATGGCTTATGTCTTATGGTCTAATTCTGTTAGTATGAATATTTCAAGCTAAGTTTGACTCGGTTATGGTTTGAGCTCTCCCAGTTTAGACTCCTGTCCTCAGCTGATTTCAATAGGAGGTCATTACATGTTGACTAGACTGAGAGCAACGTTCCCATTTCTGATTTCAGCTGCTAACCAGTACACCTTTGGCCTGTCGAGGAAACCGGAGTAGCTGAAGGAAACCCACAGGGAGGCCGTACAAACTCCTTACAGAGAGAGTTAGAGTTGAATTGCAAACTCCGATGTCGCAAGCTGTAATAGTGTTGCGCTAACTGCTACGGTTCTGTGGGACCCCTCTGTTTTATTCCTCGTCAGTTTATTGGTACATGAGGGCAATGCGTGTCTTTGATAGACTACTTCCTGGGACATTTAATGGTTCACAATGACGTGTGACTGGATCATTTATAGCCCTAACCAGGAAGGAATGGCAGGTTCCCTTCCCTAAAGTGCGAGAACCCTTGAAGGTTTTTATGACAATGCAGTAGTATTCGTGGTCATCATAACTGAGGCTCTGCGGTGTTTTATTTTATTTAATCAACGCCGTAAAACAGCCGAGCTTTGTGAAAATGTTGACCTGTGTGAGTACTAAGATTTTATGTCTTTTTCATTTAGCTGACTGGGACCAATGTCCTTGTGGGGATATTTGCTTCTGCCACTATAAACCAACTTGACAGGGGAAGCCTTTCTTAGAGCAGCTTCAGAACGAAGCGAGGCTCAACTTTATCTGCAACGTGGGATTCAATAGGCGGCAAATGAATGAACTTGGAAGGCGGAGGAAGCAAGGACTGGGGAGAAACATTTTTGGTTGTGAACATGAACATAGAACAGTACAGCACAATGTTACTTTTGACTAAAACCAGGATGAGGGAGTATATCAGTCCCATCCTAACTACTCTGCATTGCCTTTCTGTTATCTTTTAGAATTGAATTTAAAGTTCTATTATTGTTTTTAATGCTCTCGATGGTCTGGGACCAGGGTATGTCACAGAATCGTGTTCGTTTTATAATCCTGCTTGGGCTCTCAGGTCTTATTCCGCCAGTCTCTTAAATTTAAACAATCTCCCTCAAAAGAAAAGTGGCGGGTCAGTTTTTTTTAACTACACTCTAAACTGTGGAACTCGATACCTAAAACTATAAGACCTGTAGCCTCAGCTGAGACTTTTAACCACCAACTCAAGACCTCTTTATTTAACCTTGCTTTTAACTGACATCTTTTTGTCTTTTATTTTCCTGTTTGTAGTTTATCCCATTCTGCCACACTTTGAACTATATTGTATGTATGAAAGATGCTCTATAAATAAGACCATAAGACATAGGAACAGAATTAGGCCATTCAACCCATCAAGTCTGCTCCACCATTCCATCATGGCTGATCCCAGATCCCGGTCAACCCCATACACCTGCCTTCTCACCATATCCTATGATGCCCTGACCGATGAGGAAACTATCAATTTCCGCCTTAAATACACCCACAGATTTGGCCTCCACCACAGTCTATGGCAGAGCATTCCACAGATGCACCACTCTCTAGCTAAAAAAAAATTCCTCCTCACCTCCATTCTAAAAGGTTGCCCCTCAATTTTGAGGCTATGCACTCTGGTTCTGGATCCACTTGCCAGAGGAAACATCCTCTCCACATCCATCCTAGATAGTCCTTTCAACATTCCTGATGAAGGGTCTCGGCCCGAAACGTCGACAGTGCTTCTCCTTATAGATGCTGCCTGGCCTGCTGTGTTCCACCAGCATTTTGTATGTGTTGTTTGAATTTCCAGCATCTGCAGATTTCCTCGTGTTTGCCCTTTCAACATTCAGTAGGTTTCAACGAGATACCCACGCATTCTTCAAAATTCCAGTGAGATCAGGCCCAAAGCTGCCAAACGCTCCTCATATGTTAACCCCTTCATTCCCGGAATCACCCTTGTGAACCTTCTCTGGACTGTCCAATGACAACACATCCTTTCTATTCACAAGGGGCCCAAAACTGTTCACAATACTCGAAGTGCAGCCTGACGAGTGTCTTATAAAGGCTCAGCATTATCTCTTTGCTTTTCTATTCTGTTCTTGAAATAAATGCCAACATTGCATTTGCCTTCTTTACCACAGACTCAACCTGTAATTTAACCTCTGAGAGTCTTGCACGAGGACTCCTAAGTCCCTCTGCACCACTGATATTTGAATTTTTTTCCCTATTTAGATAATAGTCCACACTATTGTTCCTTTTACCAGAATGCATTATACATTTCCCAACACTGTATTCTATCTGCTATTTTTTTGCCCATTCTTCCAGTTTGTCTAGGTCCTGCTGCAATCCCATTGCTTCCTCAGCACTACCTACCCCTCCACCTATTTTTGTATCATCTGCAAACTTTGCCAAGAAGCCATCAATTCCATTATCCAAATCATTGACAATGTGAAAAGTAGTGGTCCCAATACTGACCCCTGAGGAACATCACTAGTCAGTGGCAGCCAACCAGAAAAGGCCACTTTTATTCCCACTCACTGCCTCCTGCCCGTCAGCCATCCCTCTATCCATGCCAGTATATTTCCTGTAATACCATAGGATTTTATCTTGTTAAGCAGCCTTATGTGTGGCACCTTATCAAATGCCTTCTGAAAATTGAAATAAATGACATCCACTGCCTCTTCTTTGTCCAACCTGCTTGTTACTTCTTTGAAGAACTCTAACAGATTTGTCAGACAAGATTTCCCTTCACAGAAACCATGCTAACTTTGACTTATTTTATCATTAGTCTCCAAGTACTCTGAAACCTCATCCTTAATGTTAGACTCCAACCCTTTCCCAACCACTGACGTTAGATTAACTGGCTTATAATTTCCTTTCTTTTGCCTTCCTCCCTTCTTAAGGAATAGAGTGATATTTACAATCTTCCAATCCTCCAGGACCATGCCATGATCACGGGATTCTTGAAAGATCGTTACTAATGCATCTGTTATCTCTCCAGCAACATCTTTCAGGATTCTGGGATGTAGTCCATCTGGCCTAGGTGACTTATCCACCTTCAGACCTTTGAGTTTGCCGAGCATTTTTTTTCTTTTTAAAGCAATGGCATTCAATCCTGTTCCCTGACACTCATGGACCTCTGGCATACAGTTAGTGTCTTCCACAGTGAAGACTAATGCAAAGTACCCATTAAGTTCATCTTTTCCATCTTTTTACCTCTTTCACAGGAATGTTCCATGAGGCTATGATCCCCTTGTTAAGATGTTATGAGGTTATGATCCCCTTCTAAACTTAGAAGTTTAGAATATTATATTTTGGAGTTTTTAAGAAAGATGGGTATCTCAGTGAAACCTGTTGAATATTGAAAGACCTGGTTATGGTTGACATGGAAAGGATATTTCCAATAAGACCGTAAGATATAGAGGATTGGTTTTTGGCCCATTGAGTCTGCTGTACCATCTCATCATGGCTGATCCAATTTTCCTCTCAGCTCCAATCTCTTGTCTTCCCCCGTATCCTTTCATGCCCTGACTAATCAAGAATCTGTCAACCTCTGCCTTAAATTTACCCATTGACTTGGCCATCTGTGGCAATGAATTCCACAGATTCACCACTCTCTGGCTAAAGAAATTCCTCCTCATCTCCTTTCTAATAGATGCCTCTCTATTCTGAGTCTGTGCACGCTGGGCCAAGACTCCTCCACCATAGGAAACATCCTCTCCGCAACCACTCTATAAAGATCTTTCAACATTTGATAGGTTTGCATGAGATCCTCCCCCTTGTTCTGAATTCCAGTGAATGCAGGCCCAGAGCCATCAAACGCTCCTCATACATTAACCCTTTTATTCCCTGGATCGTTCATGTGAACTATCTTTGAACCTTCTCCAATGTTAGCACATCCTTTATGAAATAAGAGGCTCAGAAGTGCTCACAGTACTCCAAGTGAGACCTCATATGATGCACGCTTTACATTTAGAAGTTTAGAAGAACGATGGGTGTCTCACTGAAACCTATTGAATTTTGAAATTGCTACTTAGAGTGAACATGGAGAGGATGTCTCCAATAGCGGGAGATTCTAGGACCAGAGGACGCAGCATTAGAATATAAGAGCGTCACTTTAGAACCGAGATGAGGAGGAATTTCTTTAGCCATATGTGGTAAATCTGTGGAATTCATTGCCACAGATGGCTGTGAACACTGAGAGATTGGGTGTATTTAAAGCAGAGGTGGATAGGTTCTTGATCAGTCAGGGCATCAACATTATGGAAAGAAGTGAGGAGAATGGGGTTGAGAGACGTGCTATGTTGGCACCAGAAGTGTGACGACACTTGCAGACTGTCCAGCACAATCCTCGTTTCTTTGTACTTGTGACAACTAAATCTAACTCTTAATTTTTAAATCAGCCGTGACCGAATGTCAAAGCAGATTCGACGGGCTGAATGGTCAAATTCTTCCTCTGCACCTTATGGTCTCATACAGGGCAATTTGCTTACTGCTGAAATTCATCCTTGCAACTTATTTAGGAATTAATATCCATATTTAATGTATTTCATTTGAATTGCTGATCCAGTAATGTGTGTTTAAAACATGGAGCATGTGTACCTTTGTTCGTATTTCAGAAGGTACAATTTTCACAGAAATCCCCCCCTTATATTTTATTTACCATGTTTTCAGGAAAGAAATGGGAAGTAAAACCAACCATGAAAGAGATTTAGTGCTGATCAGCTGCAGCGTTGCAGGATATGGGATAAATTTTATGGGTTAGTGCTTCTGCTGCAGAGCGTTTTGCATGAGAACACAGTGGATGATACCAGGTTCAGAGGTCAGTGCTTTCTGTCTAGCAATTTGGACAAAACTAACAAAACATTGAGTCATATAACACTACAGCAAAGAAACAGGCCCTTCAGCCCATCTAGCCCATGCCGACCTGTTACTCTGTCTAGTTCCATCGACCCGTACTTGGATCATAGCCCCCATACCCCTCCCATCCGTATAATTATCCAAAGTACCTTAACCGTCGAAATGGAATCCACATTCACCACTTCTGCTGGCTGCTACACTCGCACCACACTGCATGAATAATATCCTCATCGGAGTCTGTTATACCGTATATTTCATCTCTAGTAGTCTCACCCAGCCTCAGTGGAAAAAGCCTGCACGTAACTACCTAGTCTGTAACCATCATAATTTTGTATACCTCTCCATTAAATATTCCCTCATTTTCCTAGTCTCCAGGGAATAAAGTCCTAACCTAGACACAAGAGGTACTGCAGATGCTGAAAATCTTGAGAAATGCACACAATGTGCTGGAGGAGCTCAGCAGGTCAGGCAGCATCAAATAAATAGTTGACATTTTGGGCCGAGACCATTCATCAAGTCTTCAAGTCCTGACAAAATCCTTATAAATTTTCTCTGTACTCTTTCAATCGTAATGATGTATTTCCTGTTGATAGGTGTCCAGAAATGTACACAATAATCCAATATTAATAGGACCATAAAACATAAGAGCATAATTAGGCCATTCAGTCCATCTAATCTTCTCCACCATTTTATCATGGCTGATTTATTATCCCTCCCTCTCAACCCCATTTTCTTATCTTCTCCACATAACCTTTGACCCCCCCTTACTAATCAAGAACCTATCGACCTTCGATTTAAGTATACACAATGACGGCCTCTTCCAACTGTCTGTGGCAATGAATTCCGCAGATTCACCTCCTTCTGGCTAAAGGAATTCCTCCTCATCTCTGTTCTAAAGGAATGTCCTTTTTGTTTTGAGGATGTGTCCTCTGATCCTCAAATCGCCCCGTATAGGAAACAACCTCTCCACATTCACTTTTGCTATATTCTATCTATCTGCAGTTTATGTCTATCTATAATGTTCTTTCAACATTCGGTAGGTTTCAGTGAGACTCCTAACTCCAACAACTACAGGCTCAGAGCCCTCAAACGCTCTTCATACATTAACCCTTTCATTTTGGTGATCAACCTCTGGACCCTCTCCAATGCCAGCACATCTTTTCTTTGATCAGGGGCTGCAAAACTGCTCACACTTGCAGTTTGATCAACATCTTATGGATCATAGCAACACACACAAAATGCTGGTGGAAGGCAGCTGGCCAGGCAGTATCTATAGGAAGAAGTACAGTCGACATTTCGGGCCGAAACCCTTCGTCAGGACTAACTGAAAGAAGAGATAGTAAGAGATTTGAAAGTGGGAGGGGGAGGGAGAGATCTGAAATGATAGGAGAAGACAGGAGGGGCAAGGATGAAGCTAAGAGCTGGAAAGGTGATTGGCAAAAGGGATACAGAGCTGGAGAAAGGAAGGGATCATGGGACGGGAGGCCTTGGGAGAAAGAAAGGGGGAGGGGAGCACCAGAGGAAATGGAGAGGCAGACAGACATACTTTATTGATCCCGAGGGAAATTGGGTTTCGTTACAGCCGCACCAACCATGAATAGTGAAGAAATATAGCAACATAAAACCATAAACAATTAAATAATAGTAAGTAAATTATGCCAAGTGGAAATAAGTCCAGGACCAGCCTATTGGCTCATGGTGTCTAACACTCTGAGCGAACAGTTGTAAAGTTTGATGGCCACAGGTAGGAATGACTTCCTATGATGCTCAGTGTTGCATCTTGGTGGAATGAGTCTCTGGCTGAATGTGCTCCTGTGCCAAACCAGTACATTATGGAGTGGATGGGAGACATTGTCCAAGATGGCATGCAACTTGGACAGCATTCTCTTTTCAGACACCACCGTCAGAGAGTCCAGTTCCACCCCCACAACATCACTGGCCTTACGAATGAGTTTGTTGATTCTGTTGGTGTCTGCTACCCTCAGACTGTTGTCCCAGCACACAACAGCAAACATGATAGCACTGGCCACCACAGACTCGTAGAATCCTCAGCATCGTCTGGCAGATGTTAAAGGACCTTGGTCTCCTCAGGAAGTAGAGACGGCTCTGACCCTTCTTGTAGACAGCCTCAGTGTTCTTTGACCAGTCCAGTTTATTGTCAATTCGTATCCCCAGGTATTTGTAATCCTCCACTATGTCCACACTGACCCCTTGGATGAAAACAGGGGTCACCGGTGCCTTAGCCCTCCTCAGGTCCACCACCAGCTCCTTAGTCTTTTCACATTAAGCTGCAGATGATTCTGCTCGCACCATGTGACAAAGTTTCCCACCGTAGCCCTGTACTCAGCCTCATCTCCCTTGCTGATGCATCCAACTATGGCAGAGTCATCAGAAAACTTCTGAAGATGGCAAGACTTTGTGCAGTAGTTGAAGTCCGAGGTGTAGATGGTGAAGAGAAAGGGAGACAGGACAGTCCCCTGTGGAGCCCCAGTGCTGCTGACCACTCTGTCTGACACACAGTGTTGCAAGCGCACGTACTGTGGTCTGCAAGTCAGGTAATCAATAATCCATGACACCAGGGAAGCATCCACCTGCATCACTGTCAGCTTCTCACCCAGCAGAGCAGGCTGGATAATGTTGAACGCACTGGAGAAGTCAAAAAACATGACCCTCACAGTGCTCGCCGTGAGCACAGAGCAGGCAAGGAGTGATTGTGAGAGAGGCAGAGAGAGAAAAAAGAGAGAAAAGAAAAAGGGGGGGCGATAAATAAATAAATAAATGAGGGATGGGGTAAGAAGGGGAGGAGGGGCATTAACAGAACCTACGCTCTGTCCACCAGAGAAAGCAGGATCTCCCAGTGGCCACACATTTTAATTTCACGTCGCATTCCCATTCTGATATGTCTATCCATGGCCTCCTCTACTGTCAAGATGAAGCCACACTCAGGTTGGAGGAACAACACCTTATATTCCGTCTGGGTCGCCTCCAACCTGATGGTGTGAACATTGATTTCCTAACTTCCATTAATGCTCCTCCTCCCCTTCTTACCCCATCCCTTATTTATTTATTTGTTTGTTTGTTCATTTTATTTATTTATTTATCTATCTATCTATCTATCTATCTACTTATTTATTATTTCCCCTTTTTTCTTTTCTCTCTTTTTTCTCTCTCTGCCCCTCTCACAATCACTCCTTGCCTGTTCTCCATCTCCCTCTGGTGCTCCCCTCCCCCTTTCTTTCTCCCTAGGCTTCCCATCCCATGATCCTTTCCCTTCTCCAGCTGTGTATCCCTTTTGCCAATCAACTTTCCAGCTCTTAGCTTCATCCCACCCCCTCCTGTCTTCTCCTAACATTTCGGATCTCCCCCTCCCCCTCGCACTTTCAAATCTCTTACTATTTCTTCTTTCAGTTAGTCCTGACGAAGTCGACAGTGCTTCTTCCTACAGATGCTGCCTGGCCTGCTGTGTTCCACCAGCATTTTGTGTGTGATGCTTGAATTTCCAGCATCTGCAGATTTCTTCGTGTTTGCGTCTTATGGATCCTCGTATCTTAAAGAGATTGAATACTCTAGACTCTGAGACCCTCTTTCCTTGAGTGGAATCTGGAGCAAGCATGATTTTAAGATTAAGAGTAGTCAATTTGCATTAGGAAACACATTTTCACACAGAGGATAGTGGATATCTGATAGTCTCTCTTCCACTACAATGTAATTAATGGACAGTTGACTTGCCAATGCTAATGGACTTCAGATATAGATTAGTCCTAATGGAACTAAATACCGGAACAGGCTCAACTGTTGAATCGTTTACACCTCTCTCACGACTCACAACTCACTAAACAGTTTCTGTCAATTTGAAATTAGCTTGTTACTGAACTATATCAGGAGGGATATGGCTGATTTAAAAGAAGATAACGTTATATCTTGAAGATAAAGTGATAAAGTTTGCCTTGTATTTTCTAACTGCTGGTTTTCAAATAATAACAACAGAATTTTTAAATCTACGTGATAGCCTTAATTTAAAATCTGAATGTTCCTTAAATTGAAAAGGCTGATTCAAATGGCGCACCTACTAAGGCAATAGGTCAGGATCCTCACAATCGAGAAAATCTGCAGATGCTGGAACCCAGCAGAGCAGGCAGCATCTGTGGAAAAACAGTAAATAGTCGATGTTTCAGTCCGAGACCCTTCTTCAGAACTGGAGAAAAAGATGAGGAGTTAGAGTAAGAAGGTGTGGGGAGGGGAGCAAGAAGTACAAGGTGGTAGGTGATAGGTGAAACCAGGAAGGGAGGGGTGAAGTAAAGAACTGGGAAGTTAATTGGTGAAAGAGATACAGGGCTGAAGGAGAAATCTGATAGGAGAGAACAGAAGGCCATGGAAGAAAGGGAAGGGGAGGAGCACCAGAGGGAAGTGATTGGACAGGTAGGAGATAAGATGAGAGAGGGAAACGGGAATGGGGAATGGTGGGGGGGGGGAAATTACCAGAAAATTTGAGAAATCGATGTTTATGCTATCAGGTTGGAGGCTACCCAGATGGAATATAAGGTGTTGCTCCTCCGTCCTGAGTGTGGCCTCATCGCGGCAGTAGAGGAGGCCATGGACTGACATGTCGGCATCCTTGTTCTTGGAAATCAGAATCAGAATCAGGTTTAATATCACTGGCATTTGTCATGAAACTTGTCAACTCCGCAGCAGCAGTACAATGCAATGCATGATAATAATACCCAAGATGGAGCTAACTTTGAGCACAGGATTACTATTGCAACACCAACCAGTCAGCCGATCTGCCTCACCATTGTAACCTCCTCATCACCATCTGATATTCTACCAACAATACAGTAGTTACAGAATGTTTATGGCAGTGAAAGAGACCATTTAGCCCAATAGATCCACAGTGGATCCCAGTAGAACTTTATTCAATAGACAATAGACAGTAGGTGCAGAAGTAGGCCCTTCGGCCCTTCTAGCCAGCACTGCCATTCACTGTGATCATGGCTGATCATACACAATCTGTACCCCGTTCCTGCCCTCTCCCCATATCCCTTGACCCCGCTATCTATAAGAGCTCTATCTAACTCCCACTTGAATGCATCCAGAGACTCGGCCTCCACTGCCTTCTGGGGCAGAGCATTCCACATATCCACCACTCTCTGGGTGAAAAAGTTTTTCCACATCTCTGTTCTAAATAGCCTACCCCTTATTCTTAAACTGTGGCCTCTAGTTCTGGACTCACCCATCAGCAGGAACATGCTTCCTGCCTCCAGCGTGTCCAATCCCTTAATAATCTTATATGTCTCAATCAGATCCCCTCTCATCCTTCTAAATTCCAGTGTATACAAGCCCAGTCGCTCCAATCTTTCAACGTATGACAGTCCCGCCATTCCGGGAATTAACCTTGTGAACCTATGCTGCACTCCCTCAATAGCAAGAATGTCCTTCCTCAAATTTCGAGACCAAAACTGCACACAATACTCCAGGTGGGGTCTCATCAGGGCCCTGTACAGCTGCAGAAGGACCCCTTTACTCCTATACTCAATTCCTCTTGTTATAAAGGCCAGCATGCCATTAGCTTTCTTCACTGCCTGCTGTACCTGCATGCTTGCTTTCATTGACTGATGTACAAGAATACCTAGATCTCGTTGTGCTTCCCCTTTTCCTAACTTGACTCCATTTAGATAGTAATCTGCCTTCCTGTTCTTGCCACCAAAGTGGATAACCTCACATTTATCCACATTAAACTACATTTGCCGTACATTTGCCCACTCACCCAACCTGTCCAAGTCACCCTGCATTCTCATAACATCTTCCTGACATTCCACACTGCCACCCAGCTTTGTGTCATCAGCAAATTTGCTAATGTTACTTTTAATCCCTTCATCTAAATCATTAATGTATATTGTAGACAGCTGCGGTCCCAGCACCGAACCTTGCGGTACCCCACTGGTCACAGCCTGCCATTCCGAAAGGGACCCGTTAATCGCTACTCTTTGTTTCCTGTCAGCCAGCCAATTTTCAATCCATGTCAGTACTCTGCCCCCAATACCATGTGCCCTAATTTTGCCCACTAATCTCCTATGTGGGACTTTATCAAAAGCTTTCTGGAAGTCCAGGTACACTACATCCACTGGCTCTCCCTTGTCCATTTTCATAGTTACATCCTCAAAAAACTCCAGAAGATTAGTCAAGCATGATTTTCCCTTCATAAATCCATGCTGACTCGGACTGATCCTTCTACTGCTATCCAAATGTGTCGTAATTTCCTCTTTTATAATTGACTCCAGCATCTTTCCCACCACTGACATCAGGCTAACCGGTCTATAATTCCCTGTTTTCTCTCTCCCTCCTTTCTTGAAAAGTGGGACAATATTATCCACCCTCCAGTCAGCAGGAACTGTTCCTGAATCTATAGAACAGTGGAAAATGATTACCAATGCATCCACAATTTCTAGAGCCACCTCTTTAAGTACCCTGGGATGCAGACCATCAGGTCCCGGGGACTTATCAGCCTTCAGACTCAACAGTCTACCCAACACCGTTTCTTGCCTAATATAAATTTCCTTCAGTTCATCCTTTACCCTAGTTCCTTTGGCCACTATTACATCTGGGAGATTGTTTGTGTCTTCCCTAGTGAAGACAGATCCAAAGTACCTGTTCAACTCATCTGCTATTTCCTTGTTCCCCATAATAAATTCACCCGTTTCTGTCTTCAATGGCCTAATTTTGGCCTTAACTATTATTTTGGTATTCACATACCTAAAGAAGCTTTTACTATCCTCCTTTATACTCTTGGCTAGTTTACCTTCGTACCTCATTTTTTCTTGGCGTATTGCCTTTTTTGTTATCTTCTGTTGCTCTTTAAAAGCTTCCCAGTCCTCCGGTTTCCCGCTCATCTTTGCTATGTTATACTTCTCTTGTATTTTTATACTGCCCTTTACTTCCCTCATCAGCCACGGCCGCCCTTACTCCCCTTAGGATCTTTCTTCCTCTTTGGAATGAACTGATCCTGCACCTTCTGCATTATTCCCAGAAATACCTGCCATCGTTGTTCTACTGACTTCCCTTGCTAGGGTATTGTTCCATTGAACTTTGGCCAGCTCCTCCCTCATAGCTCTATACTTCCCTTTGTTCAACTGTAATACTGACACATCCGATTTTCCCTTCTCCTTCTCAAATTGTAGGTTAAAACATATCATATTATGGTCACTACCTCCTAATGGTTCCTTTACCTCGAGGTCCTTGATCAAATCCGGTTCATTGCACAACACTAAATCTAGAATTGCCTTCTCCCTGGTAGGCTCCAGTACAAGCTGTTCTAAGAATCCATCTCGGAGGCACTCCACAAACTCCTTTTCTTGGTGTCCAGTACCATTCTGATTCTCCCAGTCTACCTGCATGTTGAAATCCCCCATGACAACTGTATCATTACCTTTGCGACATGCCAATTTTAACTCTTCATTCAACTTACACCCTACATCCAGACTGCTGTTTGGGGGCCTGTAGATAACTCCCATTAAGGTCTTTCTACCCTTAGAATTTCTCAGTTCTATCCATACTGACTCTACATCCCCAGATTCTATGTCCCCCCTTGCAAGGGACTGAATATCATTCCTCACCAACAGAGCCACCCCACCCCCTCTGCCAGTCAGTCTGTCCTTTCGATAAGATGTATATCCTTGAATATTCATTTCCCAGGCCCTGTCCGCTTGAAGCCATGTCTCAGTTATTCCCACAACATCGTACTTGCCAATTTCCAACTGAGCCTCAAGCTCATCTACTTTATTCCTTATACTTCATGCATTCATATATAATACTTTTAATTCGGTACTCCCCTCTCCTTTCATATCAATTCCTATTTCACTTGGCCATACTGTATGATCTCTTCTTGAGCTTTCTAAATCTCGCCTGTTGCCGCAGAAACCCCTTTCCGTACCTCTTACTATGGAGTCCCCTACTACCACGGCTCTTCCTGATGTCTGACTCCTCAGCTCTGCTTCTGCACCAATTTTCAGCTCGCAGACCTGTCCGCCTCTCAGACTGGCAGTATCTTCTGTCCTGACAGCTTCCAAGAAGGTGAACCTGTTTACGAGAGGTACATCCCCTGGGGTCTCCTGTACTTCAAGCATCCTTTCCTTCCTCATCGTCGCCCCCTTTCTCTCTTCCGGTATCCTCGGTGTAACGACCTCACTGTAGGTCCTGTCCAGAAAACCCTCGTTTTCGCGGATAAACCTAAGGTCATCCAGTTCTTTCTTCAGTGCTGCAACATGCTCTTAGAATGTAGAAAATTGGGAGGAGATTTGATAGAGGTAAACACAATTTTGAGGGGTATAGAAAGGGTAAATATAAGCAGGTTTTTTCTACTGAGGTTGGGTGAGACTACAACTAGAGGTCATATGTTCAGGGTGAAAGGTGAAATGTTTAAAGTGAACCTGATGGGGAATTTCTTCACTCAGAGGTGGTGTGAGTGTGGAACGAGCTGCCAGCAGATGTGATGGATACGGTGGTTTGATTCCAACATTTAAGAGAAATCTGGGCAGGTACAGGAATGGTAGGTGTATGGAGGACTATGGTCTGGGAGCAGATTGACGGAACTAAGCAGAACAAAATGTTAGCGCACACTAGATGAGCTGCAGTGCCTGATTCTGTTCTGTAGTGTTCTATGACTATAATCAACAAACAGTTTTATCATTAATAACTTTAATGATACTCTGAATGCAGTGTGTTTTTTTTTTGCTAATTAGTAAATTCAGCCTTTTTTTTAGAAGTACAAAAATTCTCAAGGCCACAGGGTCTTTGCTTATTAGTTAACACTTTATTCTGCTTTTGCATCAATGCGCTCTGGAAATGAATGGAATTACGTTTTGCCCCTATGCTCTGTTATACTCGCAAAATGTCTTGTTTGATT
Organism: Hemitrygon akajei; assembly: GCF_048418815.1. Classification (NCBI taxonomy): domain Eukaryota; kingdom Metazoa; phylum Chordata; class Chondrichthyes; order Myliobatiformes; family Dasyatidae; genus Hemitrygon; species Hemitrygon akajei. The sequence goes on from NC_133124.1 coordinate 9,156,741, forward strand.
CACTGATGTGCAGAATTGTGATTTTCAAACATTGCAAAGAGTACTTTATCTGATAAACACAGGAGATTCTGCAGATGCTGGAGGTCCAGAGTAAAACACACACAAAATGCTGGAGGAACTCAGAGTCAACGTTTCAGGCTGAGACCCTTCCGAGACCTTGGGGCATCACAGACAAGTATGGAAACACAAATGCCCTTGAATAAAAAAGCCTGAAGAAAGTAATGGATAGAGCCTGTCCATCATGGGTAAAGCCATCCCAAACATTGAGCACATCTGCACAGAATGCTGTTGCAGGAAAGCAGCATCCATTCATCATCAGGGACATCATCCACCCAGGTCATGCTCTCTTCTCACTACTGCCATCAGGAAGAAGGTACAAAAGCCTCAGGATTCACACCACCAGGTTCAGGAACAGTTATTACCCCTCAACCATCAGGCTCTTGAACCAAAGGGGATAACTTAACTCAGCTTCATTTGTCCCAACATTAAAATGTTCCCATAACCAACGGATTCCCTTTTAAGGAATCTTCCTCCCATGTTCTCGATATCTGTTGCTTATTTATTTATTATTATTATTATTTATTTCTGTTTGTATTTCCACAGTTTGTTGTCTTCTGCCCTCTGGCTGTGGCCTTTCATTGTGGCCTTGGTGTGGCCTTAGTGTGGCCTTTCATTGATTCTATTATAGTTATTATTCCATAGATTGACTATGCCCACAGGAAAATGAATCTCAGGGTATATACATTGCTAATAAATTTACTTTGAACTTGTGATGAAGGGTCTTGGCATGAAATGCTGACTGTTTATTGCTCTCTATAGACACTACCCAACCTGCTAAGTTCCTCCAGAACTTTGTGTGTGTAATAGCAACTCCTCTACTTTCTTAGAAGTTTGTGAAAGTTCATCATGCATTTGGAGTACAGTGAGCAGTTCTGGCTCCTCATCTAAGAAAGGATGTGCTGCCATTAGAGAAGGTCTAGAAGATGATCCCGGAATAAAAAGGTTAACATTGAGAAGCTTTTGATGGCTTTGGGCCTGTACCCGCTGGAGTTTAGAAGAATGAGGCGGGGCTGGAGGGGGGGAGGAAATCTCATTGAACCCAACCAAATATTGAAAGGCCTAGACAGAGTGAATGTGGAGAGCATGTTTCATATAGTGGGGGAGTCTAGGACCAGAAGGCACACCCTCGGAATAAAAGGACATCCCTTTAAATGAAGATGAGGAAAAATTTCTTTAGCCAGATGAGTAGTAAATCTGGGCAATTCATTGCCAAAAACGGTCGAGTTATTGGGTAAATTAACAGTGGAGATTGATAGGTTCTTAATTAGTAAGGGCATCAAAGGTTATGGGGGGAAGGCAAGAGAATGGGTTTGAAAGTGATAATTAATCAGCTATGATAGAATGGCAGAGCAGATTCAAATAGCTGGCCAGATAGCCTAATTTTGCTGCTATGTCTATGAATATTGCCACTGTTATTTCCAATGGGCCCCACAAGTGGGGGCACTGATGATGAGGGCATTTTCAAAGGGTGGCACCTCTTGTATAGTTAGGTATCACAGATTCATGTATGGAGTCCATACACTCCGAGAAGATGGATGAGACTAGACTGTATTGTATGGAGATACAATGCAGGATAGGACCTTCCGGCCCTTCCAAGCTACACCGCCCAGCAACCCACCGGCTTAACCCCAGCCTAATCACAGGACAATTTACAATGACCAATTAACCTACCAACTAGCACGTCTTTGGACTGTGGAAGGAAACCAGACCACCGGGAGGAATCTCACATGGTCACGGTGAGAACATACAAACTCCTTACAGACAACGCTAGGAAATGAACCCAAGTTGCTGGTATGATAAAGCATTGTGCTAATGACTACACTGCTGTGCCACCACAAACCAGATGTTATAGGTTTGTTACAGATGTTGATGGGATGAGGCAGATTAACAGTTTGGCAGGGACTAGATGGGACAAAAGGCCTGTTCAAGTGCTCTGGTGCTCTATGATTCTATGATTTTTGTGGAATGGAGTCAGAGCAATCACAAAAAAGGAGGTGCAAGGTATGGTCAAGAGAGAGACAGGAAAGGAAAGTGGTCAGAAGAGAGAACAAAATGGATGTTTGGAGTAATGTGGTGGCATAGACTAGCTGGGCTGACACTTGTCTCTGTGCCACAAACTCCATGTGATTTGCCCCGATCTTGCAACACATCTTCGGCAAATCAGGAGAATACTCACCAGTCTTCATCAAAGGGTCAGCAGTGAAAAGGGTGGGCACTTTCAAGTTCCTGGGTGTCACCATCTCTAAAGACCTGCGTCTAAAGGCCCAACATATTGATGCAATTACAAAGAAGGATCTCCAGTGACTATATTTTGTAAAGAGTTTGAAGAGATTTGGCATGTCAGAAGTGGTTTGGCATTGCCTTTTTCTGGGCAGTGTCTTTACAAAGCAGGTGACCCCAGTCTTTATCAATACTCTTCAGAGATTGTCTGCCTGGTGTCAGTGGTCACATAACCAAGACTTGTAATATGCACCAGCTGCTCCCTTGGTTTCATGTGACCCTGATCGAGGGCTAAGCAGGTATTAGACCTTGTCCAAGGGTGACCTACAGGCTAGCAGAGGGAAGGAGCGCCTTACACCTCCTTTGGTAGAGATGTATCTCCATCCCACAGTCCAGACATATGTATGTTCAAATGACAATGAACTTGAAATTGACAATAATTTTCAGATTCACAGGGAAAATGCAGGAATTGAGGCTGATAGGATTGCTCTGTATGAACCCATTGAGTCAAATGGTTCCCATCCATATTGTAAAACTTCTCTGATCCATCACGAACCAAAGTTCAAAAGTTCAAAGTAAATTTATTATCAAAATACATATATGTCACCATATATAACCCCACGATAACCATATAATAACCATATAACAATTACAGCACGGAAACAGGCCATCTCGGCCCTTCTAGTCCGTGCCGAACGCTTACTCTCACCTAATCCCACTGGCCCGTACTCAGCCCATAACCCTCCATTCCTTTCCTGTCCATATACCTATCCAATTTTACTTTAAATGACAATACCGAACCTGCCTCTACCACTTCTACTGGAAGCTCATTCCACACAGTTACCACTCTCTGAGTAAAGAAATTCCCCCTCGTGTTACCCTTAAACTTTTGCCCCCTAACTCTCAACTCATGTCCTTTTGTTTGAATCTCCCCTACTCTCAATGGAAAAAGGCTATCCACGTCAACTCGATCTATCCCCCTCATAATTTTAAATATCTCTGTCAAGTCCCCCCTCAACCTTCTGTGCTCCAAAGAATAAAGACCTAACTTGTTCAACCTTTCCCTGTAACTTAGGTGCTGAAACGCAGGTAACATTCTAGTAAATCTTCTCTGTACTCTCTCTATTTTGTTGATATCTTTCCTATAATTTGGTGACCAGAACTGTACACGATACTCCAAATCTGGCCTTAACAATGCCTTGTACAATTTTAACATCACATCCCAACTCCTATACTCAATGCTCTGATTTATAAAGGCCAGCATACCAAAAGCTTTCTTCACCACCCTATCCACATGAGATTCCACCTTCAGGGAACTATGCACCATTATTCCTAGATCACTCTGTTATGGTTATGGTTATATGGTTAATAAAATATTAAGAACATGAGATGCAGAGTCCTTGAAAGTGAGTCTTGCAATAGTTTCAAAGTTGTGAGGACATGTAACATCGTAAATGCAAATAATACAGGATGTTTTATTTTTTTAAAGTTTTTGTGACTGTATGATTACTGCTATCTTATATATGCTATGTGTGCCTTGTGCTGTGTATGACTGTTGGGTCTGTGTTTTGTACCTTGGCCCTGGAGGAATGCTGTTTCGTTTGGCTGCATTCCTTGGTATTAATGTATGGCTGAATGATAATTAAATGATACAGTGGACGTGGAGAGGATGTTGCCTATAGTGGGAGAGTCTAAGACCAGAGGACACAGACTCAGAATAGAGAGGCATCCTTTTAGAATGGAGATAAGGAGGAATTTCTTAAGCCAGAGAATGGTGAATCTGTGGAATTCGTTGCCACAGGCAGCTGTCAAGGCCAAGTCATTGTGTATGTTTAAGGCAGAGATTGATATGTTCTTGATTGGTCAGGCGTGAAGAGATACATGAATATAAGGAAGGACAAGCAAATGATTGGGTACAAATACAGACAGAGCAAAAAGTTAAATTGTACCACAGAGGCAAAATTCAAAAGAGTGAAGAATACCAGACTGAAGGTGCTGTATTTCAATACATGTAGCATTCAGAATAAGGTGGATGAGTGATGCACCATCAATAACTCACGCTGAGACTTAGGAAGCGAGATATCGGCTTTTATTGACTGGAAAAATAAACAACACTACATCCTGGGGAAAATGAGGGAGAGCAGCAGCCCACAGTCGCCTTTATACAGGGGTCTGTGGGAGGAGCCACAGGAGCAGTCAGCAGGGTCTGTGGGAGGAGCCACAGGAGCAGTCAGCAGGGGTCTGTGGGAGGAGCCACAGGAGCAGTCAGCAGGGTCTGTGGGAGGAGCCACAGGAGCAGTCAGCAGGGGTCTGTGGGAGGAGCCACAGGAGCAGTCAGCAGGGGTCTGTGGGAGGAGCCACAGGAGCAGTCAGCAGGGGTCTGTGGGAGGAGCCACAGGAGCAGTCAGACAGGTATATCTAGTTCACCACAATGAGCTCGTATCACAATTAGAGATTGGTCGGTATGACGTTGTAGGCATCAATGAGTCATGGCGGAAAGACCATAGTTGGGAGCTTAACATCAAATGATATACTTTGAATTGAAAGAATAGGCAGGAAGGCAAAGGTAGTGGTGTGGCTCTGTAGGTAAGAGATGGAATTACATCTTAAGAGAGAGGTGACATAGGGTCAGAGAATGTTGAATCCTTGTGGTGGAGTTAAGAAACCAAAGGGTTAAAAAAAACATTATGGAATCATATATAGGCCTTCAAACAGTAGCCAAGATGTGGGGTTGAGATTGCAAAGGGAGCTGGAAAAGGCATGTAATAAGGGTGATGACACAATTATAATGGGGACTTCAATATGCAATATGCAATGTTGGTGTCAGATCACAAGAGAGGGAATTTGTTGAATGCTTATGAGATGGCTTTATAGAGCAGCTTGTATTTGAGCTTATCCAAGAAAAGGTTATTTTGGACTGGGTGTTGTGTAATAAGCTAGATCTTATTAGGGAGCTTAATGTAAAGGAACCCTTAAGAGGCAGTGATCATAATCTGATTGAATTCATACCGCAATTTGAGAGGGAGAAGTGTAAGTCACATGTAAGACTACTACAGAGCCATGAGCGAGGAGCTTGCCCAAATGGATTGGAGGAGGATACTGGTGGGATAACGGCTGAGCAGAAATGGCTGAAGTTTCTAGAAATAGTCCAAAAGGCATAGGATAGATATATCCCACAGAAGTTGTTCTCAAATGCCATGGGTAGGCAATTGTGGCTGACAAGGGAAGTTGAGGACTGCATAAAAGCCAAGGAAAGGGCATATAAGGTAGCAAATGTGAGTGGGAAGGTTGGATGATAGGGAAGCTTTTTTAATCCAACAAAAGGCAACTTAAAAAGCTGTAAGAAGGGAAAGGATGAAATGTGAGGGCAGACTAGCCAATAATATAAAGCAGGATACCAGAAGTTTTTTCAGTTATATAAAGAGTAAGAGGGAGGTGGGAGTTGATATTGAACCACTGGAAAATGATGGTGGTGAGGTAGTAATGGGGGACAAAGAAATGGTAGATGAACTTAATGGTTACTTTACATCAGTGTTCACTATGGAAGACACCAGCAGTGTGCCAGAGCTTCATGAGTGTCAGGAAGCAGGAGTGAGTGTCACTCCACTCTTTAAGAAGGGAGGGAGACAAAAAAGGACATTATAGGCCAGTTAGCCTAACCTCAGTGGTTGGAAAATTGTTGGAGTCCATTATTAAGGATGAGGTTTCAGGGTACTTGGAGACCAATGATAAAATGAATCAAAGTCAACATGGTTTCTGTACAAGAAAATCTTGCCTGACAAATCTGTTAGAGTTCTTTGAGGAAGTAACAAACAGGATGGACAAAGGAAAATTACTAGATATCATGAACTTGGATTTTCAGAAGGCATTTGATAAGGTGCCACATATGAGGCTGCTTAACAAAATAAAATCCTATGGCGTTACAGGAAAGATATTGGCATGGATAGAGGAATGACTGACAGGCAGAAGTCAGCGAGTGGGAATAAAAGGGGCCTTTTCTGGTTGGCTGCCAGTCACCAGTGGTGTTCCTCAGGAGTCAGTACTGTGATCGCTACTTTTCACATTGTTTGTCAATGATTTAGACAATGGACTTGATGACGTTGTGGCAAAGTTGCAGATGATATGAAGATAGGTGGAGGGGTAGGTAGTGCTGAGGAAGAAATGCAATTGCAGCGCGACTTGGGCAAATTTGAGAAATGGGCAGAAAAGTGACAGGTGGAATACAGTGTTGGGAAATGTACGATTATGCATTCTCGTAGAAGGAACTATTATCTAAATGGGGAGAAGGTACAAACATCAGAGGTGCAGAGGGACTTAGGAGTCCTCGTGCAAGACTCCAGGAAGGTTAATTTACAGGTTGAGTCTGTGGCAAAGAAGGCATATGGCATAAATTGGCATTTATTTCAAGTGGAATAGAGTATACAAACAAGGAGATAATGCTGAAGCTTTTTAAGACTCTAGCCAGGCCACACTTGGAGTATTGTCAAGTTTTGGGCCCCATATCTTGGAAAGGATGTGTTTTCATTGGAGAAAGTCCAGAAAAGGTTCACGAGAATAATCCCGGAAATGAAGGGTTTAACGTATGAGGAGCATTTGGTAGGTTTTGGCCTGTATTGGATGGAATTCAGAAGAATGCGGGGGGATCTTATTGAAACCTGAAACCTACCGAACATTGAAAGGACTAGATAGTGTGGATGTGGAGAGGATGTTTCCTCTGGTGGGGGTATCCAGAACTAGGGGGCACAACCTCAAAATTGAGGAGTGACCTTTTAGAACAGAGTTAAGGGGGAATTCTTTTTTAGCCAGAGTGTAGTAAATCTGTGGAATGCTCTGCCATGGACTGCAGTAGAGGCCAAGTCCATGGGTATACTTAAGGTGGAAGGAGATAGTTTCCTGATCAGTCTGGACATCAAAGGATAAGGCAAGGAGGCAGATGCATGGGGTTGAATGGAATCCGGAATCAGCCGTGGTGGAATGGCGGAGCAGACTCAATGGGCTGGATGGCCTAATTCTGCTCCTATGCCTTACGGTCATGGTCTTATACAGGGAGAAGGCAGGAGTGAGGCTGAGCAGGAAAATGGATCAGCCATGATGAAAAGGCGGAGCAGACTTGATGGGTAAAATGGCCTAGTTCTGTTCCTATGGTCTTATGGACTTCAACTTGAAGTTGAACTTGAACTTAATGGAGTTTCTGTTTGAGTTGCAGGGACCAGAGGAAACACTACACACTCGGAGCCCTGCACACCTGAGCAACACCAGCCTAGTCATTCACATCCTTCCTTCACAGTCGGGGCTCAGGTCAGTACAGGAAAACCTCTCATCAATGGCAGATCATCTACATGTGTTTATAACTGTGTGGAAATGTAATATAATTGTATGCAAATACCTCTTTGATAGAAATCAATATTCAAAGTCCATCTAACCATTGTCTTTTATGACTGATCGTGTCTATTGAAAAATTAAGCAGTATAACATTTCTGTAAATCCATTCATACTATATGTGTGAAGGAGAGATCTAGATTAGAAAGAGTGCAAAGAAAATTTGCAAGAATGTTACTGAGTTTTGAAGGCCTGAGTTACAGAGTAAGGTCAAATATGCTAGGACCTATTGCTAAGAAGTTATGATTAAAATATAAAAATAATTTTGCAGTTGTTTTCCTTAAGCAGAGTTTCACAACATTTTCACTCCTTGGAGTCATAGAATCGTAGAAGAGTACAGCACAGAAACAGGCCCTTTGGCCCATCTAGTCTATACTGAAACATTTAAACCACCTACTCCCATTGACCTGCACCCTGATCATAGCCCTCCATACCCTTGCCTTCCATGTCTCTATCCAAACTTCTCTTAAATGTTGAAATTGAGCTCACAATGCATCATTTGTGGTGGCAGCTCGTTCCACTCTCTCACGACCCTGAGTGAAGAAGTTTCCCCTCATGTTCCCCGTAAACTTTTCATCTTTCTCCCCTAACCCATGGCCTCTGGTTGTTGTCCCACACAACCTCAGTGGAAAAAGCCTGCTTGCATTTACCCTGTCTATACCCCTCATTCCATTAAACAAGGGATCCAAGAAAACACGAGGAAATCTGCGGATGCTGGAAATTCAAGCAACAACACACACAAAATGCTGGTGGAACACAGCAGGCCAGGCAGCATCTATAGGGAGAAGTACTGTCGACGTTTCGTTCTCTCTCTGCCCATCACTCTGCCTGTTCTCCATCTCCCTCTGGTGCTCCCTTCCCCCTTTCATTCTCCCTAGGCCTCCCCTCCCATGATTCTTTCCCTTTCTCCATCTCTGTATCCCTTTTGCCAATAACCTTTCCAACCCTTAGCTTCACCCCACCTCCTCCAGTCTTCTCCTATCATTTCGCATTTCCCCCTCCCCCTCCTACTTTCAAATCTCTTACTATCTTTTCTTTCAGTTAGTCCTGACGAAGGGTCTCGGCCCGAAATGTCGACAGTGCTCCTTCCTATAGATGCTGTCTGGCCTGCTGTGTTCCACCAGCATTTTGTGTGTGTTGAAGGGATCCAAGGACCTCAGTTTGGGAACCTCTGCCCTTAAATATTGGTGACTTAATTCCCTGGAGAGTAGAAGATTGAGGGGAGATTTGATAAAGCTATACAAAATTATGAGGGGTCTAGATCGGGTAAACGCAGCCAGGCTTTTTCCACTGAGGTTGGGTGGGACTACAACTAGAGGTCATAGGTTAAGGGTTAAAAGTATATTTAAGGGGAACATGACAGGGAACTTCTTCATTCAGAGTATGGCGAGAGTGTGGAATGAGTGGTGGATGGGAGTTCAATTTTGACATTAAAGAGACATTTGGAAAGGTACATGGATGGGAGGGGTATGGCGGGCTGTGGACCGGGTGCAGGTAGACAGGACTAGGCAGATTGATAGTAGTTCAGCATGGACTAGATGGGCCAAAGAGCCTGTTTCTGTGCTGTATGACTAATACACATTGCTAGATTTCAGATACAGCATAGCAGAGAGCAGAGGGGAATAACTGCAAGATATAATGTCCGTGCTAAATTCTCAGAGCTCTGAAAAAACCCAATTGTAGAAGTTTTTCAGCCGGTAAATTGCACAATTGCCCTGACCCCATTTCTGAACATTCAGTTAACACAGTCAGTTCAAGGGCACCGTTGGCAATTTTACTTCTGCCCTTTCACCATTTGGGCTATTTCATTTCTGGCTTCATTTGAGATTGTGAGACATCTGTTTACATTTTCAATTGCATGCTTCCAATTAATGAGCTATCTCAAGAGATGGTTCATGATGTAATTGTAAGACAAGCGATCTGCTCACCAAGTATATTTTAATTTTATGTTATCACTATTGATATTTCAGTAGAGAGAAATAGACAAGAAACTGACAATAAGATTCTTGGGGAGGATAAAAACAAAATTCAATGTAGAAACAAAAGAATATCTGGTAAAAAAAAATTGTACTGTGGAAACTGAATACTTTCCCAGAATCTCTGAAACTGTCTGAGCTGAGCTTAGGCAAATTAATAGGAGATGAAATTAGGAATGCCTTTCACAAATTTTGTTTTATAATGCTATCTACTTCAAGCACGTGTTATTCCTGCACACTATTCAGATTCAAATTAATTTGTTTATCACACGTGCATGGAAATATGCAATGAAATGAGTTGACTATGTTAACAACCAACACTCCTGAGGATGTACTGGTGGCCGCCCACACGAGTCGCCAAACATTCCGGTGGCAAGATAGTATGCCTACAATGTTCAGCAGAACAACTCAAACAACAACAACAGAACAACAGCAGAACAAACCCCTTCCTGATCTCCCACCCACTAACAATGACAGGCAGTCCCCCAAAGATAGGCTGCTTCCAGACCTTCAGTTCTTGGCCACAGAACTCAGATTCACAGACATTGCAGACTCTATAGCATGGTCTCTGATTTACCCATGTCCATACAGAAGACATCATCCTAACCTTCATGGTATTGGTGATTCGTGCTGGAGTTGTCTGAGCAGCTGGTTCATATCACTGGTCCTGGTTGTGTGACCTCTGACACCAGGCAGAAAATCTCTGAAGGGTATTGATAATGGCCGGGGTCAATCGTCTTGTAAAGACACTGCCCAGAAGAAGGCAACAACAAACCACTTCTGGCCAGAACAAACATGGTGATGGGTACACGATTGCCCACATCATACAAGATGGAACCTATTGATAATGATGATCATTGGCGATTACTCTTCCACCATCAGGCTGCTGAACCAAGATTCAACATTCAAAATTGTTTACTGTCATTTCCAGTACAAGAGTGTAAAGAACAAAATGATTGTTACTTCAGATCTGATGAATCAGATGAAGAACACAATAATTAAAAAGCACAATAAATATAAACACATAACATAGATTGATTATATGTACATTAAGTTGACACTAGGTGAAGGAGTGCCTGTATGTAATTGAGCTTTGTCTACTGGCCAATCCGGACATTGGAAGTGTGGAGAGGAGAGGACTTCAATCAGGTCCACTGTCCGAGGATAAAAGGCAGGAGCGAGTCGTGGCATCATAATAGAGCTTGACCAGGAACCAGTCAGCATTTGGGATTGATTAGTAAGAGCAAATTAAAGGAAGGCAGGGGTAAGCACAGTGCTAGTCGTTGCAGCAGCAGTTGTCTGAGTGGATGGAGTCAGAGGGACGATCTTAAGGCTTTAGTTCTTTGAGGCTTACACGAAGAGAAAGCAAAGGAAAAAAAAGCTAATTTTTTAAACTCTCGTCTTTACTTCTCCTCAGCTAGGACAGTAGGGATGCCAGGCAGGATAGTGAAATGCTCTTCTTGTGGGATGTGGGAAGGCAGGGAGGCCTCCAGTGTCCCTGATCACTACAACCATGAGAAGTGCTTTCAGCTGCGGCTTCCAACACTCTGGGTTAAGGAGTTGGAGCAGGAACTGGATGAACTCCAGATCATTCAGGAGGCTGAACGGGTGATAGATAGGACATATAGAAAGGTAGTTACACCCTGTGGCCATTCCCCTTAACAACACGTATATCACTTTGGAGATGGTCAATGGGGGGGGGATGACCTAACAGAGGGAAGTCACAGTGGGTGAGTCTTCCTCTGTGACTCAGAAGGGAAGGGGAAAAAGGAGGTACGCTGTGGTGATATGTGATTCTTTAGCTAGTGGAACGGATGGGAGGTTCTGTGGGTGAGAACTGGATTCCTGAATGTTATGTTGCCTCCCATGTGCCAGGGTCCAGGATATCTCAGACTGAGTCCTCAGCGTTCTTAAATGAGAGGATGAACAGCCAGAAATCATGGTCCACGGAGATACCAATGACATGGGCAGGATGAGTGATGAGGTTTTGCATAGGAAGTTCAAGGAGTTAGGTGCTAAGTTAAAGGGCAAGACCTCCAGGGTTGTGATCTCAGGATTGCTACCCATGTCACGTGCTAGTGAGGCTAGAACTGGGAAGATTATACAGTTTAATACGTGGCTAAGGAGTTGGTGCAGGATGGAGGATGTAAGATTTTTGGATCATTGGGATCTCTTCCAGGGAAGGTTGGACCTGTACAGAAGGGACGGTTTGTACCTGAACTGGAGGAGGACTAATATCCCAGCAGGACGACTTGTTAATGCTGCATAGTGGGGGTCAAACTAGAGTTGGAGAGGGATGGGATCCAGAGTGTCAGAATGGTTAGTGGAGAGGTTGTGGAGGCAGATGTTGGTAAGACCTCAGACAAAGTTAGGAATCAAAAGGTTGAGTATGGTGCGACTAGTGTCCTAAGTTACCTGTATTTCAATGCAACAGGTATCGTAGGAAAGGCAGATAATAATGCTGAAGATGAAGTAGCTGGTTTACAAACAGAGACAATGTGTAGTGAGGATAAAGCAAAACTGAAGCCAACAAGATGAGTTGCAACGTAAAAGGTTAAAAAAAATCGAAAAGGGTGAATACAGTACTTTAAATGCACAAAGTATACTGAATAAGATGGATGAACTTGCAGACAGTATAGGGTCGGAAGGTGTTGAATCGTTGTAGATAGAGCTAAGGAACTGCAAAGGTAAAAAGACCCTGATGGGAGTTGTATACAGACCTCCAAACAATAGTAAGGACATGGCCTACAATTACAGTGGGAGACAAAAAATACGTGCAGAAAGGGCACTGTTACAATCGTCATGGGGGATTTCAATATGCAGCTAGATTGCGAAAATCAGCTGACTTAAAAGCCAAAGAGAGAGCATATAAAAGAGCAAAACATAGGGGAAAGTTAGAGGATTGCGAAGCTTTTAATAACCAACAGAAAGCAGCTACAAAAGTCATTAAGAAGGCAAAGGTGGAATATGAAAGTAAGCTAGATAATAATATTAAAGCGGATAGCAGATACATAAAATATAAAAGAGCGCAAGAGTTTACAGTGGTGTTAGAAAGCTTGTAAACCCTGTAGAATTTTCTCTATTTCTGCATAAATATGACCTAAAATGTGATCAGATCTTTACTTAAGTTGTAAAACTAGATAAAAAGAACCCAATTAAATAAATAACACAAACAATTATACTTGTTCATTTATTTATTGAGAAAAATGATCCAATATTACATGGTTTTTTTTGGAAAAAGTATGTGAACCTTTGCTTTCAGCAACTGGTGTGACCCCCTTGTACAGTAATAATTTTAACCAAACATTTCCGGTAACTGTTGATCAGTCCTGCACATCGGCTTGGAGGAACTTCAGGCCTTTCCTCCTTACAAAACTGCTTCAACTCTGGGATGTTGGTGGGCTTCCTTTCATGAACTGCTTGCTTCGGGTCCTTCCACAACATTTCTATAGGATTAAGGTCAACACTTTGACTCGGCCATTCCAAAACATGAATTTTCTTCTTTTTAAACCATTTTGTTGTTGATTTAATCTTGTCTTTCAGATCATTGTCTTGTTGCATCATCCAACTTCCATTAAGCTTCAGGTGACGGACTGCTAACCTGACATTCTCCTGTAAAATATCTTGATACAATTTTGAATTCATTGTTCCCTCATGCAGTCCAGGCCCTAAAGCATCAAAGGAGCCCCAGTGAAGAAGGCTTATGGAATGTTGGCCTTTATTACAAAGGGAATTGAGTACAAGAGCAAGGAAATCCTCTTGCATTTGTACAGGGCCCTGGTGAGACCACACTTGGAGTATTGTGTACAGTTTTGGTCTCTAGGGTTAAGGAAGGACATCCTGGCTGTAGAGGAAATGCAGCGTAGATTCACAAGGTTAATTCCTGGGATGTCAGGACTGTCTTACACAGAGAGGTTAGAGAGACTGGGCTTGTACATGCTGGAATTAAGGAGATTGAGAGGGGATCTGATTGCAACATATAAGATTATTAAGGGATTGGACAAGATAGAGGCAGGAAATATGTTCCAGATGCTGGGAGAGTCCAGTACCAGAGGGCATGGTTTGAGAATAAGGGGTAGGTCATTTAGGACAGAGTTAAGGAAAAACTTCTTCTCCCAGAGAGTTGTGGGGGTCTGGAATGCACTGCCTCGGAAGGTAGTGGAGGCCAATTCTCTGGATGCTTTCAAGAAGGAGCTAGATAGGCATCTTATGGATAGGGGAATCAAGGGATATGGGGATAAGGCAGGAACCGGGTATTGATAGTAGATGATCAGCCATGATCTCAAAATGGTGGTGCAGGCTTGAAAGGCGGAATGGTCTACTTCTGCATCTATTGTCTATTGTCTGTTGTCAAATGATAATGCTCTTTCCACCATGCTTCACAGTTGAGATGAGGTTTTCGGATTGGTGTGCAGTGCCCTTTTCCCTCCAAACGTAGCAATGTACATTTCTGCTGACAAGTTCAACTTTTGTCTCATTTGTCCACAGAACATTGTCCCAGAAGCATCATAGGCTTTTGCAAAATTGAGACGTGCAGCAATGTTTTTTTGGGAGAGCAGTGGTTTCCTCTGTGGTGTCCTTCCACAATCACCATTTTTGTTCAGTGTTTTTCTTACAGTAGACAAATGAACAGAGACTTCAGCAAGTTCTAGAGATTTCTGCAGGTCATTTTACCTGCTTCAGCATTGCACATTGATCTTAGCAGGATGCCCATTCCTAGGGAGAAGAGCAACAGTACTGAGTTTCCTCCATGTGTAGACAATTTCTCTTAATGTGGACTGATGAACACGCAGGTCTTTGAAAATGCTTTTGGATTGAATTGACTGCATTACTTACATCATTCACATACATGAGGAGTAAAAATCTTTATGTTACATTTCTGTCTAAATAGATAATGTGCAAATCATAGTAATTTGTAATAAATAGTACATACAACAGGACAGTCAATATAGCATAGAAATACAATTGTATCAGCATGAATTATTCAGACTGATGGCCTGGTGTGTTGTCTTTTCCAGTTTCGTGCATCTCTACAATCCGTCTTTTAATGTCTTCTGAAAGTTGTTTTGATCGAGGCATGGTGCACATAAATAGATCTTTCTTGAGAAGAACAGGCTCTGTCAGTAACCTGATTCTGTGTGTCTTTTTTAAAGGGCAGGGCACCTCTACAACCTACACCTCTAATCTCATCTTACTGATTGGAACATCTGACTCCAAATAGCTTTTGTAGAAGGCATTACCCCAGAGGTTCATATACTTTTTCCAATATATGCATGTAATATTGCATCATTTTTCTCAATAAATAAATGAGCAAGTATGATTTTTGTGTTATTTATTTAATTGGGTTCTCTTTATCTAGTTTTAGGACTTACGTAAAGATCTGATCACATTTTAGGTCATATTTATGCAAAAAAAGAGAAAATTCTACAGAGTTCACAAACTTTCCAGCTCCACGGGAAAATGATGCTGGAGAGGTAGTAATGGGGTACAACAAAAAGGTGGACAAACTGAATAAGTATTTTGCATCAGTGTTCGCTGTGGAAGACACTAGCAGAATGGAGGAAGTTCCAGGTGTCAGGGGGCACCATAACTAGAGAGAAGGTTCTTGGGAAACTGAAAGGTCTGAAGGTAGATAAATCACCTGGACCAGATGGTGTCCATCCCAGAGTTCTGAAGAGATCGTAGAGACATTAGTAATAATCTTTCAAAAATCACTAGATTCTGTAAAGGTTCTGGAGACTGGAAAATTGCAAATGTCTCTCCACTCTTCAAGATGGGAGAGATGCAGAAGAAAGGAAATTATAGGCCAGTTAGTCTGACCCCAGTAGTTGGGAAGATGTTGGAGTCTATTATTAAGGATGAGCTTAATAAGATGATTATTAAGATGAGCTTCCAGGGTACTTGGAAGCAGATGATAAAATAGGCCGTAGTCAGCATGGTTTCCTCAAGGAAAAATTTTGCCTGACAAATCTGTTGGAATTTTTTGAAGGAGTAACAAGCAGGATAGACAAAGGAGAATCAGTTGATGTTATGTACTTGGATTTTCAGAAGGCCTTTAACAAGGTGCCACACATGAGGCTGCTTAACAAGCTACAAGCCCATGGTATTACAGGAAAGATTCTGGCAAGGATAAAGTGTGGCTGATTGGCAGAATGCAAAGAGTGGGATTAAAGGGAGCCTTTTCTAACTTGCTGCTAGTAACTAGAGGTGTTCCACAGGGGTCTGTTTGGGACCAAATCTTTTTACATTATATTTCAATGGTTTAGATGATGGAATTGATGGCTTTGTTGCAAGGTTTGCAGATAATATGAAAATATGTGGAGGGGCAGGTTTTTGAGGAAGTAGAGAGGCTAAAGAAGGACTTAGACAAGTTAGGAGCATGGGTAAAGAAATGATCAGATGGAATACAGTGTCAGGAAGTGTATGGTCATGCACTTTGGTAGAAGAAATGAAAGAGTTGACTATTTTCTAAATGGAGAGAAAATACAAAAAACTGAGGCACAAAAGGACTTGGGAGTCCTTGTGCAGGATTCCCTAAAGGTGAATTTGCAGGTTGAGTCTGTGGTGAGGAAGGCAAATGCAATGTTAGCATTCATTTCAAGAGGACCAGAATATAAATGCAAGGATGTAATGTTGAGACTTTATAAAGAACTGGTGAGGCCTCACTTGGACTATCGTGAGCAGTTTTGGACCCCTTATCTTAGAATGGATGTGGTGAAACTGGAAAGGGTTCAAAGGAGGTTCATGAAAATGATTCCAGGATTGAATGGCTTGTCATATGAAGAGAGTCTGATGACTCTGGGTTTGTACTTGCTGGAACTCAGAAGAATGAGGGGTGACCTCATTGAAACCTATCGAATAGTTAAAGGCCTCGATAGAGTGAATGCTGAGAGGATGTTTCCTGTGGTGGGAGAGTCTAAAAGAGACAGCTTCAGAATAAAGGGGTGTCCTTTTAGAAGGGAGATGAGGAGAAATTTCTTCAGCCAAAGAGTGGTGAATGTGCAGCTGTGGAAGCCAAGTCTTTATGTATGTTTAAGGCAGAGAGTAATAGACTCTTGATTGGTCAGGGAATGAAGGGATATGGGGAGAAAGCAGGAGATTGGGGATGAGAGGAAAATTGGATCAGCCATGATGAAATGGCAGAGCATACACAAAGGGCCCAATGGCTTACTTCTGCTCCTATATCTAATGGGCTTATGGTCTTATAAGGTAGGGGATTGTTGTGGATTGGGTTAATGAGTGTTGATCAGCCATACCGCTTGGGGAAAGTCACTGTACTTGCGTCTGATGGTCCTGGCGTGGGATGGAAGTGGGACAAACAGTTGATGAGCAGGGTGGGTGGGATCCTTCATGATGTGACTGACCCTTGTATTTATTTATTTATTAGTATTTAGTGATGCAGCATGGAATAGGCTCTTCCAGCTCTTTGAGTCACACCACCTCAGAAACCCCACAACATCAATTAACCCTAACCTACTCACAAGACAATTTACAATGACCTGTTAACTTTTTTGGTATGTCTCTGGACTGTGGGAGGAATCTGGTACACCGGGGGAAACCCACACATTCTTCGGGGAAGACGTACAGAGGCTCCTTATAGAACAGCGCCATGCTTAAACTCTGAACCCCAGGACACCCCGAACTGTCATAGTACCACACTAGCCCCTATGCTACCATTGCACCCACCTTTTCTGCCATCTTTCCATATAACATGGTCTGTAATTAACCCATCTCCACACTCAGGACATCCCCCATGACCATCATCCATCATGTGCCAGAACCAGTGCAGATAACTTCACTTTGTTTGATTCCACAACCCACACACTCACTTCCAAGGACTATACAACTCATGTTCTCAGTATTTATTATTTGCACATTCATTGTTTGTTATTCTTTGCTTCAATATAATTTTTCATAAAATCTATTGTATTTCTTTATTTCCCTGTAAATATTTGCAAGAAAATGAATCTCAACTTGGTATATAGAAGCATATACATACTTTAGCAATAAATTTGCTCTGACTTTGAGGCCCATGTGTATCAAGGGGAATGTGCTCCAATCATAAACAAGAGAAAGCCTGCAGACGCTGGAAATCCGAGCA
Organism: Hemitrygon akajei; assembly: GCF_048418815.1. Lineage (NCBI taxonomy): Eukaryota > Metazoa > Chordata > Chondrichthyes > Myliobatiformes > Dasyatidae > Hemitrygon > Hemitrygon akajei. The sequence goes on from NC_133124.1 coordinate 9,174,477, forward strand.
ACACACACAAAACGCTGGAGGAGCTCAGCAGGCCAGGCAGCAACTATGGAAAAAAGTACAGTCAATGATTCTGGCCAAAACACTTTGGCCGAACTGGAGACAAAATGTTGAGGAGTAGATTTAAAAGGTGGAGGGAGAGAGAGAAACATAAAGTTATAGTTGAAACCTGAAGGGGGAGGGATGAAGTAAAGAGCTCGGAAGTAAATTGGTGGAAGAGACAAGGGCATGGGAGGAAGAAAAGGGGGAGGAGGAGCACCTGAGGAAGGCACCTGAGAACGACCAAGGAGATAAGGTGAGAGAGGGAAAAGGGGGTGGAAATGGTAAACAAAAGGAGGATGGGGGCATTACTGGACGTTTGAGAAATCAATGTTAATGCCATCAGGCTGGAGGCTACCCAAACAGAATTTAAGGTGGTGTTCCTCCAACTTAAGTGTGACCTCATTACAACAGTGGAGGAGGCCATGGATTGACATATCAGAATGAGAATGGGAAGTGGAATTAAAATGAATGGCCACTGGGAGATCTCGTTTGTTCTGGCAGATGGAGTGTAGATGCTCGGCAAAGCGGACTCCCAGTCTATGAGGGGTCTCATCGATATACAGGAGGCCATACTGGGAGCACCAGACACAGTATGTGACTCCAACAGTCTCACAGGTGAAGTGTCGCCTCACCTGGAAGGACTGTTTAGGGCCCTGAATGGTAGTGAGGGAGGAGGTTGAGGGGCAAGTGCAGCACTTGTTCTGCTTGCAAGGGTAAGTGCTAGGAGGGAGATCAGTGGCAAGGGACGAATGGACAAGGAAGTCGCGTAGGGAGTGATCCCTGCAGAAAGTGGGAGGGAAGGGAAAGATGTGCTTGGTGATGGGAGCTCGTTGGCGATGGCAGAAGTTTCGGAGAGTTACGTGCTGGATGTGGAGGCTGGTGGGATGGAAATCGAATCTGCTCCAGTGACTGGATTACGATCTCACACAGCGGAAGATGCTGGTGGTCATTGGAGGTCAGTCACTGCAGCTACAGCACATTAGTGCAGGAGTTGCTCAGGGCTCTGTTCGGAGTTCTAACCACTGTCACCTGGTTCATCAAGAACTTTGCTTCTCCCACGGAATCTCCCATGGTTACACTGCACCGAGTATCTGAAGCTTCTGAGTAGCGGGCAGCAGTACAGTCTGCAGCTCCTCTGAACCCATACAGGCTCCTCCAACACCTCGGTCAGCTCCTCCGATAGCCCAGCAGTCTACTCTGACATCCCAATTATCTCCTTTCCCGAACGGTTCCTTCTCTAACATCCCAGCCATCTCGTCCAGCTCCTTCTCCAATATCATGGCTGGCCCCTTCGACACCTCAACTGACTCCGCTGCCGGCAAGAGTCCAACTACTCCAACCTACGAGCAGCTCATTGGTGGAGTAGCCCTGCAACTCTTGAAGTTCTTAGAGTAGAATTATCTTTGGATTGTAATTAACAAATTTTACAAAGAGGAAAGCCCTTTGTTTGGCCCCCAAGAGGCTGCTGCGTTCGCACGCACCACCATCTTACCGGACAAATTTTGCCAGGTGGGGTGGTTCGAGTATCTCAGAAATTGCTGATCTCTTCAGAGTTTCACACACAGCCGTCTCAAGAGTTTACAGAGAATGGTGCGAGAAAATCATCCAGTGAGTGGCAGTTCTGTGGGCAAAAACACCTTGTTAATGAGAGAGGTCAGAGGAGAACGGCCAGACTGGTTCAAGCTGACAGGAAAACAACAGTAGCTTAAATAACCACACTTGACATTGGTGGCGTGCAGAAGAACATCTCTGAACATACAACACATTGAACCTTGAAGTGAATGGGCTACAGCAGCAGAAGACCATGAACATACACCCAGTGGCCACTGTATTAGGTACAGAGGGTATGATTTATAATGCAAACAAACTCCTCAAAGTGTCTTCAGGTCTGCCTGAGTCGATGATCAATCTCCAAGAACAATTATTCACTTTCTAACTCAGCAACATTTGTATAGCAAAAAAACTCATCAAAATAGAAATTTCCTCTCCATAAGTACTGCCTGAAATCATTCCTCCAGCATTTTGTGTGTGTTAAGCTCCTCAAAATGTCTGCAGGACTGTCAGAGTCGATTATCAATCTCCAAAAACAAGTATTCATTTTCTAACTCTGCCAAGTCTATGTATATTTGTTGTCATAGCCTTGTGGATCACTTCCATGAATTGAATCAGACCAGGTTTTTTGTCACTGATATATATCAGGAGATATGTTATTTTGTGACAGCAGTACACTTCAATGCATAAAAGACACTGTAAATCACAATAAGGAATCAGAGACCTCCATTGGTCAGGTTCAACCATGGATGTTACATCCTAGTTGTCTAGATACGCAAGCCAGGCCAGTACGATATGGAGAGTGAGCTGTTGCCATGGAGCTGTTGCCATGAGGCTCCTCCTCTCCACGCACTTGATGAATCCAAAGGAACGGCAGAGACCAATGAAGTTTAGCACCAGCAAAGCCACAGGAGTTGCCAGTCAGCGTCGAACTCAATGCAGGGATTCCAGTTCCAGATTTTTCCTTCGAGGTTTACTGTCAAAGCCTTCCCCATGAGTGGGTACAGCAGCAAGGTAGCAGAGGTTTGAGATTGTAATTTTCCTTCTCCTAGATGAGCTGCCAGCCATGGCTGATGATCCCCATCTGCCCAGAGTGACTGGTATTTCAGCGCCACATGTGCTTTTGCCCCTTCTCCCGACAGTAGAAGCAGTTCCACCAGGTTTAATAGCTAAGCCAGATGTAAAGGCCGGGAGTTGGACTTGGTTGTTGGAGGCTATTTGAGGTGCATGCCATTGGGAGCATTTAAAAGATAGTGGGAGGTTATCCCCATTACCACCCCCAGCTGTAACAACCTCAGCAAACCACAATAATAAATATAAAACAGTAATTAAATAAGTACCACAAAAGGAGAGCAAAATAGTGAGGTAGTGTTCAGAAACATTAATACCTCTTACCTTACCTAGTCTACTTGAGGCAGCTCTGTGGAGAACATTTCATATAACATACCGGTAATCATGCAAATCGTTTAACTACCAAGGTCTGATTTCCTCAGTAACTACATCTTTGGGTGTCGCAGTGGCATGCCCCTTGTTAACTGATAACGCAGTATAGAAGCAGATATCTTTATGTGAATCAGACCTGTGAGCCTGCCAACCTTCAGCAGTGTAGTAATTTATCCTGCCTTACACAGGGTACCTCTAGTTGCCCCAGCAAAATTATCACCTCATTGGAGGATAGGATGTGAAGTATTTCTTCCTGATTTGCAGTGGCTGGTGCTGGGATGGTAATCTGCACACTATCAGTATTGATGCTGCACTGCTGATCTTCTGTGCTGAAGGTCCCAGTTATAATCGGGCAGAATTAAAGCACAGCTTTGCAGTCATGCTGCGACCAAGGACAGGTTGCTTTGGACAACAATAGCTAGCAAGAAATTATGCTGATTGTAAATCTATCCCAGATACATATTGAAGTCCATTTATGTCATTCATTCTTTGGAGTTTTTCTTCTGTTTCATGGATGTCTGCAAAGAGTAAGAATTTCAGGTTGTAAGCTGCATGCATTCTCTGCTAATTGCCAGCTGGTGGTGTAGTGGCATCAGCGCCGGACTTCGGAGCGAAGGCTCCCGAGTTCGAATCTAGCCGGCTCCCTTGCACGCTTTCCATCCGTGCTGGGTTGAGCGCCGAGCACGTCACGACGGCATCCCGATGACTCCACTCGGAGTTAAGGGCTTTCCTCTTCTTCTTCATTCTCTGCTAATAAATGGAACCACGGAACCATCAACCCAAATTCCTAATTTGCATAATCATTCTATGAAACCTTTAAGGAAACTTCTAAGAAAGTAAAGTCAAGACAGTGCTCCTACTTTCTTAGAAATTTGCATAAATGGGGGGACGTCACATGATGACGTAGGATCGAGACGCTGGAACCCAGCCCTCCCATAAAAAAATCAATAAATTAATGTTTAAATGAAGAAAAATTAGCCAATACTTTCATAAGGTTACTTATAAACTACTCCGGATTGTTTTAAGCTATGCCTCATAAACAGAGGACGAAGAAAAATACTACCGCGAAGACAGCTCAAGTTCGAAAAGAATCAAGGCCTACTTCTACCGAAGAACCGCGGACTCAGGTACAACACATCACTGGCGAAACAGAACAGGAAACTGCGGCAACTTCGGCCATTCCTAAAGGAAAAGATCAACGAGAACTGCGCAAGCGTAAAGGAACGAGCATGCGCAAACGAGAGCAACCAGAACTACAAATCCCAGAAATTTGCATAAATTTGGCATGTTATCTAAAACTTTAACAAACTTCCATAGATGAGTGGTGGAGAGTAGTATATTGAGTGGTTGCATCATAGCCTGGTATGGAAACACTAATGCCAAGGATTGGAAAAGCCTACAAAAAGTAGTAGATGCAACCCAGTCCACTATGGGTAAAACACTCCCCTCCACTGAGTTCAGTTAATATGGATCTCCTCCACACTCACCATCAGCACAGGTGGTGCACAGGGCTGTCGATTTTGACATCTGCTCTGCTCACTTTACACTTTTGACTGTGAGGCTAAGCACAGCTCCAGTGCCATATTTAAATTTACTAACGACGCCACTGTTGTTGGGTGAATCAAAGGTGGTGATGAATCGGCATAAAAAGGTGAGATTGAAAATCTGCCTGAATGGTGCCACAACAACCTCTTACTAAACATCAGTAAAACCAAAGAGCTGATTATTGAGTACAGGAGGAAGACGCTGGAGGGCCATGAGCCATTCCTCATTAGGGGAGTGGAGGTGTAGAGGGCCAGTTTAAATTCCTTGTAGTTATTATATCAAAGGAAACACAAATGCCCAGAAATGGAAAATGCTGGACACAGCCCAGTCCATCACAGGAAAAGTCATCCCCGCCTTTGAGCACATCTACATGAAGCAGTGCCACAGGAAAGCAGCATGTATGATCAAAGACAGCCTTCAACCAGACCTGCTCTATTCTCACTACTACCATCAGAAGATGATGCAGAAGCTTTAAGTCCCAAACCACCAGGTTCAGGAGCAGTTATTACTCTATGGCCATCAGGCACCTGAACCATTGTGGATAACTTCACTCACCTCAACCCTGAACTGATTCCACAACCTACAAACTCGCTCTCAAGGACTCTTTACAACTCACATTCTCAGTAAAATTTAGTTACTTGCAGTTTGTTGAGATTCACACACTTTTTTTGTCGGTGTTTGTTTATGTATGGTGTTTCATAAATTCTGTTGAATAGAATAGAATAAAATCGAATTTTATTTCTTACAACCATCTCACAACAAAAGGGAGTAAAAATCTTTATGTTGTGTCTTCATGACAATGTACCATCAATAAAGAGGGGAAATGTGGGACAATATTTCCCAAACACTAAGATTGTATACAGAACTGTTTTGTATACATGTACGTAAAGTCAGGTATGCAATCGGATCAATGTGTATTGATAAATCTGATGGCCTGGTGAAAGGAGTTGTCCTGGAGCCTGCTGCCCCTGGTCTTAATGCTCTGGTACCACTTGTCAAACGAAAGCAGCTGAAACAGTTTGTGGTTGGGGTGGCTGGAGTCCCTGATGATCCTCTGGGCCTTGTTTTACATACTGACTGCTGTAAATGTCCTGAATAGAGGACAGCTCACATCCACAGATGCACTGGGTTGTCTGCACCACTCTGCTATGCCCTGTGATTGAGGGTAGTACAGTTCCCATACCAGGCTGCGATACAGCCAGTCAGGATGCTCTCTATGGTGCCCCTGCAGCAAGTTCTGCCAATCTGGGGACTCATGCCGAACTTCTTCAGCTGTCTGAGATGAAGAAGGCGCTGTTGTGCTTTTTTCACCACACAGCCAGTATGTACAGTCTGGGTAAGATCTTCGGTGATGTATATACCAAGGAACTTAAAACTGCTCACCCTCTCAACTACAGTTCAATTGATGTCAATAGAGGCTAGCCTGTCTCCATTCCTCCTGTAATCCACAGTCAACTCCTTCATTTTTTGACATTGAGAGAGAGGTTGGTACCATTGTGCCAGGGTGATGACTTCTCCTCTGTAGGCTGTCTCGTCATTGTTGGAAATAAGGCCTATCAATGTCGTGTCATCTGCAAAATTGATCAGCAGATTCGAGCTGTGCACGGCAACACTGTCGTGGGTGTATGGGGAGTAGAGGAGGGGTTCAGGACACAGCCCTGGGAGGCTCCTGAGTTGAGGGTTAGAGGGGCAGAGGGTGAGAAACTCCATCCTTACCACCTAGCGACAATCCACCAGGAAGTCCAGGATCCAGTTGCACAGGTGGGGTGCAGGCCGAGATCTCTGTTCACCCTGGGGAGGGGGGGGGGGGTTATGGTGTTGAGAGCTGAACTTGAGCCCAAGAACAGCTTTCTAACATAAGCATCCCTCTTCACCAGGTGAGTGAGGATGGTGTGTGGTGCTGTGGCTATGGCTGTTGATCAGTAGGCGAATTGTAGGGGGTCCAGTGTGGGTGCAGCATGCTGCAGATGTATTTCTTGACCAGCCTCTCAAAGCATTTGCTTATGATTGAGGTAAGTGCAACCGGACTCCAGTCGTTTAGACATGCTACCTTGGTTTTCTTTGGTGGTGGTTTTGAAGCAGAAGGGCACTACACACTGGGAGAGTGAGAGATGTGTGTTAACACACCAGCCAGCTGTGCTGCGCACACTTCGAGTCCTCGCTCTGGGATGCCATCTGGGCACACTGCCTTGCGGCTGTTGGCGTGTTTGATCTTTATTTTTCTTGTAGATGTCTGCAAGAAAATTAATCTCAAGGCAGTTTATGGTGACGTGCATACTTCACTAATAAATTTTATTTTGAACTTTGAATTTTGAAAAGTCAGGAACAATGCTTGTTAGTTTACTTGGGAGTATGTTCACTGGCACTCTTCCCCAGCTGGACCAGCACATGAGAGATCGCTGCACTGATAGATGCATCACCAGCTAGTTGCATTTATCTTGATACATTATAGTGTGCAACCGTCATCCCCTCTGAACTGTGACTAAGATCAGACACCAGAGATTCTGCAGATGCTGGAAATCTTGTGCAACACACACAAAAGCTGTGTGAGGAACTCAGCAAGTCAGGCCTCAGCCCAAATCTTGGAAATATTATAATTTTAAGATGTCAACTGTTCTTGATTAAAAACAGATAACTCTGGAAACAACTGGCAAATCACCTGGGTGGAAAAGGAGCCGGAGTTAATGTCAGGGCAGAGCTCTTTGATCAGAACCTATTCGCAGCATTGCCATTTTCTTGGTTTTCACTGATTATGGATCATCCTGGCCTAGTGTGTGACACAAATATGTGACAGATTTCAGGAACATTTCACACTTATCTGCTTTAACCCATCCCTTCTTCTTCTTCTTCTTCTTCTTCTTCTTCTTCTTCTTCTTCTTCTTCTTCTTCTTCTTCTTCTTCTTCTTCTTCTTCTTCTTCTTCTTCTTCTTCTTCTTCTTCTTCTTCTTCTTCTTCTTCTTCTTCTTCTTCCTTGATGTCATGCATCTGCTGCTTTGGGGGTTCAGATGGCTCAGTGCATTGTGTAATGATTTGATTTGTATGACACAAAGGTTGGGGGTGTTGTGGATAGTGTAGAGGGCTGTCAGAGGTTACAGCGGGACATCGATAGGATGCAAAACTGGGCTGAGAAGTGGCAGATGGAGTTCAACCCAGGTAAGTGTGAGGTGGTTCATTTTGGTAGGTCAAATATGATGGTAGAATATATCATTAATGGTAAGACTGTTGGCAGTGTGGAGGATCAGAGGGATCTTGGGGTCCGAGTCCATAGGACACTCAAAGCTGCTACGCAGGTTGACTCTGTGGTTAAGAAGGCATACGGTGCATTTGCTTTCATCAATTGGGGGATTGAATTTAAGAGCCAAGAGGTAATGTTGCAGCTAAATAGGTCCCTGGTCAGACCCCACTTGGAGTTCTGTGCTCATTTCTGGTCGCCTCACTACAGGAAGGACGTGGAAACCACAGAAAGAGTGCAGAGGAGATTTACAAGGATGTTGCCTGGATTGGGGAGCATGCCTTATGAGAATAGGTTGAGTACTATTCTCAACCTAACTCGGCCTTTTCTCCTTGGAGCGACGGGGAAATGGCTAGCATGAGAGGGCATAGTTTTAAAGCGCTTGGAAGTAGGTACAGAGGAGATGTCAGGGGTGAGTTTTTAACTCAGAGAGTGGTGAGTGTGTGGAATGAGCTGCCGGCAGTGGTGGTGGAGGTGGAAATGATAGGGTCTTTTAAGAGACTCCTGGATAGGTAGATGGAGCTTAGAAAAATAGAGGGCTATGGGTAACCCTAGGTAATTTCTAAAGTAAGGACATGTTCAACACAGCATTGTGGGCTGAAGGGCCTGTACTGTGCTTTAGGTTTTCTATATTTATAAGTTTCTATGAATAGTATGAAAGACAACCTTTTAACTGTATCTTAGTACATGTTGCAATAGGAAGCCATCACCAATACCAATAGGAATAATATCCAATCACACAATTCCTACTACATTCATAAAATGCTGGAAGAATTCAGCAGGTCAGTAAACACCTATGGAAAGAAATAAGCAGTCAAAGTTTTGGAGCAAGATTCTTCCTCAGGTCCAACATTTCGTGTGTGTTATTCGGGATTTCCAGCATCGGCAGAATCTCTTGTGTCTGTGATCCCGCTTACATTACTTACAAAGTTTGCAAAGGATCCAGGGATAAAAAAACAAAATGATGTGGTTCTAAAATTGATCCAAGTCAATATTGACAGTCAAGTTTGATTAAATCTTCACCTATCATAAGCTGAAGACAGGTGATTGAATCACTTTCTTACAGTCTGCTATCCCACTGGCGGTTAGGGCAGCAATGAAGGTCCTCCATCTCTGTCTGTCCTTAGCCACCAATTTTAGTATTGATCTTGTCCATGTTCAGAGCTTCCTCTCAGTTTCAGTTTTATCAACCATGCAGGTTCCAGGTGGAGACTCAGGAATACCATTGCACACTGATGTAGAAGGATTCTTCATTCCTGTTTCCATAACAGTTTTGTTTGACCAATCAGGGTTGTTAGCCCTGAGCTGAACCCCCGAACCTGGAGGACCGGTGGACCACTCTTAGTCTGGCTTCTACCCTTTGACCTGTTTGGCATGGGTGACCCTACGAAGAGACAAAGGAATAAGTCCTGACTCCAGCCAGCACAGCTCTCCGGGTCATTGAATCATGCAAGTCTCCAAACCCAGCGACAAAATTGTGGTCCTCTTGGAGGGGGTGAATGAATCAGAGTCACTGTCTTACATGATGTGACCGTCCTGAAGAAGGGTCTCAGCATGAAACGTCACCTCCATGGATGCTGCTGGGTTCCTCCAGCATTTTGTTGGTGTGTTGCTTTGGGTTTCCAGCATCTGCAGAATCTCTGGTGCTTATGATGTGAAATCTGTTGTTTGGCAGCAACAGTACAGTGCAAAGACATAAAGTTACTATAACTTACAAATTAAATGGTGTAGAGAAAGTTATTAGCAGCATGGTAATATAGCGCCACGGTAGCATAGCGGTTAGCGCCATGTTATCAGAGCTTGGGGCGTTAGAGTTCAGAGTTCAGTCCCAGCAGCCTTTGTAAGGAGTCTCTGTACATCCTCCCCATGGAATGTGTGGGTTTTTTCCAGGTGCTCTGGTTTCCTCCCACAGTCCAATGATGTACCGGGTAGGTTAATTGGTCATTGTAAGTTGTCCAATCATTAGGTTTGGATTAAATCGGGTTTGTTAGGGGTTGCTGGATGGCGCCGGAAGGGCATATTTTGTGCTGTCTTGCTAAATACAATAAATAAATACATTATTCATAGTTTTACAGACTGTTCGGGAATCTGATTGAAACGGGGAAGAAGCTGTTACTGAATCACTGAGTTTGGGTTCTGAGGGTCCAGTGGAAGAGGGCATGACCTGGAGAGTGAGGGACCTTCGTCATGGATGCCTCCTTCTTGAAGCACTGCCTCTTGAAGATGTCTTCGATGGTACAGAAGGTGGAGCTGACTGGGTCTACAACATTCTGCAACCTCTTGTAATCCTGAGCATTGGAGCCTCCATCCAGGCTCTGATACAACCAGTTAGAATGTTTTTTTCCAAACATCTGCAGAAATTTTCATGATTCTTTGGTGACATACCAAATCTCCTCAATTACTAATGATATAGAGCTACTAGTGCCTTCATGATTGCATCAATATGTTGGGCCCAGAACAGATATGTTCACACCCAAGAACACGAAGCTGCTCACCCTGTCCACCTCTGACCCCTCAGTTGGGTTCCCCCAACTTCATCTTCCTGAAGAATACATTCAATCCCTTGTCCCAGCTGATGCTGAGTGCAAGGTTGTTGTTGCGGCCTCCAGCTGATCTATCACACTCGTAGGCTCCTCGTTGCCATCTGACAGTGGTGTAATCTGTGAATTTATAAGTGGTGTTCGAGCTCTGCATAGTCATAGTCATGAGTGTAGAGGGACTGAGCAGTGGGCAAAGCATGCATCCTTGAAGTGTACCTGTGTTGATTGCCAGCTATGGGGAGATCATATCACCGATCCATACCGACTGTGGTCTCCCAGTAAAGAAGCTGAGAATCCAGTTGCAGAGAGAGGTACAGAGGCCCAGGGTTTGAAGCTTGGTAAGCAACACTGAAGGGATGATGATACTCATTCAACATCAATAAACAGCAGCCTGACGTATGATTCCCAGTTCTGACTTTGAAAAAATCTGGCTTCCTGACAATAATGTGAATAAATCTAACGGGCTTGCCAAAGTACTAGATGTGTTAAATTCAAGAAATTGAATTGGTGGCACATTAGCATAAGGGAAAGCACAACACTTTACACTGCCAGCGATCAGGGTTCAATTCCCACCGCTGTACGTTCTCCTCTGACCACTCTGGTTTCCTTTGGATACTCATATTTCTTCCTATTTCTGTGTTATTCTCTGCCCAATGAAGCAGTAGAGGCTACCTCAGTAACTATATTTAAGACCAGGACGGATAGAGTTTTGCATATTATGGGAACTAAGGGTTATGGGAAAAGGCATGTTGGTGGAGATGAGTCCATGGCCAGATTAGCCATGATCTTATTGAAGGGCAGAGCAGGCTCAACGGGCCAGATGGCCTACTCTTGCTCCTATTTCTTATGTTCTTATGTTCCCACATTCCAATGGCATACGGGTTAGGGTCAGTGAGTTGTGGGCACGATATGTTGATGCTGAAAGTATGGTGATACTTGCCGGCTGTCCCCTACACATCCTTGGAGTGTGTTGGTTGCTGACACAAACGATGCATCTCACTGTATATTTTGATGCACATGTGATGAGTAAAGTTAATCTTAACAATTACTTAATAATCAGCACAGGATGAGGTATAGAAGCCTAAAGATCCACACTCATCGTTATCCCGCTCATTCTGCACACTGCATGAACACAACTCACTATTCTTCTTTTACACAATTTATTTTTGCAATTTATGGTAATTTTTATGCCTTGCACTGCCCTACTGCTGAAATCAACAACTTTCACAATATATATCAGTGGCAATAAACTTGATTCTGATATGGACCCACTCCACCAGCTGACTTTGGCATAATTGTTGTAGGCAGAGCCCGTTAACCCTGTTTAGTTTTTGGAATAATGTAGATCATCTCCAGTTCTTGCTCTATGTTTGATTCTCAAGGGCAAACAATATAGTACATGGTATTCAAGGAACAGGTTTGCACACTCTTTGTTCTCATACTCCATGGGGAGTCGGGGGGGCGGGGGTGGATCTCATGAAACCTATTGAATACGGAAAGGCCCAGATAAAGTGGAGTCCAGCACCTGAGGGCACAGCCTCAGAATACAGAGACACCTCCTTAGAACAAAGGTGACGAGGAATTTTTTTAGCCAGAAGGTGGTGAATCAGCCAACAATGGCAGTGTAGGTAACGTCATTGGATATATTTACAAATGGATGTGGGTAGTTTACTGATTAGTCAGGGCATCAAAAGGTTACGGGAAGAGTGCAAGAGAATGGGGTTGAGAGGGATAATAAATCAGCCATGATAGAATGGCAGAACAGATTTAGGAATGGCCAAATTCTGTTCCTATGTCTTAGGGATTTATGTTATTAAATTTGAATCTTGGACCAGGAATGTCAGTTCAGCTGAAAATTCTTGGATACTTACTACATCACCTTCTGGCCTTTATGTGGCTGACCAATACTTCCTGTGTCAAAGAACGACCACTGTGACAAATATTTCCAAGTGACGGTTTGGAAAGATCTTGGCAACACAGAGCCTCAATGGAGCGGCACGTTAGCATAATGCCGTTCCAACGCCAGTGACACCGGTTCAATTCCTGCCACTGCCTGAAAGGAGATTGTACGTTCCCCCCGTGACCGCGTGGGTTTCCTCTGGGTGCTCTGGTTCCCTCCCAAATTCCAAAGGTGTAGGGGGTTAGTAAGTTGTGGGCTTGCTGTGTTGGTGCCAGAAGCATAGCGACACTCGTGGGCTGCCCTCAGCACAACCTTGGACTGTGATGGTCGTTGACGCAAGCAACGCATTTCACTGTATGCTTTGATGTTTCAATGTATATATGACAAATAAGGCTAATCTTTAATCTTTAATGCTGTGTTCACAGTCTAGGACAAAATTAACCCCCACCTCTGTGGTGAAACTCGTATAGAAGTCTTGCTTAAAAAGAGAGCAGCAATCAGTCACAGCCCTTTCTGCTGATATAGTGTACCAAAACAGATCCCACACCTTCTTGTCAAGACTAAGAATATATCAGAATCTGGTTTATTTGTCATTCTGCAGCAGCAGTACAGTACAAATACATAAAATTACTGTAAATTAGAAAATAAATAAGTGCCAAAAAAAGGAACAAGATGGTGTTCCTAGGTTCATGGACCGTTTAGAGTTCTGAGGGCAGAGGGGAAGAAGCCATTTCTGAATCATTGAGTGTGGATCTTCAGGCTCTTGTACCTTCTCCCCGATGGCAGTAATGAGAAGAGGGCCAGTTCTGGATTGTGATGGTCAGATTTCTCAAATAATGTATTTGTATTTTTGGGGAGAGAAGAAAGGTGGTAATATCTAACATTAAAACTATTTTTCCCAAAACATTGCCTTATCCTTATGATAATTATGTAATATTTATATGCAATATTTACCCTAATGTTCTGCGTGTGCTCATATGGCATTCATCTTCTTCCGTGAATCCTCATTGTATTAAAACTAAAGCCAACCCAGTGTCCAGCTCATTCTTTACTGAAATAACAAAGCTATTTGAACCTTACCATGACGTTCTGACACAATGTAGAACCTAAAATGTTATAGCACAGTACAGGCCCTTCGGTCCACAAAGTTGTGCCGGCCTTTTAACCTACTCTAAGATCAATCTAACCCTTCCCTCCTACATAACCTCTCATGATTCTGTCACTTTCTGTCATCCATGTGCTCACCCAAGAGTTTCTTAAATGTCCCTAATGTATCTGCCTCTACTACCAGTACATTCAACTCACCCACCAATCTCTGTCCCGCCTGCCTCTCTTCAGACATACTGTCCTATACTTCCCTCCAATCACCTTAAAATTATGCCCCCTTGTATTAGTCATTTTCAACCTGGGCAAAAGACTCTGGCGATAAAATAAAACTATTATTTCTTGTTCTGCCCTAAACTTTCTGCCAATTATATATCATCCTACATGGTGTTGAATGAATGTTTCAAACCCCGGCCAATCCCTTGGGTCAATCTGAAGCTGATGAACGGCAGAGGTGGTAAGTGTTCTATTATCAGTATAACAATTATCTGAACCACAGCCCAACGTGGCTGAGATTGGGGAGTTTGTTCCCAATAAATGGCCAGCCATGCACTTCCTGTCATTCAAGGTTCTTCTTTCAGAATCTAGTGGACTACCGGTTAATCATTTTTTTGTAAGGAGAATCATCATTTTCAAGCAGATTTTTATATACTTTTTCATCTTATAATTTCTCTTGATATTTGTAACAAAATAAACATTCTGCTATTCATCCCCCTTTCCCTCTCTCACCTCATCACCTCCCTCTGGGGCTCCTCCACTTTTTTATTTCTTCCATGGCCTTCTATCTTATATCAGACTCCCCCTTCTCTAGCCCTGTATCTCTTTCACCAATCAGATTCCCAGCTCTTCATTTCATCCCTCCCCCTCCCAGTTTCACCCATCACCTGGTGTTTCTCTCTTCCCTCTCCCCACCTTTTAAATCTACTCCTCAGCTGTTTTTCTCCAGTCCTGCAGAAGGGTCTCGGCCTGAAACGTTGACTGGACTTTTTTCCATAGATGCTGCCTGACCTGCTGAGTTCCTCCAGCATTTTGTGTGTGTTCTGCCCTTCACAGTCATCCACTAATGATAGTGGTGGTTGTCCATTGTGTCCGACAATGGGAAACCTGTGCAGGGGAGTTCACAAAGTGGAGAAGCCGTTGCATGGGGCAGTTCCACTCTCTTGACCACAGAAGTCTGGGTCCAGTGGTACGAACAAGCATCACAAACTGGGGTCTTCCTTGGTTGCAGTGGATGACCATGACACCTTGTCTCCAGGGAGCTTTGCAGTACCATCTTCCAAGCCATTGGACCTCACTGTAGATCTCATTTGCCCAGTCCGTCGGGGCTGATTATGCATGCTAGGACAGGTTATGTCCCTCTCTCACTGGGTATGAGGCACGTCGGCTGCCCTCACCTGGTTTAGCCCGCCTGTCGAAGCGGTGTACCGGGGTGTGGCCGCTGTCACGTCTATACAGCTACTTTACTTGGAGCCACAGATGAGAGCTGAGTGTCCAGAGGGGAAAAAGCCGAGTGAGCTGCTCTGGAATGGACAATACTAATGATATTATTCCGGTTATTGTAGCACAACGTGTGTATGGTTGAATGACAGCAGACTTAAACCTGAATTTTAACATTGAATTAACAAATTTAAGAGTGTTGTAATTTAATTTGGCAATACCAAAATGGAATGTTGGACATACAGTACTGCGCAGTATATAGCTCGGGGGGCTGAAGACTTTTACACTGTAGTAATTTTATGTATTGCACTATTGGGCTGTGGCAAGAAAAAAGTCATGTCATATGTGAATGATGATAAATCTGATTCTGATATGGGTCTCTATTGTGGACTGAGAGTGGGAAGGGGGCAGGGAGAGGGGATTCATGGTTGGGAAAAGGGGAAGGGAAAGGGGAGGTAGTGGGAAGCACCAGAGAGCATTCGGTGATGATCAGTAAACCGATTGTTTGGAATCAAATGACCTGGCCTGGTGTCTTAGGGCTGGATGTATCTGCACCCACACCACCACTCACTGCCCCAGCACTCCTTCTCTGCCACCTGTCCCACACCCCTCCCGTGGCACTCCACCCTCACCATTCCCAACATCCTTTTTCTCCCACCAGATTTACAAACTTGCACTCCACTCCACAGTTACAAATACAGTACTGTATAGAAGTTTTAGGCACCCTAGCTATATATACTCTACTGTAGGATTACTCAATTAACCCAGGCAACCTGTTCATATTCTACACCTTCACAGCATGGTCTGGGTCAGTTTTGACTCGGCCCAAGAATCCCCTCATAACATGTGTCTATACCAAATTTTGAACCACAGATCTATTTAGAATGTATAAATAGCCCATCTGACATTAATAAATGGGTGATTAATCCTTAATTAATGTTTCAGAGATGTAAAATCCACTTCAATAGATACGGGTCAAATTTGACCCAGAACAGCCTCAATGTACAAAAATTTGTAGCACCTGTACAAAAGTATAAAATTTTAAAATATTTTCATTTTTGCGCAATTTGCGTCACTTTAGGAAAAGTCAACAAATTTTGGCTAAAAAAATGACATTTAGGGTGTTTTTACTGCTGTCAAATGTCAAAACGGGCCAAATTTGACCCAAACAGTATGTAAGGGTTAAGTTTCCATGGGGTCATTTCATGAAATTATACCATACTTAGTCAACATCACTGTGCGCATGATGCTTTAATGCACTCCTGAATGTTCAAGTATCAGTAGGCTCAACCTCAAAAAAAATCACTTAGATTGGAAGAATTGGGTGTCATCAGATTTTATAGCCCTTGAATTTCTTGTACACAAGGGACTGACCAGAGGTAAGGCAACCCTACCTACACTAAGCTATGGAATAATAAATGATCATGTGCACCTATCTCCTGTACCTAATAAATTGGCCACTGAGTGTATGTTCATGGTCTCCTGCTGCTGTAGCTAGCCCATCCAAGGTTCAACGTGTAGTGTGTTCAGAGATACACCACTATTTGAGTTACAGTCCTCTTCCTGCCTTGACCATGTCTGCGTGCTTTTATCCATTGAGTTGCTGCCACGTGATTGGCAGATTTAGATATTGAACCAGTCTGGCCATTCTCCTCTGACCTCTCTCATTAACAGGACATTTTCACTAACAGAACTGCTGCTCCCTGGATGCTTTTTTTTCACTCTTCGCACCATTCTCTGTAAACTCTAGAGACTGCTGTACGTGAAAATCCCAGGAGATCAGCAGTTTCTGAGATACTCAGACCAACCTGTTACAAGAATCACCCCTTGTAATAATGATCAGTGAGGCACAGAGAATCCGTATTTAACGACAAGTAACTTTTATTATTTCAACTAAAAAGCACGTGGGTTCACACTCCTATCTACCTGTGTGCTCCCTACTAGAACCCCTGGCACTCCATGAGCAGTCAATGAAGATAAAAGATATTACCCGGGAAAAGAGTCCATGCTGACCAGGCGTTCTTTTCCCAGTCTGACATTTGATCTGAACAACAGCTGAACCTCTTGACCACGTCTCCATGCTTATCTGCAATGAGATGCTGCTGCATGATTGGCTGATTAGATATTTGCATTAACAAGCAGGTGTACGGAATGAAGTGCTCACTGAGTGTAAGTGATGATGTCATTGCTTCTCAATTACAGAACGTCATTCAACAATAACCAATGATCTTTAACATGTCATCATGAGCAGAATGATCTATATCACCTTCAGTCTCTACAAACTCTGAGGCTGGAGGCCAAGCATTATATGACCACTTAGTGGACTACTTGGGTTTCCAGACTGATTAGTATTATAAAGACGCTTGCAGAAAAACAGAAAAAAAGAAATTATTGAGATTAATAAATGTGTGTGAGCAGTCATGTTTGAAAGTGTGAATATGTATATGTGAAGGTACATGTGTGTACATTACATTGCAATATTTCATTCCAGAAGTAGAGTAGTGGATAGCACAATGCTTTATGGTACCAGGGACCTGGGTTCAATTCCCTCCACCTTCTCTGAAGAGTTTTTGTACGTCCTTCCCATGACCGTGTGGGTTTCCTCCGGGTACTTCGGTTTCCTCCCACAGTCCGAAGATGTACCAGTTGGTAGGTTAATTGGTCTTTGTAAATTGTCCTCTTATTAGGCTTAGATTAAGTTGGGGGATCGCCAGACAGCATGACTTGAAGGGCTTGTTCTGCATTGTATCTCAATAAATAAGTTTAATGCATGGAATAAATTCCTGTAAGTTCTGGATACTAAATCACTGATGTAAATATTAAACACTGAAATCTCCAACCTCGATGCTCATTCAGTGTGAAGGTGTACAGTACGTTGTAGTGATATTTCAAGGACTTTCTGAAAAACCATTAACTTGTGAAATGCACATTAATTTCTCACTGAGATACCTCGGTTGGAGATGGAGTTTACCAGAGCATGGGCTTCCAATGAGCACCATGAGAATGGACCAGTAAGGCCTTCATGGCATAACGTGGTCACCTACTCATGGAGTGTGTGTCGAAGATCTAACACTTCCAGGCAGAGTTATGGGCAAAGGGTCCAAGCACAGACACAAGAACACATTAAAATATCAGCAGGAGCAGCCCTTCAAACCTAATCAGCCCTTAATGTGATCATGCCTGATCTAAAATGGTCGCGATTCTTTCTGTGCCATTTCTGCATACTGAGATCTGGGAATACAGGTCCATAGTTCTGTAAAAGAGGCATCGCAGGAAGATAGGATCATAAAGAGAACTTTGGACACATTGGCTATCATAAATCAAACTACTGAGAGAAGGAACATGAGAATATTAGAGAGCTTTTGACAAGAACAGGCCTTTCGGCCCAACAAAGCTTGTCAAATTCCTGTTCACGTGGTGTGTTGAAATAGCTATCGAGTTTAGATTTGGAAGTCTCTAAGGTACTAGTCTCAACTACACAACTAGGTAGTTTGTTCCATGTGTCCACAACTTGCTGTGTAAAGAAATGCTTCCTGGTGCTTGGGTGAAATCTACCCTTAAGCAGTCTCCACCTATGGCCCCATGTCCTTGTTGATGGATTTATCCTGAAGTAGCAGCTGGCATCCACCTTACTTACACCCTTAATGATTTTGAACACCTCTATCATGTCTCCTCTCATTTTACGTCTACTTAGGCTAAAAAGGTTTGATTCTTTCAATCTTTCTTTATAGCTCATACCCTGCAGACCTGAATGAAGTTGGGATTTGATGCTAAAGTTGTACAAGATATTCACAAGAATGATCCTGGCATGAAAGGGTTAACATACAGGAGTGTTTCATGGCTCTGGGTCTGTGCTTGCTGGAGTTTTGAAGAATGAGTGGAGAACTCATTGAATTGTATATGGTACCATGTATATACGCACTTTGATAATAAATTTACTCTGACTTTGAAATCTACCGAATATTGAAAGGCATAGAGTTGGGCGGCAGGGTGGAGATACATCTCTACCTAAGGGGAGGTGTAAGGTGCTCCTTCTTTCCACTGGTCTGCAGGTCATCCTTGGGCAAGGTGTAGCATCTACTTAGCCCCTTCCTCGGGGTCACTGAATCCATGGGAGCAGGTGGTGGATGGTCGTATGAGCAGTTGGTCCATATCACAAGTCCTGGTTGTGAGACCACTGATGCCAGGCAGACAATCTCTGAAGAATATTGATAATGGCTGGGGCTGCCCATCTTGTAAAGACACTGCCCAGAAGAAGGTAATGGCAAATCAAAATTTGCCAAGAATAATCATGATAAAGACCATGATCGCCCATGTCATAAGTCACGACACATAATGATGGTGATGCTGATGAGCTATAGTTGACAAAAAGAGGTTGTTCTCAATAGTGGGGGAGTCTAGGACCAGAGGGCACAGCCTCAGAATAAAAGGACGTCCCTTTAGAGGAGGAATTTCTTTCACCAGAAACTGGTGAATCTGTGGAATTCATTGCCACAGAGAGATGTAGAGGAAATTTATATTTAAATCAGAGGATGATAGATTCTTGATCAGTAAGGGTATCAAAGGTTACAAGGAGAAGGCAGGAGAGTGGGATTGAAAGGGAAGATAAATCAGCCATGATCAAACTCATTAGCAAACTCATTAGGCCGAATAGCCTCATTCTGCTACTCTATCTCATGTGTACCGGTTTTGTAACGTGATGGAGTAAGGCCTTCCAGCTGCAGTTTGAGAGAATGATTGTACTCTACCTTGCAAAGTCACTGAAGTATCTATTTAATTTTACTCTATGCTTGTTATAAAATGGAGGCCCATCATTTGTATTACTGAAGGTGTTAACGATTCGCTAGTGGTTAGCAGAATATTTTCAAATTCATTAAACACCTACAAAGAGTGGATATTTTTCAGGCTCGTGACCCCTGTGAAAGAACACAAATATTCTTTAATCAGAGCTTGGATTGTTCGGAGGCGATCTATCTGGCTCTATTTACTGCCACCGCCTTTCTCGATTCTAATTGGATGGGGGAGGATGTGCACTGGCTTATTCTGTTCAATGTGCAGAGGTTGAACAGGTCATTTGGCCAGTAAGTGGCAAAAGAGAATTCACCAAGTAACTGAACCTTGGGGGTCAAAAAACAATGAGTCCAACTTTCACAGACATCTTGTAATGGTTACAAAGAATCTCATAGATGAGCTTTCATAGACTGAAGACAATGGGGAGTTGGAGGGAAAGTCATCAGTCATTTCAACTTAATTTTGCTAATGAATTTAATAATTCATTCTATTCTCCAATTAATCACCTTAAATAAATTGACACTTACAGAGTCTAATTTGTAACCTATCATGTGACTTAAAATAATGACTGTAATGAGGTATTGCAGCTCTTCCTGTTGCCATGGCAACTGTTTAACATGAGCCATAACAGTTTGATGAACTCCCCTCTCTCTCTGCCAGCCTATTAGATCAGGGCCTGTGTGGAGGGCAGTTCCCAGAGGAATGACAGGGTTGGAAACCACCGGCAGATACGTAAACAAAAAACACAATCTAATCAGCTGTTGTACTTTCGAAGCATCAGGGAGGGATCCAATGAAATGATGTTAAAGGCTGTGGAGTAACACACACAAAATGTCGGTCAGTCGGTCAGGCAGCATCTGTGGAAAGGACCCTTTGCAAGGACTGGAAAAGAAGGGGCAGAAGCCAGAATAAGAGGATGGGGGGTGGGGAGGGAAGGAGTACAAGATGGCAGGTGATAGTTGAAGCCAGGTAAAAGGGGGTAGGTGGGTGGATCGGGAAGAAGGTTGGGGAGGAATGAAGTAAGAAACTGGAAGGAGCAAGAGGTAAAGGGCTGAAGAAGAAGGAATCTGATAGGAGAGGAGAGGGGACCATGGGAGAAAGGGAGGGAAGGAGGTGCGGAAAGAGAAGGGGTAAGAGGGGGTCCAGACTGGAGATTGGAAAGGAGAGGGGGGGGGAGAAATTACCAGAAGTTTGAGAAATCAATGATCATGCTGTTGTGTTTAAAGGCTGTGAGGAGAATTTTTGCCCAACTTGTAGCTGCCATTAAACATGAGGAAATTTTCATGCTGATTGCCAAGTTTCTCTCTGTCTTTTGCAGCCATTGTTAACAGCACAGCAGTTGGCCTCTGCTGTGGCAGGAGTGATACCAACCAGCAATCCCACCCTCAATCAGCCAATCCTCATACCGTTCAATATGGCGGGACAGCTCGGTAGCCAGCAGGGGCTCGTTCTCACGCTGCCAGCTGCCAATTTAACCAACATCCAGGGCCTGGTTGCTGCGGCTGCCGCTGGAGGTATTATGACATTACCACTTCAAAACCTGCAAGGTAAGCAGCTATCGCTCGAACAGCAAGCATGGAACCGGTCTGAAACTGTATGTCAGTGCCATCACAGATATCTTTTCTTCTTCTGCTTTAATTACTTCAAGCTATTTCTTCCAATGATGGTCGAATATATTGTGCATGATACCAAGGGCTTTCTGATCTGTTTTACATGTGAGTCCCTGGATCTTAATATTGCAATGATAAGGTGGTGACGTGCCAATGGCTTTTGAAGCACTTTGATATTTCTGTCAAGGATTAACTTAAACTGGTGTTCCGCTTTCTGTTACAATATTCACTCTCAAGTTCAGCTTTACTGTCATACAACTCTCCACACAAAAACTTCTGAACGAAAGAACATTCCTCCAGACCAAAGGGCAGAAAACAGTACCTGTAATTCACACACAGCACATAAAGTAATATTACCACAAATAAATTAACAATATATAAAATATAGTGAATTCTAGTTAACTGGGACACATTGGAACCAGTACATTTAACCCAGTTAACTGACAGTTAGCTAACTGAACCAAAAAAAACGACAAACTGTCATTTAACTGAGTAACAAATTATGTATTTAAATGAAATACAGAACAAATTATAACATTACATATACTGCTACAGTATGATAAAACTATTTCTAATTGTTCTTAATGGTTATCAACCGAAGAATTCATCCAGCGTATGCTGCTGTGTTCTTTTGATTGACCGTAAATGACAAAATCAGTGCAGACACCGAGTGCAGATAATGGACTGCTTTTGTACGATGTTATTGATGATCGCATCCTCTCAATCTTCACTTTCATTCTAACATTCAAGATGATTGTTGATACCTTCAAATTCTTCACAGTCTCTAACTTGTTGAAGTCGTAAAATTGTTTCATTTTCACTCCCGGCTATTTCTGGCATCTCCAAGCTTGAATGCTTGAAACTGCAGTGAACAAAACAGTTTTGAATTCTCTTACTGCTTATTTCTCGCCAAATATCAGTGATAAAAATCACTGCTTTTTGAACACACTATTTAAAAACTGTTTGCTCTACGCTCGATAGAGGATGAGGGGTTGGTTTGCTGTTGGTGTTTTATTGCTTGATCTATTCTGCACTGTAAAGCATTATGCCAATTGCTACGATACTCTTTCCTGCAATCTATTAGCTCTCTTGTTAAAATTAACAATAAAACCAGCATCCCTTTTTGTGAAATAGAATTATAGTAGTTTATAATAATCTTTTATGGCTTGAATTGTACTGCTTCCATAAAAAGCACTTTATTAAGAGCATATACTCATTAATGCAAGTATCAAATCTGCAAATCATGTGGCAGCAACTCAATGTATTAAAGCATATAGACATGGTCAAGACGTTCAGTTGTTCAGAGCAAACATCAGAATGGGGAAGAAGTGTAATAGGAACATAGAAAACCTACAGCACAATACAGGCCCTTCGGCCCACAAGGTTGTGCTGAACATGTCCATACCTTAGAAATTACTAAGCTTCCCCATAGTCCTATATTTTTCTAAGCTCCATGTACCTATCCAAAAGTCTCTTAAAAGACCCTATCATATCCGCCTCCACCACCATTGCCGGCAGCCCATTCCATGCACTCACCACTCTCTAAGTAAAAAGCTTACCCCTGACATCTCTTCTGTACCTACTCCCCAGCACCTTAAACCTGTGTCCTTTTATGGCAACCATTTCAGCCCTGGGAAAAAGCCTCTGACTATCCACACGATCAATGCCTCTCATCATCTTAATACACCTCTATCAGGTCACCTCTCATCATCTGTCGCTCCAAGGAGAAAAGGCCGAGCTCACTCAACTCATTCTAATAAGGTATGCTCCAGGCAACATCCTTGTAAATCTCCTCAGCACCCTTTCTAGAGTTTCCACATCCTTCCTGTAGTGAGATGACCAAAACTGAGCATAGTACTCCAAATGGGGTCTGACCAGGGTCCTATATAGCTGCAACATTACCTCCCGGTTCTTAAAATCAATCCCATGGTTGATGAAGGCCAATGTACCGTATGTCTTCTTAACCACAGAGTCAACTTGTGCAGCTACTTTGAACATCCTGTGGACTCAGACCCCAAGATCCCTCTGATCCTCCACACCGCCAAGAGTCTTACATTTAATACTATAATTGGCCATCATACTTGACCTACCAAAATGAACCACTTCCTGACAAAGGGTCTCGGCCCGAAACGTCGACAGCGCTTCTCCCTATAGATGCTGCCTGGCCTGCTGTGTTCCACCAGCATTTTGTGTGTGTTGTCACTTCACATTTATCTGTGTTAAACTCCATCTGCCACTTCTCAGCCCAGTTTTGCATCCTGTCAATGTCCCACTGTAACCTCTGACAGCCCTCCACACTATCCACAACACCTCCAACCTTTGTGTCATCAGCAAACTTATTAACCCATCCCTCCACTTCCTCATCCAGGTCATTTATAAAAATCACGAAGAGTAAAGGTCCCAGAACAGATCCCTGAGGCACACCACTGGTCACCAACCTCCATGTAGAATATGACCCATCTACAACCACTCTTTGCCTTCTGTGGGCAAGCCAGTTCTGGATCCACAAAGCAATGTCCCCTTGGATCCCATGCCTCCTTACTTTCTCAAAAAGCCTTGCATGGGGTACCTTATCAAATGCCTTGCTGAAATCCATATACACTACATCTACTGCTCTTCCTTCATCAATGTGTTTAGTCACATCCTCAAAAAATACATTCAGGCTCGTAAGGCACGACCTGCCCTTGACAAAGCCTTGCTGACTATTCCTAATCATATTGTACCTCTCCAAATGTTCATAAATCCTGCCTCTCAGGATCTTCTCCATCAACTTACCAGCCACTGAATTAAGACTCACTGGTCTATAATTTCCTGGGCTATCTCTACTCTTTTTCTTGAATAAAGGAATAACATCCGCAACCCTCCAATCCTCCGGAACCTCTCCCGTCCCCATTGATGATGCAAAGATCATCAGCAGAGGCTCAGCAATCCCCTCCCTCGCCTCCCACCGTAGCCTTGGGTACATCTAGTCCGGTCCTGGTGACTTATCTGACTTGATGCTTTCCAAAAGCTCCAGCACAACCTCTTTCTTAATATCTAAATGCTCAAGCTTTTCAGTCTGCAGCAAGTCATCACTACAGTCACCAAGATCCTTTTCCATAGTGAATACTGAAGTAAAGTATTCATTAAGTACCTCTGCTATTTCCTCCGGTTTCATACACACTTTCCCAATGTCACACTTGATAGGTCCTATTCTTTCACGTCTTATCCTCTTGCTTTCATCCGGTGGGATTCCCATCGTTGGGGGTTGTTTGAGACTGGTGAGCCGGTCTTTCCACAAGGCGATGCGGGCTTCAGATGGGGTTGATTGTAATGGAACAACACTGTTCCTGAAGCTCGTCCTTGACTTTAGGCGGCTGGGTGTGGGTGTGTGACCACGTAGAGGGTGCCTCTCATCTGATGTTTGACAGAGTCATTCTTTCTTGCTGGCTACGGTTCTTCTTATATCGGGGGAGCGATACCCGCCAGGATATTTGTTGGTGTTTGTTGGTTTTAAGCAACCTGTAGTAAGTCGGCAGCTTGCATTCAGAATGGTATCCATCTTCTTAGCATGAGTAGGTCTTTCCATGCAGGACAGGTGTATTTGGCAGTGGAACAGCAAAGAGCAAGTGCACTGGCTCACAATGTTTTCGAGCTTGCTCTCCATTTTGTGTTAGTGAGCTTACTCAGGATGTTGCTCACTTTTGCCTTTGTCTTATTGATGTAGTTCTTGAAAGTGAGGCCTCTGTCAAGGTAACGCCTAAGTAGATAGGGTGCTCGCAATGCATCAGAGTTGCTCCACACCAGGTTACTTCAAGCTGTCATTTAGCTTCACGGTTCCTGAGGTGGGATGCACAAACTTGCATCTTTGATGGGTTTGCGCGGAGGTGGTTTTCTTCATAGTAGGCTGTTAGTCCCTCCAAGGCCTCAGAAAACATTTTCTCCGCAACGAATTCCACAGCTTTATCATCCTCTAGCTAAAGAAATTCCTCCTCATTTCTGTTCTAAATGGATGTCCTCCTATTCTGAGGCTGTGTCCTTGGGTCCTAGACTCTCCCATTATAGGAAATACCCTCTCCACATCCACTCTATCAAGACGTCTTAACATGCAATGGACTCAGTGAGATCACCCCTCTCCCATTCGTCTAAGTCCAGCGAGTTCAAGCCCAGTGATGCACCATCAATAACTCTCTCTGAGATGTGAAGTCGAGATATCGGCTTTTATTGACTGGAAGAAAGAACAAGCAGTAGTTGACCACCATACTACATCCTGGAGAATGAGGGCCGGGCTCAGGCCTCAATCGCCTTTATACCGGGGTCTGTGGGAGGAGCCACAGGAGCAGTCAGCAGGGGGCGTGTCCAGACAGGTATATGTAGTTCACCACACCCAGAGCCAACAAACGCTCCTCATCTGTGATGCACCATCAATAACTCACACTGAACTTAGGAAACGAGATATCGGCTTTTATTGACTGGAAGAATAAACAACACTACATCCTGGGGAAAATGAGGGAGAGCAGCAGCCCACAGTCGCCTTTATACAGGGGTCTGTGGGAGGAGCCACAGGAGCAGTCAGACAGGTATATCTAGTTCACCACAATCTGTTAACCCTTTCATTCCTGGAACCATTATCATGAACTTCTGGACCCCTTGCAAAGCCAGCACAAGCTTTCTTAGATAGGGGGCCCATAATACTCCAAATGCGGCCTGACCCAATGCCTGATAAAGCCTCAGTTGTAGAAATCACATAGGGACCATGTGACCCAGGTCTGGGCCCAACATTACCTCTGTTTTTTTACAGCTTTGGGGACCAACCATTTTTCTGAACAGGAAATTTTTCACAACCTGAAAAGTGCGCAGCACTTGAGAAGATTTATTTTGTAATGTGAATTCTATGAATATTTAGAATGAAAATTGAGAAATCATATACTTTTATTTTTATTAATTGAAGGGTAGAATGAAGTACCACACAACAAAGAAAATCTTTCAGGTTTTGTAACCTTTTTCTGGCTGTATCCGATTCCAGCTGCATAGCAACAGAGGTCATGTGCGTGGGAACATTTTAGTTACTGCATAGTTGCGCACCCGCGCAGCTTTGTGTCTGTGCCAGTTCTGAGACCAATCCCATGTTTTGTTTCCCCCAGTTATTTCATTATTAAGTTATTCTCTCTCACAGGGCCATCATCTCCCCTGGATTCTCTTGCTCTCTTCTCTCGGGCAATCTACAATCACCGTTTAACCTACCAGTCACCTTTGGAATAAGTGAGGAAAGCAAAACAGCTGGGGCAAGCACGGTCACAGAGAGAACGAGCAAACTTCACGCTGAGGGCACCCGAGGTTAGAATGAAACCTGAGACTTGGAGCTGTTCAGCTCCTGTTCACACTGCTATACCACTGAGCTGTGACATCACTTTTATCTGCAGGCCATTTTAACATTGAGGTCAGTCATTGTAGTTATTACAAATTGCTGTGGAATATAGTTGCAGTTTCTTTACACAATCTCTTGAAGAACTAAAAGAGTATAGATAGAGAATAGTGAATATACTTTAATCTACAAGAAGCACTGCCAAGAGAAAGCAGCAGTACTGAAGAAGGGTCTTGGCCCAAAACGTTGACTGTTTATTCATCTCCAAAGATGCTGCTTGATCTGCTGAGTTCTTCCAGCATTTTGTGCTGCTCTCGATTTCCAGCACCTGAGAATCTCTTGTGTTTATGATCCACCAGCAAGATCCCCACCATCCAGGCCGTGCTCTCTTCTTGCAACTGCTCATCGAGAAGGAGGTACAAGAGCCTTGGCTCCCACACCACCAGGTTCAGGAACCATTATGACCCTCTTCCATCAGGCTCCTGAACCAGCATGGCTAATTTCACTCACTGACTCCACAACCAATGGACTCACTTTCAAGGACTCCACAGCTCATGCTCACAATCATATCTACTTCTTTATGCATGATAATTATTTGATTTTTTTGTATTTGCAATTTGTCTTTTGCACTCTGTTTGTAGTTTTTCATTGATTCTATTGTGTTTTACTGTGAATGCCCACAAGAAAATTATTCTCAGTAGTATATGGTGACACATACATACAATACTCTGATAACAAATTGACTTTGAACTTTGAAAATGTATTCATTGCATACAATTGTCCACACGAACAGGAGATGTTGTTACCAATTCTCTCTGACTGACGTCTGCCAATGATGATGTTGAGTATCCAGGAGAGGAGGGAGGTACAGCGGGCCAGGTCTTGAAGCTTCATGTCATTATTTCATTGTTGTCCTCGATGGAGGCAAGTGCCCATGATGGAGCTGGCTGAATTTACATCCTTCTGAGGCTTTTTCCAATCCTGTGCATTGGTGCCTCCATATCAGACAGTGAGACAACCAGTCAGAGTGCTCATAGAGTCATCGAGAAATACAGCACAGATACAGGCCATTCAGCCCATTCAGTCTGTGCCAAGCTATTTAAACTGCCTATTCCCATCGACCTGCACTGGGACCATAGCTTTCCATACCCCTGCCATTATGTACCTATTCAAACTTCTTTTAAACGTTGAAATCAAACTCACAAGCACCACTTATGGTGCCAGCTCATTTCACACTCTTACGAGCCTCTGAGTGAAGATGTTTCCCCTCATATTCCCCTTAAACTTTTCACCTTTCACCCTTAACCTCAAGTTGTAGCTCCACCCAACCTTATCTTACCCCTCATAATTACCTCCATTTACCTTATCTTACCCCTCATAATTCTATCAAATCTCCCCTCAATCTTCTACGTTCCAAGGAATAAAGTCCTAATCTACTCAATCTTTCCTTTATAACTCAGGTCCACTAGACCCAGCATCATCCTTGTAAATTTTCCCTGTACTCTTTCAGCCTTGCTTACACCTTTCCTGTAGGTAGGTGACCAAAACTGCACATAATACTCCAAATCAGGCCTCACCAACATCTGATTCAATGTCAACATAACATCCCATCTCCTGTACTCAATAGCTTGATATATGAAGACTTTCTTTACCATCAAACTGTGACACCACTTTCAATGATCTGGGTATTCCCAGATCCCTTTGATCTACTGCACTCCTCAGTGCCCTACTATTCACTGTGTAAGACCTATCTTGGTTGGACCTACCGAAGTGCACTTGTCTGCATTAAATTCCAGTTGACATTTTTTCATCCCATTTTTATAGCTGGTCTAGATCCCGTTTAAGCTTTGATAGTCTTTCTAGCTGCCCACTACACCCCTAATCTGGGTGTCATTTGCAAATTTGCTGATCCAGTTAACCACATTATCATTCAGACCATTGATATGAATGACAAACAACAAAGGACCCAGCACTGATCCCTGTAGCACACCACTAGTCACAGGCCTTCAGCCAAAGAGGCAACCCTCTTCAACCACTCTGGTGACTCCAACAAAGTCAATGTTTAATCCAGTTTACTACCATATTCTGAATGTCAAGCGACTGAACCTTCTTGACCAGCCTCCCATGCAGGACCTTGTCAATTGCCTTGCTCAAGTCCATGTAGACAACATCCACTGCCTTGCCTTCATCAACTTTCCTGGTAACTTCCTTGAAAGACTCTATAAGATTGGTTGGATGTGGTCTACCGAGCACAGACGTGCTGACTATCCTTAATCAGTCCATATGTATCCAAATACTCATATATCCAGTCCCTAAGAATACATTCCAATAACTTTCCCATTGCTGATGTCAGGCTCATCAGCCTATAATTTCCTGGTTTATTTGTAGAGCCTTTTTTAAACAGCGAAACAACATTAGCTAACCTCCAGTCCTCTGGTATCTCACCTGTCACTAAGGATGATTTGAGTATCTCAGCTAGAGTCACTGTAATTTCTGTACTTGCCTCCCACAGGGTCCAAGGGAACACATTGTCAGGCCCTGCGGATTTATCCACCCTAATTTGCCTCAAGATAGCAATCTCTTCCTCTTCTGTAATCTGTATAAAGTTCATGAAATTGTTGCCGTTTAGCCTTACTTCTACAGAGATTGTGTCTGTCTCGTGAGTAAATGCAGATGCAAAAAATGCATTTAAGATCTCCCCCATTCTTTTGGCTTCACGCATGGATTACTATTCTGATCCTCCAGAGGACCAATTTTGTCCCTCACAATCCTTTTGCTCTTAACACATCTGTAGAATCCCTGAGGATTCTCCTTCACCATGTCTGTTAGAGCAACTTCAAGCCTTCTTTTAGCGCTCCTGATTTCTCTCTGAAGTATTCCCTTGCATTTCTTACACTCCATAAGCACCTCATTTGTTCCTACCTTCCTCTACCTGCTATGTACCTCTTTTATTTCTTAACCAGGGCCTCAGTATTTCTTGAAAACTAAGGTTCCCTACACCTGTTATCTTTACTTTTTATTCTGACAAGCACAGACAAGCTTTGCATTCTCAAAATATCACTTTTGAAGGCCGTCCACTTACTAAATAAAACCTTTGCCAGACAACAGCCTGTCCCAATCCAGACTTGCCAGATCCTTTCTGAAATCATCAAAATTAGCATTTATTCAATTTAGTCTCTCAACACTATCTGTAGAAACTTGCAAGAGCCTTTGGTGACGTACCAAATCTCAAACTCATAATGCTACTGGTTTGCCCTTTTTGTAATTGCATCAATATTTGAGAAAGTCAGTATCGATTTATTAGTCATATTTAATTAAATTGATACCTCTTTGAATAAGTCACAGGAGGATTGATGAGGGAAGCATAGCTGATGTAATGTATATAAACTATCAAAAAGGTTTTGATCAGGTGCAACACAATAGGTTCGTCAACAAGATGAATGGCAATAGAATAAATGAGATTGTAGACAATTGACTTGTTAACTGGAAACAGGTAAGTAATATTGGTTTTGGTGTGCAGAAAAATGTACTACAGAGTTCACTAGCATTTCTTATCTACAACACCGCTTTTCTTCATCTACACTCATTAGCCATTTTAACAGATACACCTGTACGCTTGCTCGTTAATGCAAATATCTAACCAGCCAATCCTGTAACAGCAACCCAATGAATACAAGTATGCAGACATGGTCAAGAGGTTCACCTGTTGTTCAAACCAAGCATCAAAATGGAGAACTGTGATCTAAGTGACTTTGACCGTGGGATGAATGTTGGTGCCAGGCAGGGTGGTTTGAGTATCTCAGAAACTGCTGGTCTCCTGGGATTTTCATGCACAACAGTCCCTAGAATTTACAGAGAATGGTGTGAAAAACAAAAAAAAAAATCCAGTTCTGTAGGCAAAAACACAGAACTGAAAGAGGTTAGTGGAGAATGGCCAGACTGGTTCAAGCTGACAGGAAAGTGACAGTAACTCAAGTAACCACTTGAAGAGCCTCTGAATGCAAAACATTTTGAAGAAGTGGATGGGTTACAGCAGCAGAAGACCATGAACTCACACTCAATGTATGTTCATGACTTAAACCTGAATGTAAAGGACATATTTTTAAATGACTCAGAATCTGGAGGCATTGTGTACTGTGAACAGGCTAGTGATAGACTTCAAGGAGATGTAGACCAAATAGAAAGAAAAGTGACAGATGAAATTTAATACTGTTTGATGTAAAGTGGTACATTTTGAGAATGAGAATAGGTCAATATAAATTCTGAAAGAGGTACAAGATCAGTCCAGGATTTTGCAGATTGCTTGTTAGTTGAGGTCACACAAATTGAATTATGCATATAAACTCCAAGCCAAACTTATAGAGTTTTCAAGAAGGCTACCAGGAAAGGTGATGGAGGAAAGACAGTGGAGAATGTCTACAGTACTGTGCAAAAGTCTAATACCTAGGGTGCCTAAGACTTTAGCACAGTTTAAGATTTGTCATTGTGGAGCAGAAAGCAAGTTTGTACATCTGGCTGGAGCAATGGATGCTGGGAATGGTGAGGGTGGAGCACCATGGGAGGGATGTGGAACAGATGGCAGAGAAGGAGTGCCAGGGATGGGGTGGCGTCGGTGCAGAATCACCCAGCCCTGAGACACTAAACAAGCTCATTTGATTCCAACAAATTAGTTTATTAATCATAACAGAATGTATCTCTGGTTCTTCCTGCTCTCTTTCCTCTCCCTTCCCCTTTTCCCAACCATGATTCCCCTCTCCCAGCCTCCTTCCCACTCTCAGTCCACAATAGGGACCCATATCAGAATCAGGTTTATCGTCACTCACGTACATGTATGTCATGAAATTTGTTTTTTTTTGCAGTAGCAGCAGCAATACATAAAAATTAATACAGTACTGTGCAAAAGTCTGAAGCACACTATCAATATATAATGTGCTTAAGACTTTTGCACAGTACTGTATGTGGACTTTACAGTCCCACATGGGTGGCTGGTCAAGAAGGTTCAGTCATTTGGCCTTCAAGATGAGGTAGTAAATTGGTTTCAGTATTGGCTTCACAGGAGAAGCCAGAGAGTGGTAGTATATGCTTTCCTTTTTGACTAGAGCCCTGTCTAGTGGACTGGTCCCAGTCAATGGGGAAAACATGCCTGAAGCCCGGGTCTCTGCCGAGAAGTACAGGCCCCCAGTCCTTGGGGTCGCGTTGCCGGTGGCCGTTGGCGGGGGTGTGTTAATATGCTCGGCAGAGGATGGTGCTCGGAGAAGCTGTGCCAGAGGGGATGGTCGGAGGCTCGGAGTTTCGACTGACTTGGAGTCCGCTGCGGTTGGAGTGCTTTCACTGTGTGCTGTGTCTGTGAGGCTGGGTTCGACGGAGCTTTCATTGTGTGCTGCGTCTGCGAGGCTGAGTCCGGTGCCGTGGAAGTCCATAGCGGGGTTATTCCCTTCTGCCGCCGGCGTGGGATGACGAGTCTATCAGGACACTGAGGACTTTTGGAAACTGTGTGGTGGTTTCTTTTGAACTTATAGTCTTTTAACATCTTTGGACTATTTTTTACTGTGCCCATGGTCTGTTTTTTATCAATTATGCTATTGTTTGCACTGTTGTAACTATGTGGTTTTATGCAGGTCTTATAGCTTTAGTTTTTGATCTTGTTTGTCTGGTGGATTTGGAGCTCCTTTCCGGGGAACGCACTAAGATGGTAGCGCGATATTAACACACAGCAGCCTCTCCGGACTCTGGATTGGGGATTGCCAAACGTTATGTGGATTTTCTGGTGTAGTCTGATTTGTCATGTGCTTTTGTGATATCATTCTGGAGGAACGTTGTCTCATTTTTTAACTGCATTGCATTTGTGGTTTCTAAATGACAATAAACTGAATCAGAATCTGAATCTGACTAGTGTGTGCTGTGGGGATCGGTGTTGGGTTCATTGTTGTTTGTCATCAAGATCAATGATCTGGATGATAATATGATGAACTGGATCAGCATATTTGCAGTTGACACCAGGTTTGGAGGCATAGCGGACAGCGAGGAAAGCCCTCCTGAATTTCTCCTTGATTGCTTGCTTGCATTTCTCAAGTACTGCACAATAGGTATTTGCAGGCACCACCTTCTTTTTCTTAACCAGGGCTTCACTGTCTCTTGAACACCTTTTATTCGGACAGGAACATACAAACTCTGTACTCTCATCATTTCACTTTTGAAGGCCTACCACTTTCTGACGCTATCAAAATTGGCTTGTCTCCAATTTAGAATCTCAACTCAAGGACCAGACTTATCCTTTTCCATAATTACCTTAAAACAAATGGGATTATAGTCAGTAGATGCAAAGTGTTCCCCTACAAAGTAGGGTGCTATAATAGCATACTGGTTAGCATAATGCTATTACATCTTGATTCATACTACTGTATTCCAATGTCACCTGTAAGGACTCTGTACGTCCTCCCTGTGGAATGCATGGATTACCCCGCAATCCAAAGACTTTTTGCAGGTGTAATCATCAGGGACACTTGAGGTCTCCCTGCCATCCCTGCATCCCACAAGAGTAGCATTCCAGTATCCTGTCTGTCATCCCTACCACTTCAAATGTACAATAAGAAACAAAAAAAAAGAATAAATAATTAAAAAACCTACCTAATGCCTACACCTCGCTTCTCTGAAGCCTCAATGAACCAAAGCCTCAACTCTCCACTGTAACATTGGCCCACTCACACAATGGTCATTCCATTTAAACCTAACTTCTCTTTACTGGTCTTTGCCAAGTGTTTAATTATGAAAATTCCAATGTCTCCTCGAAGACTGTATCATGCAAAATATGCTGACTCCACCCTCTTGCATCCGGATTAAAAATGAAACTGGGTGGTCACAACACTTATTCACTAATCAACAGCAGCCAACCAGGAAAGGATTCCTTTATCCTCATTTGTTGCCAATCCCCCATCCACCCTGCCTCTAACACCATGGGCTCTTATCTTATTTACCAGTCTTGCATGTAGCACCTCGTCAAGGCTTTCTGAAAATGTAAGTGAACAACATTCTCTGACACTCCTTCGTCTAACTTTCCTGTTACATCCTCAAAGAATTTCAACAGATTTGTCAGGCAAAATTTCCCCTGAACAAAAGTGTGCTGACGTTTCCCTTTTTTTTCGTGTACGTTGAAATGTCATCCTTAATAATGGACTCAAAAATCATACCAACCTCCGGGGTCAAGCTAACCAGCCTATAGTTTCCTGTCTTCTGCCTCCCTCCCTTCTTAAACAGGGGTGTCATGTCTGTAATTGCTCAGTCCTCTGGGACCTTCCCTGACTCCAGTGATTCTTGAAAGATGGGGGCAGTGGTGCTGTGAGGATTACATTCCTGGACTTCTCTAGTGCCTTTAACACCATCCAGCCCAAGATCTTAAGGCACAAACTAACGGAGATGGGAGTAGACTCTCACATGGTGGATTGGATAGTGGACTACTTGACAGATAGACCTCAGTATGTGCGGTTGGGAGACTATAGGTCTGACACGGTGGTCAGCAGCCCAGGAGCGCCGCAGGGGACCGTGCTCTCTCCGGTCCTGTTCACCCTGTACACATCAGACTTCCAATATAACTCAGAGTCCTGCCATGTGCAGAAGTTCGCTGACGACACGGCCATAGTGGGGTGTGTCAGGAATGGACAGGAGGAGGAGTATAGGAAACTGATACAGGACTTTGTGATATGATGCAACTCAAACTACCTGCGTCTCAATATCACCAAGACCAAGGAGATGGTGGTGGACTTTAGGAGATCTAGGCCTCATATGGAGCCAGTGATCATTAATGGAGAATGTGTGGAGCAGGTTAAGACCTACAAGTATCTGGGAGTACAGTTAGACGAGAAGCTAGACTGGGCTGCCAACACAGATGCCTTGTGCAGGAAGGCACAGAGTCGACTGTACTTCCTTAGAAGGTTGGCGTCATTCAATGTCTGCAGTGAGATGCTGAAGATGTTCTATAGGTCAGTTGTGGAGAGCGCCCTCTTCTTTGTGGTGGCGTGTTGGGGAGGAAGCATTAAGAAGAGGGACGCCTCACGTCTTAATAAGCTGGTAAGGAAGGCGGGCTCTGTCGTGGGCAAAGTACTGGAGAGTTTAACATCGGTAGCTGAGCTAAGGGCACTGAGTAGGCTACGGTCAATTATGGAAAACCCTGAACATCCTCTACATAGCACCATCCAGAGACAGAGAAGCAGTTTCAGCGACAGGCTGCTATCGATGCAATGCTCCTCAGACAGGATGAAGAGGTCAATACTCCCCAATGCCATTAGGCTTTACAATTCAACCACCAGGAGTAAGATATGTTAAAGTGCCGGGGTTGATTGTATTTAATGTATTTAAGTAAACTACTTAAGAACTTTTTAAAAGCTATTATTAATGCTTTTGGAGGGAGTGATTTAGATGCATATCATATTTTTACTGAGTTAAGTATTGTATGTAATTAGTTTTGCTACAACAAGTGTATGGGACATTGGAAAAAAATGTTGAATTTCCCCATGGGGATGAATAAAGTATCTATCTATCTATTAACCATGGACTGATTGTTGGGGCCAGATGGTATGGTTTGAATATCTCAGAAGTTGCTGATTTCCTAGGATTTTTCACACACCCAGTCTCTGGAGTTTACAGAGAATGGTGCGTGAAACAAAAACATATCCTGTAAGCAGAGCTTCTGTGGCTGAAATTGCCTTGTTAATGAGAGAGGTTAGAGGAGAATGGTCAAACTGGTTCAAGCTGACAGGAAGGCAACAGTAACTCAAAAAAAAAACACTTGTCTCAACATGGGTGTGCAGAAGAGCATCCCTGAATGCATGACACATCAAACGTTGAAGTGGGTGGGCTACAGCAGCAGAAGATCGCACCAAGTTCCACTCTTGTACCTAATAAAGTGGCCACTGACTGTAAATGGTGATTTTCTTTTTATATACCAACTGTGCGGAGTCACATTCACCCCATGGGGATCCACAATGCCCAGAGCCATACATGTTTTTGTTCTTTATACATGGTCTTCAGAGACTGCCTATCTAATAGTTTCCCCAGCCAATTTTCCACTCGCCTACAACTAGTGAGATAAGCCAGTAGCAATTATACAAAAAAGAAAAAAAAACACATCCATCCTTACTGCATGGAACTCACAGCATGTTAAAAATCAGCCTTACCATCTCTAAAATCTGCTGAAAATTGCAAAATGCATCATAGTATGTATATGGTATACAACCCTGAGATTCGTCTTCCCACAGGCATCCACTAAACAAAGAAACATCACGAAACTCGTTTAAAGAAAAACACCACACAACAAAGACCATCAAACAACCAACGTGTGAAAAAAGAACAAATTACACAAACAGCAGAAAGTGAGCTAATAGCACACAGAACGTTAGGCATCAAGGTACAGAGTCCCCGGAGAGCTCCAGGTGCCACAGTCAGTCAGTCAGCGCTATGTGGAAGCACAGAGCCAGTTTCACGCCAAAGCACCTCGATCAAATCACACCACTGGTTAGAAAACAGGATGGAACAAAAATGCACAAAGTGCCAAGCTGCCAAAGTGAGTCCTCAGTCACAGAGTGCATTTGGTGCTGAAGACATTAAACATCAAACCGCAGAGTCCACCCCCCCCCCTAAAAATGAGTCCGCAGCCATGTGCTGCAAGGCGATCAAACCTTGCAGCACACAACCCAAGTCTCCAGCCCCACCCTCTATTTCTATCCTCCTCTATATTTATTACTCATATTAATAATGTAATATATTACTAATAAGTATGGGTGTAGAAATATTGTCACTACAAGCCCCCATACTTGGAGTTAGGTGCATTACCTAGGCTGACACTTCAGTGGAGTTACTGACGGTAGGCGCCTTTGATAGTGATGCCAGGACACCAAAACTCAGGTGGAAATAACTTGGCTCAGTTTTTATGAACAAGAGATTTTTCCCCATCTCAAAGTCCTTGACAATATAATCTCTCAACCATCATCACTGAATGTAAATACATATGACAATTACATCATTGTTGCTGAAGGAACATTGCTGAACTCCTAAACTTCCATCTATGTTTAAGTTACAGGACTGAACAAGAATAGTACTCACTGTTGAACATTGTGGACATGCTCTGTTGGTACCAGAATGTGTGTCAGAACTTGCAGGCAGCTGCCAGCACGTCATTAGGTTAGAGTCATGGAAAAGTACAGCAGAGAAGCGTTCCCTTTGGCCCATCTAGTCCATACCAAACCAATTAAACTGCCTACTCCCATCAACCTGCACCAGGGCCACAAATCCTCCTTACCTCTACCATCAATGTACCTATCCAAACTTCACTTAAACATTGAAACCAAGCTCGCATGCACAACTTGCGATAGCAGCTCTTTCCACACCCTCACAACCCCCTGAGTGAAGAACTTTCTCCTCATATTCCCATTAAACTTTTCACCTTTCACCCTTCACCCGTGGCCTCTGGTTGTAGTCTCACCCAAGCTCAGTGTAAAAAGCATTTACCCCATCTGTTCCTCTTGATTGTATCGCTGGGTTATGTCAGTTGTGAACAGAAATGGCACATTCCGCTGTATGTTCGACGTACATGTGATTCTGAATCAGTGCTTCACTGGGTCTATGGTTTCTCAAGATT
This sequence comes from Hemitrygon akajei, assembly GCF_048418815.1. Taxonomy (NCBI): domain Eukaryota; kingdom Metazoa; phylum Chordata; class Chondrichthyes; order Myliobatiformes; family Dasyatidae; genus Hemitrygon; species Hemitrygon akajei. Next base: position 9,211,643 of record NC_133124.1, read on the forward strand.
CAGGATCCTTCAGTACATAAGTGTAAATTAGCACTTTGGATCCAGTGAAATAAGCTTTAAGAATACAATAAAAAATACATAATAAAGATAAATATGAAAACAGCCTACCATATAAAACACAATGACCAAATTGAAAAGCAGACACAAGGAAATCTGCAGATGCTGGAAATTCAAACAACACACATAAAATGCTGGTGGAACACAGCAGGCCAGGCAGCATCTATAGGGAGAAGCACTGTCGACGTTTCGGGCCGAGACCCTTCGTCAGGACTAACAAATTAAATGTGGCTATATATATTATATACTGTAAGATTAGTTTATATATATGTACACGTTTTGTATGTGTTATTCCTCTCCATATATTAAAAAAATTCTTTAATTGGGTTCTTTCGAGTTTCTTGCTTTGTGGCTACCTGTGAGCAGATAAATCTCAATTTATACATTTTTTTGCTAATAAATGTACTTGAATCTTGAGCCTAGATACTGCCTGACCTGCTGAGATCCTCCAGCACTTTGCTTACATTACAGTTTGTGTACATGGGTTGATTGTATGCACAGAAAGTGGCACTAGGTGCAGGAGCATCTGATCATAAACTGACTGACAGGAAATGGTGAAGTCACAAAGTGACACTTGACAAGAGCGACTCTTCTCAGTTGCAACAGGGCATGTGGAGAACACAGCAGGTCAGTGAGTGTGTCAGTGTAGGTGTGAGGTGTGTAAAGTGACAGTGAATGGGGGGATGAAGGGGGTGATGAGGGACTGTGGAGAGGAGTGTGTCAGTGTCGGTATGAGATGTGGAGTGTCAGTGTAAAGTGACAGTGAATGGGAGATGAAGAGTACTGAGTGGCTGAAGTGTTTCTAGTAGTGGTGAAGAGTGGAGGGATGAGTTAATGGGTGGAGGTGTTGATCAGCCTTACTGCTTGAGAAAAATACAGTTTAACTGTTTTTGAGTCTGGCTGTCCTGGCGTGGGTGCTGTGTAGCCTCTTTCCTGATAGGAATGCGACAAACAGACCGTCAGCAAGATTGTGTAGGATCCTAAAAGTTATGTTATTCTCTGTTATTTTGTCATTCTTCCAATTCTCCCTCTTTCTTTCAAGTGTGTGTTATGTTTTTCAGCATCTGCCCTGTATCTTGATACTGGACATCGTTAGATATCAGTTTCCCAGACTGAAGGCCTCTCGGGCTATCAGAATTTCAAACGGTATTGAATGACTGACAATGACTTTGAACAGCGATGTTTACCCCTCACAGGGATCAGATTCTATTATTGAAAGGAACACCCTGTGGCTCTGTGCCATTCTGAAGCCAATTTGGCTTTGCAAAGGGCAAGTGAGATCAGACGCTGACATCATGAATGGAATTCCACAAGTTGTGGATGCATATGGATTCATAGATATTGTCTGAATCTCTTCTCAGTTATCTTGGAATTCACAGTAAATGAACTAGCCCTGGGTCCATCAATCCTACTCCTGTTTCTCCTGCTGTGAACCACTCTCCTGCCTGTTCTTCATACCCTTCACTATTCCTTCTCTTCAAGCAATTATATAAAGAAAGAGCTCAGGATTTTATTTCAGGAGTCCATTGTGGCTGAGCTCCCCATTGTAGTCATGCTTTGAAGGGTATTGAGCTAGAAATTTAATTATACCTTGTATTCGGTCTGCGTAGCCACCAGCCTGATGGCGTGACTATCGATTTCTCCTTCCGGTGGAAAAAAAATTGTCCTTCCCCCTCCCTTCACCTTCTACTCCCCACTGGCCTTTTACCTCTTCTCACTTGCCGATCACTTCCCCCCAGGTCCCCTCCTCCTTCCCTTTCCCACTCTCCTCCCCGATCAGATTCCTTCGTCTCCAATGCTTTACCTTTCCCCACTCCCTGGCTTCACCAATCACCTTCTAGCTATCCTCCTTCCCATAGCTCCCACCTTTTTATTCTGGCATCTTCCACCTTCCTTTCCAGTCCTGAAGAAGGGCCTCAGCCCAAAACGTCAACTGTTTATTCATTTCCATGGATGCTGCCTGACCTGTCAAGTTCCTCCAGCATTCTGAGTGTGTTGCTTTAGATTTCCAGTATCTGCAGATTTTCTCGTGTGTATATCTGTGTGTGTAGGTGTGTCTTACATGTAGGTGTATGTGTGCAAGCTAACAAGCCAGCTCGGCGAGCTACTCAACAACAACATTATATATATATACACACACACACACACTCTCTAAATTAAATAAGTAGTGCAAAAACAAGTGGTGTGGTAGTGTTCCTGGACTGTTGTGATCCATGGTATCTTTAATCCAAAATGTTAAAACAGAATCACATCTGTTAGGTGGGTAGCATTGATGTGACAGTACAGCCTTCGACTGTCTGAGGAAATGAGTGCTTGAAGGTCGAGACCTCAGATCCAGCAGAAGTCTCCTGGTCTGCTAAGCACCAGTTATTCCTGGCCGTCTGTATTCTGACAGCAGGCACCTCAAACAACCTCCAAGTTCACTGAGGATGAGTAATCAAATGTAATAGGGAATGAAAGGGTTAACATATGAGAAGTGTTTGATGTCTCTAGACTGTTCTCACTAGGGTTTAGAAGAATGGGGGGTGGAATCACTCAGACCAAAAGAAATAGGATCAGAGTTAGGCCATTCAGCCCATTGAGTGTGCTGCACCATTTAATCATGGCTGATCCCAGATCCCATTCAACCCCAGAGGGTCGTGACGGTTTTGAATGAGTTGCCAGCACAAGTGGTGCATGCGAGCTCAATTTCAATGTTTAAGAGAAATTTGGATGGTCGGGGTATGGAGGGCTGTGGTCCAGATGCAGGTCGGTGGGAGTAGGAAGTTTAAATGTTTCAGCATGGACTAGATGGGCCAAAAGGCTTGTTTCCATGCTGTACTTTTCTATAACTCTATCTCATTCAAACCTATCGAATGGTGAAAGGCCTCAATAGACTGGGTGTGGAGAGGATGCTTCTTATGGCGGGGAGTCTAAGACCAGAGGGCACAGCCTCAGCGTAGTGGGATGTCCTTTTAGAACAGATGAGGAAGAATTTCTTTAGCCAGAGGAGGGTGAATCTGTGGAATTTATTACTACAGAGGCCAAGTCATTGGGTATATTTAAAGCAGATGTTGATAGTATACCAGAGCAGACTTGAGCTGAATGGCCTAATTCTACTCCTATGTTTTGTGGTCTTGTGGTTTAAATGTCAGCATTCTGTCTGGGATGAAATCCCCAGCACCGAGATTCCAAGATTAACTTTATTTGTCACATATACATTGAAGCACGTCGTTTGCATGCCCACAACTCACCCTAGCCCGTCCGTCTTTGCAATGTGGGAGGAAACCAGAGCACCCGAAGGAAACCCATGCAGTCACGGGGGTAATGCACAGACGGTGGTGGGAATCGAACCCCGATCTGGAATCACTGGTGCTGTAGAGTAATTACACTATCATGTCACTCTGTTACCATGTTGTTCCAATTACACTCAGCGAACGGAACCCGGCATAAATCGTGGGGCAAAAAAACACACACCACTCCCAAAGTAGAAAGTCACCCTATCAAGCACCTCCTCTCCCACTTTGACATTGAAATTGGAACTGGAACTGGGTTGGTTTATTATTGTCACTTGTACCAATATACAGTGAAAAGCTCGTCTTGGATATTATTCGTGCAGATCATTGAGGTAGAACAAGGTAAAACAACAACAGAATGCAGATTAAAGTGTAACACCTACAGAGAAACTGTAATAAGGTTCAAGATCATAATGAGGTAGATTGTGAGGATAACAGTCCAATTTATCACGCTAGGGAATTATTTAATAGTCCTATAACAGGAGAGTAGAAGCTGGTGATAAGCGCTTCTGCCTGATGGAAGAGGGGAAGAGATCATGTGTGGTGTAGGTAGGATCTTTGATTATCCTGACTGCTTTACTGAGGCGGCGAGGTGTGTAGACAGAGTCTGTGGAGGGGACGCTGGTTTCTGTGACGTGCTGAGCTGTGTCCACAACTCTCTGCTGGTTTCTTGCGGTCATGTGTAGAGCAGTTGCCACTCCAAACCGCAATGCATCCAGACAGAATGTTTTCTATAGTGCATCAATATAAATTGGTAAGAGTCGATGAGGGATGTGCTGAATCTCCTTAGCCTCCGGATGAATTAGAGATGTTGATGACTTTACAGCCTGATGGCATGAACATTGACTTCTCTAACTTCCATTAAAGCCCTACCTCCCCTTCTTACCCCATCCCTGACAATAGTTAGTTGTTTGTTTTTTTTCTCTCTCTCTCTGTCCATCTCTCTGCCTGTTCTCCATCTTCCTCTGGTGCTCCCCCTCCCCCTTTCTTTCTCCCGAGGCCTCCCGTCCCATGATCCTTTCCCTTCTCCAGCTCTGTATCACTTTCGCCAATCACCTTTCCAGCTCTCAGCTTCATCCCACCCCCTCCAGTCTTCTCCTATCATTTTGCATTTCCCCCTCCCCCCACTACTTTCAAATCTCTTACTATCTTTCCTTTCAGTTAGTCCTGACGAAGGGTCTCAGCCCGAAACGTCGACAGTGCTTCTCCTTATAGATGCTGCCTGGCCTGCTGTGTTCCACCAGCATTTTGTGTGTGTTGTTTGAATTTCCAGCATCTGCAGATTTCCTCGTGTTGGTGAGATTGCTTGGCCATGACATCAATGAGGTTGGACCAGGATAGGATATTGGGAATATTCCCACCTTGGAAATTAAAGCTCTCAACCTTCTCAATCTCAACACCAATGATGTAGACAGGAGAACTCGCACCACCCCGCCCCCCCCCCGCCCCAATTTCTGAAGTCTATGATAGCTATTTACCTACTGCCCATTACACCACTGGCATTTAGGGCAGCAATGAAGGTCCTCCATCTCTGGTGGTGTTCAGAGCTTCCTTCATCATGTCAGTAGCTTCCTCTCCGTTTTCACCATTGTCAGTCAAGCAAGTCCCAGGTGGAGATGGAGGGATGTCATCACACTCAGATGTAGAAGGATTCGTCATTGCTGTTTCCATAACAGTTTTGTTTTAGCAGTCGGGGTGTTAGCCCTAAGCTGAACCCCCGAACCTGGAGGACCGGTGGACCACTCTTAGTCAGGCCCTTGCCAATTTTTGTCAGTGCACTGTAGACTTCACCTCCAAGAGGACCACACCCTTGTCATGGCTTGGAGGCTTGTGTGCCTCAATTGACCTGTTTAGCACGAGAGACCCTACCAAGAGCCAAACCATAAAGCCCTGACTCCAGCCAGCATAGCTCTCCGGGTCATTGAGTCACACAAGCCTCCAAGCTGTGACAAGGTTCTGGTCCTCTTGGAGGTGAAGACTACATTGCATTGACAAAAATTGGTAAGTGCCGAGTGGTAGAGTCAGCAGGCTTGCCATTGATAACATCAGCCACCTTAGAACCCAGGCAACTGGAGAAGAAGTGAGTAATCTTCAACCCCAAGGGACTGCCTGAGAAGCAAAAGTGAATATATTAGCAGAGACTTGACAACACAAAGATTCTCTAGTGTACTTTGACTGATTTGTTTTGACAGTCAACAGAATATCTAGAGCGAAAGGTGTTATTGGAGATGAGGTTTGGTATGAATTTTTTTCTGACTGACAAAAGCAATGGCTTATATCACATTTTGTTTGATATTGAATACAGTCCTCAATAAAAATCACAATTACTGTAAATGTTGATGTATTTTTCAATATTTTTCTTATTTTATTTGTTCATTCGTATTATTAGGAAATTAGACACTGTAGCCAATTTGTTAGGTACCTCCTGTATCTAATAAACTGACCATGGAGTGTATCTTATTTTGTTTCAATAGGTACATTTAATGTCAGAGAAATGTATACAATATACATCCCAAAATTCTTTTTCTTTGTAAACATCCGTGAAAACAGAGGAGTGCCCCAAAGAATGAATGACAGTTAAATGTTAGAACCCCAAATCCCCCCGTTCCCCCTCCCATGCACAAACAGCAAGGCAAAGAACCCCCCCCACCAGCAAAAAGGCATCAGCACCCCCCTTTGAGCATTCAAGCATGCAACAAAGCATCAATAAAGACAGACTTGCAGTACCCCAAAGACTACTCATTCACCCGGTAATTCGACATACCACAGGCCCTCTCTCTCCCTAATAAGGGAGAAAGAGGTGTCCCCATTTCACAGCAAGAGGGGAGGCATAACAAACAATTTGCTGATTTATGGTGTTAAAAGTCTGTTGCGTCGCTTTTTGCTTTTTTGTTTTTTGTTTGATATTGAATACAATAAAAACACAATTACCTATTCATGTATTTTTCAATATTTAGGTATTTTTACAGCAGCCTGAAGACACTCACTTAATGATTCAAGAACAGCTTCTTCCCCTCTTGCCATCAGATTTCTGAATGGACATTGAACCCATGAACGCTACCTCACTATTTTCCCTCTCTTTTTGTACAACTCATTTAATATAGTTTTCTTATATATGCTTCTTATTGTAATGTATGGTTTTCATATATTATGCATTGCAAGGTACTGCTGCCACAGAACAACAAAATTCATGATATACACCAGTAATATTAACAACAAATCTCATTTTGATTATTCTGTTTGTTCATTCATATCATTGGGAAATTATTTTTAAGTGCAATAAAATAACTTGATAAGACAGGTGGCCTTTATAAGGAGAATTCTGCCTTCAATCAATTAAACTTCTTTGGAATATCCCGTCTTCTACTTCACATAGCTTCCTCTGTAGCGGTGATGAGGCAATGTAAGGATTTGTGGGTTGAGTACATGTCATTAACGCATATTGATTGCAGCCATCTTTATACCAGCCAAAAGGGAAGTAATTCCATACCACAAGAAGATTTTATGGGCAATCTTTTCTTGCAAAGATTTTATACAATTACAAAGAAGGCGCAAGAGTAGGCCTACAAAAAAGTATTGGATACGGCCCAGTCCGTCACAAGCAAAGCCCTCCCAACCATTGAGCACTGTTGTAGGAAAGCAGTTCCCATCCTCGGGGATCCCCACCACCCAGCTCATGCTGTCTTCTCACTGCTGCCATCAGGGAGGAGGTACAGGTGCTTCAGGGCTCGTCTCACCAGGTTCAAGAACATTTACTGGCCCTCAGCCATCAGGCTCTTGAACCATAGGGGATATCTTTACTCAACCTCACTTGGCCCACCACCAAAATGTTCCCACAACCTATGAATTCACTTAAAAGAACAGTTCACCTCAGGTCCCTGGTATTTATTAGACAGACAGACAGACATATTTTATTGATCCCGAGGGAAACTGGGTTTTGTTACTTCCCCTCGGGATTGTTTATTTATGTATGCATATATTATTATTTTGTTTGTTTTTCTTTTGCTATTTGCATAGTTTGTTGTCTTTTGCACCTTGGTTGCTTGTCTGTCCTGTTGTGTGATGTTTTTCATTGATTCTGTTGTACTTACTGTGAATCCCTGCAAGAAAATAAATCTTAGGGTTGTATATGGTGACGTATATGTACTACGATAATAAATTCAATGTGAATTAGGACGCTAGCAAATTTCTGCAGATGTACCATGGAGAAGATTCTAACTAGTCACATCGCCATCAGGTATGGGGGCTCTAGTGCACAGGATTGGAAAAAGCTACAGAAAGCTGCAAACTCAGTCAGCACTATTATCGAGGATCTCTTCAAAAGGCAGTATCCATCATTAAGGGCCCTCATCACCCAGGACATATCCTCTTTTATCATTACCACCATCAGGAGGAGGTAGGGGAGCTTGATTTAGGAACTGTTTCTTCCCCTCAGACATCAGATATGTGATCAGTTCATGAACCCATGTGCATTCCATTCTGCTCCTTTTATGCACTACTTGTTTATGTTTCTTATTGTAACTCGTTCATCAGTTATGTGCCATGTTGAATGACATGGGATTCGTTCTCTGCCATCCGATTCCTTAGTGGACATTGAAGCTTTGAACACTACCTCACTTTTTTAATCTGGAGTATTTCTGTTTTTACACATTTTTAAAAAATCTATTCAATATATGTAATTGATTTACTTGTTCATTTATTATTATGTTTTATTCTATTTTTTATTATTAATATTTTTTCTCTCTCTCTCTCTGCTAGATTATGTATTGCATTGAACTGCTGTTGCTAGGTTAACAAATTTCACATCACATGCCAGTGATAATAAACCTGATTCTGATTCTGATTCTATCATAGTCTTTCCCTGACCATGATTGTTCTTGGCAAATTTTTCTACAGAAGTGGTTTGCTATTGCCTTCTCCTGGGCAGTGTCTTTACAAGACGTGTGACCTCGGCCATTATCAATACTCTTCAGAGACTGTCTGCCTGGCGTCAGTGGTCACATAACCAGGACTTGTGAGTTGCTTCTCTCTCCCCTCCCCCCACCTTTTAAATCTACTCCTCAGCTTTTTTTTTCTCCAGTCCTGCCAGTCCTCAAAACATTGTCTGTACTTTGTTCATTAGATGCTACTTGGCCTGCTGAGCTCCTCCAGCATTTTGTGTGTGTTGTTTATGATATGCACCGGCTGCTCATACGACCATCCACCACCTACTTCCGTGGCTTCACGTGACCCTGATCAGTGGGCTAAGCAGGTGCTACACATTGCCCAAGGGTGACCTGCAGGCTAGCAGAGAAAAGGTGTGCCTTACACCTCCTTTGGTAGAGACATATCTCCACCCCACCAACCGGATTAAAAAAAACTTACTTTGAACTTTGATCCTGAATCAATGTGATAAGGTTGCAGTCATCAGCCCTGACCAGGAGTGGATTCTTTGCTGGATGTCATTGTAGAATCCAAAAAATAGAATTTGAGTCTCTCTTCTCTAGGACTCTTTGCAGCAAATCTTCCTTTAAGGTATAAATCCAACAATTGAACAGAAAAACATTTTTTCCACCCTAGTCTTTGGTGAATTAAGTCACAGAGAGTTGAAAACTATTTTTGCAAATCCAAAGGTAAGCTCTTTTATCATTAAAGTAAATGGATGGAAAATTGAAAATATTTGATTAAAAAGCCTCCTGGTAGTTTACAGGTCTGTGCTTTATGGACGTTTCTTTCTGGTTCTCTCTCACTCACAATAACAATAGCAATGGCAAGTATTTCCCCAGTGGTTTGGACACATTGGGGTGAAGTTCACTACTGAGATTAGTGACACATTTCCATGATGTGCAATTAGAACATTGAACATTGAACACTACAGCTCAGTACAGGTTATTACACCAACTTTAACCTACACTGAGATCGAACCCTTACCTCCCACAAAGCCCTCCATTTTTCTTTTATCCACATGCCTACCTTGAGGCCTCCATGGATGTTGCATCCTAGTTGTCTAGATACGCAAGCAAGGGCAGTACAATATGGAGAGCAAGCTGTTGCCCTCAATCCACTGATTAATGAAGGCCAACGCCCAACATATGCCCTCTTCACTACCCTATTAACCTGAGCAGATTCTTTGGATGTGGACCTGAAGATCCTTCTGTTCCTCCACACTGCTAAGAAACCAGCCATTCTGCCTTTAGCAGGGTTTGTGAGGCTTTCAACACTGATTGTTTGGTACCAATAATTGGACCATGCTGTTGGACATAATGGAGTAAATAGGATGGTGATTAGTCTCTTGAACAAAGGGGCCAATTTCGGTCAATTTCACTTGCCCCATCAGTGAAATATTCCCACAGCCAATGGGCTCACTTTCAAGACCCTTCATCTTATTTATTTATTATTATTATTTCTTTCTTTTTGTATTTGCACAGTTTGTTGTCTTCTGCACTCTGGTTGAATGTCAAAGTTGGGTGGTTCTTTCATTAATTTTGTTATAGTTATTATTCTATAGATTTATTGAGTATGCCCACAAGGAAATGAATCTCAGGGTTGTATATGGGGACATATATGTACTTCGATAATAAAGTTACTTTGAACTTTGAACTTTACATGGATAATGATGTAATCCAATTGGTGCCAAATCTGCTTTGGGTCTATTACCCTAAATATCTTGTTCTTATGTCACTGGCGAAGCAGAATGTTGTCTATAATAATTCTTTGCTGAAAGCAGCTTGTCAAGAGAAGGACTCCACTGAGGATATCTCCATATTTCCTCCTTGCTAATTATACTTTGCCAGAGGGCAATTTACCCTGAAGCATCAGTTTGTCTCCATCTGTGACATAGACTAGAATCTCTTCAAGGCTGGAATAGAAATACTCCTTGACTATACTTGCCAGGGTTGGTGCTGGTGACCATAGCATTGACTGTGCTGGCTGAGTCCTGATGAAGGGTCTCAGCCTGAAACATCGGCATTTTAACAGAATTCGAATCAGGTTTCATATCATCGGCACATGTTGTGAAATTTGTTAACTTTATGGCAGCAGCACAATGAAATACATGATGAATAAATATAGAGAAAAAACTGAGTTGTGTTATATGTCTATTAAATAGTTTAGTTAAAACTGGTACAAAACAAAAAAATTAAAAAAAGTAGTGAGGTAGTGTTCTTGGGTTCAGGTGGGAGAGGGGAAGAAGCTGTTTCTGAATCGCTGAGTGTGTGCCTTCAGGCTTCTGTGCCTCCTTCCTGGTGGTAACAGTGAGAAAAGGGCATGCCCTGGGTGACGGGGGTCCTTAACGATGGAAGCTGCCTTCCTAAGGCACCACTCCTTGAAGATGTCTTGGATACAACGGAGGATGGTGCTGACTAATTTTATAAGGTTCTGCACCTTACTTTGATCTTGTGTGGTATCCCCCCTCCACCCCCCACACACCAGACAGTGATGCAGCCGGCCAGAATGCTCGCCACGGTACATTTGTAGAAGTTTTTGTGTGTTTTAGTTGACAAGCCAGATCTCTGAAATCTCATAATAAACTATAGCTACTGTCTTGCTGCCTTTATAGCTGCATCAATATGTTGCATGCAGGTTAGGTCCTCAGAGATATTGACACTCAGGAACTAGAAACTGCTCACTCTCTCCACTTCTGATACCTCTATGACATCCACCTGAATTGGAAACTAGCTGCAGATACGAAATCATGAAGGAACCTGGTCAGGGGTGTGTCTATGTCTAAAGAATATATGGCCAAGGATTGTCCTGCTGAAGGGTCTGGTTATTCCTTTCCGTAGATGCTGCCTGACTTGCTGAGTTTCTCCAGCAGTTTGTGTGTGTTGCTGCAATTTTGCCTGCCTTCCTTAGAAAGAAAAGCTTGGCAGTGCCAACACAAATACTGTAAATACACCGATCTGCCCCAAACAATTCCTGCAAGGTGGATTAGCTTTACTTATCCCATATGCTTGAAACATAGATGTGAAATGCATTGCTTGTATCAAATCAAATCAGCTGGGCCGCCCGCAAGTGCTGCCACACTTCTGATGCCAACATAGTATGCCCACAACTCACTAACCCTAACCTGTATGCTTCAGGAGGAAACCAAAGCTCTCTGGGGAAACCCTTGTGGTCATGGGCAAATGTACAAAATCCCTCCTACACCGCAGCAGAAATTGAACCTCATCTGAGAGCTGGCGCTGTAATAGTGTTACGCTAACTGCTCCGAGCAGTGTTCCAGAATTCCCAGCAAGTGCTTTGGCAGCTCAGTTCCCTTTGAAAGGTGCAGGGTGACTTTAAGAGGTACAGGCTGGAATTAACTGGAGTGGTCAATCAGGTTAAGACAATGAATGGAGTTGAACGTGAACAGAGAGAAGAAAGCAGTTGCATTGCCTGCAGTGGGTGCAGTGGGGATGGTTTAAATGGGAGTCACAGTCCCTGCATTTGCTTTTGGGCTTTGGAGCCTTTCTTTGTTTATGGGCCTTTGCAGTACCTATTGATTTTTGCATTTTGTCTTCAAAGCATCACGTGACTGCACCTAAAATGCAGTGCATTGGTTGTGAGTGTTAGAGGATGTTAAGAGGAGAAGGTACAGCACTGCACCATGTCCTCAGTTCTTTTTTTTCCATTGCAGATTTCATAAGAGAGAATATAGATATATATAAAATTTCTTAGCCTATTATGGAATAATCCTTTGGTGAACATTTGCCTAAATTGTTGAGATATAATTAATTTATATCAAACTCTTAAGGTGTTTTCCTTGTGAATCTATCACAGAATTACAAAAAGAAAAGGAAAAAAGATCTCTAGTCTATTAAGGGATGATCTTATGTGAACGTTTCACAAATTGTTGTGATATCATTAATTTAACTCAGACTCTAAAGGTCTTTTTGAGAATGCATCACAGAATTAGTAAAAGAAAAGCAAAATGCTCTGCTGTCTATCCTTGCGTGAACATTTTCCCAAAATGTTGAGATACATTACTGATTACTGTCGAACTCTGTGTTTTCCTTGTGAATAAAAAGCACCCGATTTTAATGTATTTTAATAATACCATAATCTCTATTATCTCAACACAATGCTTGTTTTTAAGCAGACTGCATTGTTTCGGTTGCCTTTGATATTAAGTTTGCTCCAAATATAATTTTGGAATCCTTTGGGAGTTTTGTAGATGGCTCAATATAAAATTATTGTTTCTTCTACACGGCTCAGTGTTTCAAAATGTGGCAGGTGTTCATCCCTTAAGTAATAACCTCTGCTGCTAAAATTGTTTCCATTGTACACATAAAGAATATTGTGTTGAAAATGTGTACCTTAAAAATAGTGGCTCTTCCAGTACGTTGTAGCTGAGCTTTTGATCGTTCTCCCATTCAATAAATAAATATCCATAAGAGTGAGAATTAGTGACACTCACCAGCTACCACTAGCAATTGTTAGTCTGTTGGAGCTGACTGAAAGTAACAAAGTGACTGAACTCGCATGTTAGAAGCTTTTTGATGTAAAAAGCAGAAGACCTTTTTATTGTGTGGTAGAAGGATATTGGAAAGCAGGTTATAACATGAGCAATGAATTAGAATCAGGTTTATCATCACTGGAGTGTGTCATGGAATTTGTTGTTCAGTGGCAACAGTACAGTGCAACACATAAAAAAAATTAAGTTTAATTGTCATTCAACATGCCTGAATACCCATGAATAGAGTCAAATGAAACAGTTTTACTGTGGGGCCAAGGTGGAAAACATTGTACCAACAGTCACACACAGCACAAGGCATATATAGCACAGATAAGATTGCAAGCACATATCAGATATCAGTAAAATACCATCACACAAAAAAATAGTCCAAGTCCCTGAGTCCATGAATGTTGCAGCAGTCTGCAGTTGAACACAATACAGCTTGTCTCCTGCAGACCGAACAATGGGATCAGTGCCGACACCAGCTTGGTCACCGTGCCATACTGCCTCCAGTGGAATCCAACACCGACACCTCTCTCCTGGGGGGGCTGTAGGCAGGCAACATTGTGGCTTGAGGCCTAGTTCTTGCTGTGACTGAGACCACACAGCTCCCGCACCGTCCACCAATAAATCAGTGAATCAGACTTGCAGCATTCCACAATAACAATGTCCAACAGGGCCTTGCGGTCACAAGAGAAGTGACTAGGATGATTTCTCACTATTAGACTGCCCGCCACCTTCGTGCACCAACTACTCCAATGCCTCTCTGATACAGGCAGCATCACGGTCCGCACCAATTCCAGCTGCTTCAGTTCCTCCACCAACTCACTGATGGGGTACACCTGCAGAACTTTAATTACTATAAATTCCAATATGAATATATAAAAATAAATAGTACAAAAAGCGAGCAAAATAGTGAGGTTGTATTCAGGAACCATTCATAAATCTGATGGTGGAGGGGTAGAAGCTATCTCCACGTCAGTGAGTGTGCGCCTTCAGGCTCCTGTGCCTCCTTCTTGCCGATAGTAAATACGTTTTGAATTTTCAAAACATAAAAACAAATTGAAAAGAAAACAAGACAATCAGGAATGCAAGTCTAACTTCATATTTAGTTTAAGCGAGGTATGCACATATCACATGGTGCTGTCATGATGTTTGCAGTTTATGCATTTTTATGTATATGAATTATTTGAACCGATGAAAATGTTTAAGCAAACAATATATTTACAATATTACTCAAATACTACTGAAATATTAAATAGACAACAGAAGGCAGGCCGTGGATGGTGAGAGTCCTTAGTACTGGATGCTGCTTTCTTGAGGCATTGCCTTTTGAAGATGTTCTCAGTCGTAAAGAGACTGGTGTCCATGATGGAGCCGGGTGAGCTTGCAACCCTCTGAAGTTTCTAGGTAAACTTCCAACTAATACTCTTTGTTCAGCTTCTGGTCATAAACAAGAGCCAGTTCTTGATGTAAGTGTAAAGCAATAATCAGGCTGAAGTTAAAAGACAGCTTAATCAACAAACAGCACAGTCTATGGAGCAGAATTGCTGGCCCATAGCACCTGCACTAGCTGCTGAAGACATCCAGTGTAAGATGATGGGTTTCGTTAATTGGGCTTGAATCAAACTAGACAACACTGGCTAAATTATTTAGTTTAAAGAAGCTTGCAGACCAGATTAATACTATCATTTACCACATCAAATAGCTGATCTATTAATAGTTGGCCAATTTGTTGCTCAGGGAGTCAGCATCCAAAACATTTATTTTGGGTGTTTAGGAACTCTGTCCTCAGAAACTTTTAGACCACCTGTGTGAAAAGCTGTATGCAAAAATATTGCTTGTGTGAAGTCATCCAAGTGGCGTAGAAGCAGTAAAAATTAAAAAGAGCTGTGCAGGCTTTTTAGGAATGGTCAAGAACACCAGGAAGACTTAACAGAAACACAGGGTGAACTAGAATCTGCTCCTCTGCCTTCAGTTTCTGCAGCAGCCGATTTGTTTGTCTGCAACTCGTGGCTATGTCTTTTCAGCTTTAGGAATTGTACCTGTGTTTTGGAAATCTTTTGTGGTTTAGAAATGGTTTGTAATTTGGATATCTTTTATACAATAGAAATCCTCTGAGTTTTAAATGTGTTTTTAAGAATTTTGTCTGAATTTAAACATGCATCACTGTAAATAAATGAACTATGTTTCAAACTACTTCATCCTCTGGAAATATCTCCTACTTGGTAGTAAGGGAGGACCCACCACTCAAATAGTGTGCATTGGCAGCTAAACTCACCATGGAAGATAAAAGGGGAAGTGAAATAGTCTTTGAAGATTGGGTAACTACAGTATAACTTCTTCAGTGAGGATACCAACAGCTATCTATATTGGATAGGGCTTAACAGTAGAAAATCATAAATTTACTGTAAGTTACAAAATAAATAAATAGTGCAAACAAAGGAACAATGAGGTGGTGTTCATTCATAAATCTGACTGCAGAGGAAAAGAACCTGTTCCTGAATCACTTGAGTGTGTGTATTCTGGCTCCCGTACCTTCTCTCCAATAGTAGTAACAAGAAGAGGGCATGTACCAGATGGTGAGGGTCAGACTTCTCAAATAACTTATTTGTATTTCTGGGGAGAGAACTGACATTAAAATAATCAGATATTAAAAATATTCATAGCTTATTATTATGATATTATGTAATATTTTCCCTAATATTCTGTGTGTGTCTGAAATTCATGTATGTTCATCTTCTTCCCTGAAACCTCGTTGTATTGAACCCAAAACCAACCCAGTGTCCTGCACATGAACTGGAAATTCAAATATACTGATAGGTGTCTGATTGGTAAATAAATTATGAATTGGAATTGGTTTATTATTGTCACATGTGCCAAGCTACAGTGGAAAACTTGTCTTGCGTACTGTTTGTACAGTTCAGATCATTACACAGTGCATTGAATAGAATAAGGTAGAACAATAGTCAAGTTAGAATGGAGATGAGGAGGAACTACTTTTTCCAAAGACTGGTGAATCTGTGGAATTCTCTGCCCAATGAAGCAGTGGAGGCTACCTCGGTAAATATATTTAAAACAAGGTTGGATAGATTTTTGAATAGGAGGGGAACTAAGGGTTATGGGGAAAAGGCAGGTAGATGGAGCTGAGTTTACGGTCAGATCAGTCATGATCTTATTGAATGGTGGGGCAGGCTTGACGGGCCAGATGGCCGACTCCTGCTCCTATTTCTTATGTTCTTATGTTTTTAAATTCAAGTTTAATTGCCATTCAACCATACATGAATACCTATACAGACAAACAAACAGTGTTATTCCAAGGACCAAAGTACAAAACACAGTACCAGCAGTCACACACAGTACAAGGTAAATATAAGATATCAGTAAAGTCATCAGCCTATGTCCATACAGTCCATCAGCAGTATGCAGTCTTGTCTTCTGCTGAGTGAACACTGGGTCAGCACTGTTTTACATCACAAGAAAAGCAACTAAGATATTCAACAACAATGTCAAATAAAGATCAAAATTGTAGAAGTTCAGTGCAGATAAACAAAGTACAAAATCATAACGAGGCGGATGGCAAAGACAAGAGTCCACCTTATCGTACAACTGGTCTATTCAGATACCTGATAACAGTGGGTTGGCAGCTATCCTTGAGCCTGGGGGGATGTGCCTTCAGTCTTCTGCTCAATGGGATGTCGGGAGATCGGGTGGAGTCTGTGATTCAGCTGCAGCTTGATTATGTTGGCCTTTCCTTATGATTATGTTCTCAACCTTTTTTATGCCACGGACCCCTACCATTAACCAAGGGATCATAGACCCCAGGTTGGGACCTCTGCTTTAATCCTTCCTCATATGGCAAACCCACATCATGTCAGCAATTAATCTGGCGAATCTTTAGTGTACTTTTTGTGCCAGATATATCCTTCTTTGGATAAATGATAGAAGAAACATAGAAACATAGAAAACCTACAGCACAATACAGGCTCTTCGGCCCACAAGGCTGTGCCAAACATGTCCTTACCTTATAAATTACCTAGGCTTACCCATAGCCCTCTATTTTTCTAAGCTCCATGTACCTATCCAAAAGTCTCTTAAAAGACCCTATCGTATCCGCCTCCATCACCGTTGCCGGCAGCCCATTCCACATACTCACCACTCTCTGTGTAAAAAACTTACCCCTGACATCTCCTCTGTACCTACTTATAAGCATCTTCAAACTGTGCCCTTGTGTGTTAGCCATTTCAGTCCTGGGGAAAAGCCTCTGACTATCCACATGATCAATGCTTCTCATTATCTTAAACATCTCTATCAGGTCACTTCTCATCCTCCGTCACTCCAAGGTAAAAATACATAAACACTAGAAAGTCTGCAGGTATTGGAAGTCCAAAGCAACACACACAAAATGGCCTCCTTTTGCACCAAGATGAGGCCACCCCCTGGGTGGAGGAGCAGCACCTTATATTCCATCTGGATAGCCTCCAACCTGATGGCATGAATATGGAATCACAAACAAGAGAAAATCTGCAGACACTAGAAATCCGAGCAACACACAAAATGTTGGCTGAACTCAGCTAGTCAGGCAGCATCTATGGAAAAAAGTACAGTCAACATTTCGGGCCGAAACGTCGACTGTAGTTTTTTTCCATAGATGCTGCCTGGTCTGCTGTGTTCTTCCAGCATTTTGTGTTTGTTGGCATGAATATGGATTTCTCCTTCTGCCTCCTTCCCTCATCTTCTATTCTCCACTCTGGCCTTTTTCCTCTCCTCAATTGTCTGTCACCTCCCTCTGGGATCCCTTCTTCTCTTCCTCTGATGGTCCACTCTCTTCTCCTATCAGTTTCCTTCTTCTCCGGCACTTTACCTTTCCCACCCACCTGGCTTCACATGTCTCCAGCCAGGCTGATGCGCTTGACCAGATCCTGAAAGAAGGCCAGGATCAGGAGACAACGTCCAGTCACGGGCGACACTAATGATCAAAGCTGTAAACACAGATTGCAGATGCTGTGGTCAAATCAGACGTACAAAAAAGCTGGATGAACACAGCAGGTCAGGCAGCATCCGTTGAAAGAAGCAGTCAACGTTTCGGGTCGAGACCCTTCGTCAGGACTAAAGAAGGAGGGGGCAGGGGCCCTATAAAGAAGGTGGGGGGAGGGTGGAAAACCAATCAGAGGAAAGATCAAGGGGTGGGGAGGGGAAGCAGGGAAGGGATAGGCAGTAGAGGTGAAGAAGGAATCTAAGGGGAAAGCACTATAGGTAGTAGAAGAAGGCAGAGTCATGAGTCATGATAGGCAGCTAGAAGAGGAGACAGAGTGAAGGTGGGATGGGGGAAGGGAGAAGGAGGGAATTACCGGAAGTTGGAGAATTCGATGTTCATACCAAGGGGCTGGAGACTACCCAGACGGTATATGAGATGTTGTTCCTCCAACCGAAGTTTGGCCTCATCATGGCAGTATCGGAATGGGAATGTGAAGGAGAGTTGAAGTGAGTGGCAACCGGGAGATCCTGTCTGTTGTGGCGGATGGAGCATAGGTGTTCGACGAAGCGGTCCCCCAATCTGCGTCGGGTCTCGCCGATGTAGAGGAGGCCGCACTGGGTGCACCGGATGCAATAGATTACCCCAACAGACTCACAAGTGAAGTGTTGCCTCACCTGGAAGGACTGTTTGGGGCCCTGAATGGTGGTAAGAGATGAGGTGTAGGGACAGGTGTAGCACTTACGCTTGCAGGGATAAGTATCAGGTGGGAGAACTGTGGGGAGGGACGTGTGGACCAGGCAGTCATGGAAGGAATGATCCCTGCAGAAAGCTGAGAGGGGTAGAGAGGGAAGGATGTCCTCAGTGGTGGGGTCCTGTTGAAGGTGGCGGAAGTTGCGGAGGATAATATGCTGGATCCAGAGGCTGGTGGGGTGGTAGGTGAGGACAAGGGGGACACGGTCCCTGTTGTGGTGACGGGAGGATGGGGTGAGGGCTGAAGTGCGGGAAGTGGAGGAGATGCGGGTGAGGGCATCATTGATGATGGCAGAAGGGATCAAAGCTGTGGTGGGGGAATTGAGGCTCGAAGCCGGACTCGGGCAATTTGGAAGGAGAGAGCTGAGATCTGGAAACTCGTGATTGTTTGCTGTCATTCTTCAGTACATGAGTGTAAAAGAGAACAAAATGATGCTGTTACTGGTGGGCAGTCAGCCCAGCCAAGAAAGAAGGAATCTTTGGACCTCATGATGAATGGCAGGAGTCACAGAGTAGAGCCAAGGGCAGAGTATTGACTGAGAATGTTAAACACAGCAGAAAATGGAACCTAGGAGATGAAACAGGGCTCAGTGCAATGCAGGTTTTGGGGTGGTCTCAAAGAATGAAGGGACTTTACCTGACAGTTGTCCTGGTCTAGGCCCTGCGGTAGAAATCACAGGTTTAACTGGACAAGAATGATCCCAGTTGTGTATTCATGCCGCAGAGGCAGTGCTGCACGGGTGAGATGCCAAACTGTGGGCACCAGTGCCGAAAATAAGCCAGAGCTCAAAGGTGATGCCTGTCCAGATGCACCAAACTCAATTATTGCAGAGGCACCAAGCAACTAGGAAATCATCCATTTTGCACTCAATTCCAGAAAATCACAAAATGCTGGAGGAACTCAGAAAGTCAGGTAGCATTTATGGAAAGGAAAAAGATTCAATGTTTTGGACCAGGACTCTTCATCAGGTCTCATCTTGGCCTGAAATATTGACTCCTTATTCCATTCCAGAGAGGCTGCCGACCTACTGAGTTCCTCCAGCAATTTTTTTTTGTGTGTTAATCTGAAATTCAAGTATCTATGGAATCTCTTGTGTTTATAATTCCAGAATATTATTGATTTATAATCATATATTGTGAAAAATTTAGTGTTACGCAGTAAAATTTCTAGGCATACAAATTCAGTGCAAACCCGCCTTTAAAATCAACATTAAGATTGAAATCAGCTTTATCTGTCACATGTACATTAAACACACAATGAAGTGAATCAATGGCTAACACAGTGTGAGGATGTACTGGGGGCAGCCCATTCTTCCAGAGCCAACACAGCATGCCCACAACTTACTAACCCTAAACTGTACGTGGGATAAAACTTAAGCACCCGGAGGAAACCCATGCAGTCATGGAGAGAACATAGAAATTCCTTATGGATGGCGGTGGGAATTGAACCCCAATCACTGATTGCTAGCTCTGTAAGATGGATTGTTTCTTCATTATGTGCTGTGTCATGGCGATCATGGTCTTTCCATGACCATGACTGTTCTTGGCAAATGTTTCAGCAGGATTAGGTTGCCTTTGGGTGTGATGCGTGGCCAAATGGTTAAGTCGTTGGACTAGCGATCTGAAGGTTGTGTGTTTGAGCCCCAGCCGAGGCAGTGTGTTGTGTCCTTGAGTAAGGCACTTAACCACACACTGCTCCAATCCACCCAGCTGAAAATGGGTACCGGCAAAATGCTGGAGGTTAACCTCACGATAGACTGGCATCCTATCTGGGGGAGTCTCATACTCTCAGTCGCTTCACGCCACGGAAACCGGCATAAGCACCAGCCTGATGAGCCTATAAGGCTCGGGATAGACTTTAACTTTAACGAAACGTTGCTTTTGCCGCCTTCTGGGCAGTGTCTTTACAAGACGGGTGACCCAGCCATTATCAATACTCTTCAGCGTAATCAGGACTTTTGCACCAGCTGCTCCCATGACTTCACGTGACCCTGATCAGGGTGCTAAGCAGGTGCTACACCTTGCCCAAGGGTGACATGCAGGCTGGCAGAGGGAACTAGAGCCTTACACCTCCTTTAGTAGAGACGAGTCTCCATCCTGCCACCCTTGGTCTACACCTACCAAATTTTCAAACGCCTAAATCAAGTGATATGAAGTGGATGTTTCCAACAGTGGAGAATCTAGGACCAGAGGACACACCCTCAGAATAGAAGGCCATCCCTTTAGAACAGAGATGAGGTGGAATTTCTTTAGCCAAAGGCTGGTTAATCTGTGGAATTTATTTCTGTAGACAACTGTAGAGGTCAAATCATTGGGAGAATTTAAACCAGACGTTGATGGGTTCTTGACTAATAAGGGTATCATAGGTTATAGGGAGAAGGCAGAGAAAAGCAGTGGAGAGGGAAACTAACTCAACCATGATGGAATGGGTCGATGACCCAAATGGCCTAATAAGACCATAAGATGCAAGAGCAGAATGAGGCCATTCAACCATCGAGTCTGCTCCGCCATTTCATCATGGCTGATCCATTTGCCCTCTCAGCCCCAATCTCCTGCCTTCTCCCCGTATCCCTTCATGCCCTGACTAATCAAAAATCTATCCACCTCTGCCTTAAGTATACCCAGCGACTTGGTCTCCACAGCTATGGTAAAAAAAATCCCACAGATGCAGCATTCTCTGACTAAAGAAATTCATCCTCATCTCCGTTCTAAATGGACTCCCCTCTGTTCTGAGGCTTGTGGCCTTATTGTTGTTAACTTCTGGGCTGACTGCCCATCAGAGTCACATCGTACTCCAGACTCCTCAGAGCCAGTGAGACGCGACTCTCCTATATCTGACTACTGTTTACATGGCCTGCAAACTCTAATAAGAAAGCTGTTAAAAGGACCAAAAACATTAATGGTAAATAGAGAAGTTCAAAGCTTGCTCAGTAAAAGCTTAGATCTTGTAAATTTAAGCTTGGCTGCAATGAATCTAATTAATAGCCTTTAACTCTGAGCACTTAGCTGTCTTTATATAGATGACTGCACCGATTGTTGGTACATAAAGTATATTTTTGGCAAGTTCACTCAATGTGTTAGCAGGGCAAAGAGACTCCAGGGGAAGAAATTCTGACTGTAATGCTCCTGAGAGTCTCGGATTTTACTAACCACAAGCACATCAGTGTATGATCGTGTGTCATCTCCTCAAACCACAGTGCTGCTTGTGGTTTCGAACTTGAGAAAGGAAGGGATTGCTTTCAAAGTCCATACCCCAAGTAGTGAGGTTATCCATCGGCACATAATATTAAACTAGACCAATCATTGAGAGTTAAAGCAGTTTGATTTATTCTACTTCTTTATTGAATCAAATGGGAGATACTGCCGTCTTGTCAAAGTCGATCTTTGCATTGCTGGCCGCGGTTAGTCTGAGAACAATAACCTGCGCCTGACGCGTATTCTGCTCTGATTCTGAATACATAAGACATAAGAGCCGAATTAGGCCATTCAGCCCATTGATCTGCTCCACCATTCCATCATGGCTGATTTATTACCCCCCTCAATCCCCTTTCTTCTACCTTCTCCCAGTAACCCTTGGCACCCTTACTAATCAAGAACTCGTCAGCCCCTGCTTTAAATATACAGTACTCAATGACTCGACCTCCACAGCCGTCTGTTGCAATGGTTCACCACTATCTGACTAAAGAAATTCCTCCTTATTTCTGTTCTAAAGGGACACCCTTCTATTCTGAGGCTATGTCCTCTGACCCAAGACTCCCCTACTAATTGAAACATCCTCTCTCCATCCACTCTATCTTCTTCTTCTCCTTCTTAAGCACATCACACACCCCCCCACCCCCGGGGCATAAGCTGCTGAGAGCAGCTTGTCAGAGTCATCTGGCCTGGAGACCTTCGAAGATCCTTCCTCTCCCAGGGATGAGGACTTTGGAGCTTTTGTTGACATTTCTGCAGCGCTGGACTTTCACAGGATGGAGTTGCTAGCCCCATGCTCAACCTTCCTCCTTTTGTAGCCGGGCGTGGGACCATCCGTGGTAGAGTTTCACTCTATCTAGGCCATTCATAGTCTTTGATGAGATCCCCACTCATTCTTCTAAACTCCAGCGAGTACAGGGACAGAGCCTTTGGCTCCTCATATGGGCGAGCGAAGAACTGGAAACAGTTCTGTGGGAATAATTTTCCCTAGAAGCTGCTATGCACAGTTGACTTGAAGAGGGTTTAGAGTGCTGAGAATTTCAGGACCCTTATGAAGATGAGGATGGAGTGGCAGGGTGGACATGCGTCTCTACCGAAGGAGGTATAAAGCACTCCTTCCCCCCGTTAACCTGCAGCTCACCCTTGGGCAAAGTGTAGCACATGCTTAGCCCCCTGATCAGGGTCATGTGACACCATGGGAGCTGGTGGTGAATGGTCTTACGAGCAGCTGATGCATATCACAAGACCTGGTTATGTGACCACTGACACCAGTATTGATAATGGCCGGAGTCACCCATCTTGTAAAGACACTGCCCAGAAGAAGGCAATGGCAAACTACTTCTGTAGAAAATTTTGCCAAGGACAATCATCTTCATGAGACCATGATCGTCCATTTCATATGACACGGTATGTAATGATGATGATGAAGATTTATGATTCAAGATTGTTTAATGTCATTTACATTACACAAGTATGAAGGAGAACCAAATAATTGTTACTCCAGATCTGACACAGCCCAAAAAAATAATAAAATAAAGCACACAATAAAAACACAATCAACATAAATACATAGGAAAGCTTACACACATGTAAGATTAAGATGGCGCTACCGAACATGTGCAACAGCTTTCTAGTAGTTAGAAAGCTAAGAAATCTGACTAAAAACTTCCCTAAAAATAGCGTTTCTGAGGTAAATTGTGTTAAATTATCACCACAAAGAGTGAGGGGGCGAGTGATGTCGAGGTGAGTTCAGGGGATGAGCTGAAATGGTGTGTTGCAGAATTGTTGCAGAAGGAGTTCTGATATCTGTATAGATGGCCCGGTAGCGGGGTTGGATTGCTCTGGGCACTGAAAGGAAAAGGTGGGGCAATGGAGAATCGGTGCACGTACAACTGGCCAGGGTGCAAGGTTGTATCACTCTGGGCTCCAAGCAGATTTGAAAATCTTGAGAGCAGCTTTGGGCTGGGCAATGGAATCTGAGCCTATTGCTGGGTGGCGGGGTCTAGGCCCGGGGTCTTTTGCAGCAGTTGGGTCCTAGCGCGAGGTACAATATGCTGTTTAGACAATTTAAACACTGGCCCAGATCCTCTAGAGGCAAGAGCTGGTTTCACTCACTCTCTGCGATCTTCAATCCTCTCCAGGGTGCCAAAACCCTTTCACTATTCCGTTGTTGGGTCAACTTAAATCCCGGCCCAGATAGACTGAAAAGACAGGATGCAGGTCAAGACGAGAGCCAATTTCACCTTTTCTCTGCGACGGTCATCGCCATGGCACTAAGACTATGAAGACTGCCCCGGCTGCTGTGCTTTGTGCCTGCTAATATGATGAACTGATAAGCGAGGCTTTGGGCCTACTCCAGGATTTAGATCTGAGGACACAATTTTGGTTCGGAATGCTGTTTGCATCATTTATGTTTTTCTCCCTTTCTCTTATGCATTGAGTTTTGGCCTTTTATCTTTATTTGACTTTTTTCTTTAATTGGGTTCTTTTGGGTTTCTTGCTTTGTGGCTACCTGTGAGCAAGCAAATCTCAAAGTTGTATAATTTATACATTCTTTGATAACAAATATACTTGAATCTCATATACATAGATTGATTGCATTTCCATGAAGTGATGCTTGGCATTGGAGAATCGGTACATATGATGACTCTGAAAGGAAGTGATAAAGTAGAGATGGTTGGGGGTGTGGTGGGGTGGGTTAGTGGGTGGAGGTGTTGATCAGCCTCACTGCTTGGGGAAAGTAATTGATTTTGAATTTGGTGGTCCTTCTGTGGATGCTCCTCCTGACGGGAGTGGGACAAACAGTCTACAAACAAGGTGGGTGGGATCCTTCATGATATTCAGTATATATTCGAATCCCATTTTCCGGAAGCTTTCGGTATATCTGTCCTCAATGGTGGGTAGGCTGGTGCTGGCGAAGCATTGGACATTTTAGATTATGCGTTGTCCACCGCAGTGCAGTTTCTGTATCATGCAGTGATGCAGCTTGTTAGGATGTTCTCTCCTGTTTGTAGAAGGATGTGAGTATCGATGTGCACCATTCAGCCCTCTCCACCCTTCTCAGAAAGGAAAGGTGTCAGTGAACTGGTTGTTGTCTGACAGAGTTGAAAATTACTTATTCACAAAAAAAAGCAGAATAGAAACTCACCCTGCAACATCTGCTAGTCTTCATCCAGTCATCAATAAATCAATGGTACTGACAAGTAACACAAACAGTGCACTCCAATCCCCTGTTTATCAGTGCCCAACTTGGATTCACACAGAACTAAACATTTCTACCCTTCATCAGAGCTTTGTTTGAAGCATAAATGAAGAAAATGATTGAAGAAAGGTGAGGGTAAATAGATTTCAACAAAATGTAGCACCCAAGGGTCTCAGAAGTTTGCAAGATGATATGAATTCTAAGATAAAGGACCCTGATCCAAATGGTTATTACTTACTGCTCGTTATGCTGCTGGTATTCAGGGCAACACTGAAGGCCCTCCATCTCTGGTGGTGTTCAGGGCTTCCTTCATCGTGTCAGTAGCTTCATCTCAGTTTTCACTTCTATCAGTCATGTAAGTCCCGGGTGGAGACTCAGGAATACCATCGCACTGAGATGTAGAAAGATTCTTCATTGCTGTTTCTGTAACAGTTTTGTTTGTCTAATCAAGATTGTTAGTCCTGAGCTGAACCCCCGAAACTGGAGGGCCAGTGGACTACTCTTACTTTGGCCTCTACCCTTTGACCTGTTTGTCATGGGTGACCCCACCAAGAGCCAAAGCATAAAGCCCTGACTCCAGTCAACGTAGTGCTGAAGACCACTGGGACACACAAGCCTCCAAACCACAATAAGTTCATGGTCCTGTTAGAGGAAATGGTTATTGGTATTGGTTTATTATTGTCACATGTACAGTAAAAACCTTGTTTATACAATTAAAATCATTGAAGAAGGATAGTGTAAGACAATAACAATGCAGGATAAAGTTTCTATGCTTTCTTTGGAGCGTAGAAGGTTGAGGGGGGTTTGATAGACGTATTTAAAATTATGAGGGGGATGGATAGAGTTGACGTGGATAGGCTTTTTTCATTGAGAGTAGGGGAGATTCAAACAAGAGGATATGAGTTGAGAGTTAAGGGGCAAAAGTTTAGGGGTAACACGAGGGGGAACTTCTTTACTCAGAGAGTGGTATCTGTGTGGAACGAGCTTCCAGTAGAAGTGGTAGAGGCAGGTTCGATTTTGTCATTTAAAAAAAAATTGGATAGGTATATGGACAGGAAAGGAATGGAGGGTTATGGGCTGAGTGCAGGTAGGTGGGACTAGGTGAGAATAAGCATTTGGCACGGACTAGAAGGGCTGAGATGGCCTGTTTCCGTGCTGTAATTGTTATATGGTTATGTATAAAAGCTACCAACAAAGTGCAGTGCAGGTAAACTACAGCGTGCACAATCTTAACGAGGTAGATTGTGAGATCAAGAGTCCAGCTTACTGTACAAGAGGTTCATTCAAGAATTTGATAACAGTGGTGTAGAAGCTGTCATTGAACCCAGTGGGATGTGCTTTCAAACTTTTGTGTCTTCTGCCCGATGCGAGAGAGGGGAAGAGAGAATGTCTAGGGTGGGAGGGGTCTTTGATTATGTTGGCTGTTTTACTGAGGCAGTGAGAAGTGTAGACACAGAATACTCTGCAGATGCTGAGGTCAAAGCAACACGCACAACATGCTGGAGGAACTCAGCAGGTCGGGCAGCATCCATGGAAACGAACAGTCAACATTTCGGGCTGAGACCCTTCACCCGAAACATTGACTGTTCATTTCTATGGATGCTGCCCGACCTGCTGAGTTCCTCCAGCGTGTTGAGAAGTGTAGACAGAGTTTGTGGAGGGGAGACTGGTTCTTATGATGTGCTGAACTGTGTCCACAACTCCCTGCAGTTCGTTCGGGTCATATGCAGAGCAGCGGCCGCACCAAGGCAGATAGAATGTTGAATCAATAAAACTGACACATCTACTTGGAGCGCTGTCACAGGAAAGCAACGTCCATCATCGGCGACCCCCACCACCCAGGCCATGCTCTCTTCTCACTGTTGCTATCAGGAAGAAGGTGCAGGAGCCTCAGGACTCACACCACCAGGATCAGGAACAGTTATTACCCCTCAACCATCAGTCTCTTGAACCAAAGGGAATAACTTCACTCAACTTCACTTGTCCCATCACTGAACTGTTCCCACAACCTATGGACTCACTTTCAAGGACTCTTCATCTTATTTTCTTGATATTTATTGCTTATTTATTTCTTAGTATTATTTTTTTTTGCTATTTGCACATTTTGTTGTCTTTGGGTTGGTTGTCCATTCTGTTGGATGCAGTCCTTCTTTGATTCTATTATGGTTCTTGGAGTTACTGCATATGCCCACAAGAAAACAAATCTCAGGGTAGTATATGGTGTACTTTGATAACAAATTTACTGTGAACTTTGGTGCATCAATAAATTGGTTTCTCGTTGCACGGATGTTGCTCAACCGGTTTAGTTCTTCTAACATTTTAAAGAGAAGATTGAGACTCTCTTTAGATTTGCTTTATTTCTCACATAGGGCATTTCACTGTATGTTTTGATATTTGTTTGTTATGTTCACTGTATGTTTTGATGTATGTTTGTTTGTTATGTTCCGTGTTATATGATGTGGCCGATCAAGGTCTTTCCATGACCATGATTGCTCTTGGTAAATTTTTGTACAGAAGTAGTTTGCCATTGCCATCTTCTGGGCAGTGTCTTTACACAATGGGTGACCACAGCCATTATCAGAGCTTGTCTGCCTGGCATCAGTGGTCGCGTAACCAGGATTTGTGATATGCACCAGCAGCTAATACGACCATCCACCACCTGCTCCCATGACTACACGTGACCCTGATCAGGGCCTAAGCAGGTGCTTCACCTTGCCCAAGGGTGATCTGCAGGCTAGCAGAAGGAAGGAGGGCTTTACTCCTCCTTTGGTAGAAACGTATCTCCACTTTGCCATCCAATATTTCGATGTCCGTGTGTTAAGTTAAGGTAATCTTTAAATCTTTATAACTTCACTGTTGTAATCTGGTTTAAATGTTGAATTCTCTCCAAGATGAGATATTATTGCACAGTGCAAGGGCTTTTGAGCAATTTCACTATCAGAATGCATCCAGTTTTATCAGCAGCTCTGGGGAAACACCTCCCAGATATTACATCCATGCAGAAGATCACTTATGACAGCCTGAGAAGGAGGAAAGTATTTGTGGAAAGGTGTCAAAGTAATCCCTCGAATAGTCTCATTCTACCATGAGCTGATTGTGTCATTTATAGTGCTGCTTGTCTATCGTATCTGACGATGACAGGAAACCTGTGGAAAAGCCGTTGCACTGGGGCAGTTCCACTCTCTCACCCTCAGAAGTCTGGGTCCAGTGGTATGAACAAGCAACACAAACTGGAGTCTTCCTTGGGTGCAGTGGGTGACCATGACTTCTGTGCGTTGTCATGCCCTTTGCTCTCCATGGAGTGTTGCAGAACCACCTTCCTGGCCGTTGGATCTCGCTGTAGATCTCATCTACCCAGTCCATTGGAGCTGACTTTGAATGTTAGGACAGCCACGTCCCTATTTCACCAGGGTGTGAGGCTACCGGCTATCCTGTTCTGGTTTAGCCCTCCTGTCGAAGCAGTGTGGCCACTGTCGCATGCAAACATCCACTTGGAGCCATAGGTAAAGGCTGAGTGTCCAGGGGGACAAAAGATGAGTAAGCTGTCTCAGAATGGACACAGCAAGCCCCTTCACTAGTGGTGCTACCCCTCCCTGGTAAAATAAAGAAATTTCCTTTAAATTAATATATGATTTTGAACAGAATCACAGATTGCTCTTCATAAGCTGAATGAGGAAAGTTTTCCAGTGATCTGAAAACAGTAATTTCTTTCAAGATGTGCCGCTGCACTTTAAAAAAAAATTCTCATATTGTTCTTTTACCATTTCACACCCCACCTGTGTTTTGAAAGCTTCTTAAGCTTGAAGTACGTATATTCCTCCTGATGATGTATTGTCCTGGTAGAAAATTTCATTTACTGGCTTTGCCCTCTGCTGAACCTGTTGCTAGCGGGAAAACACGATGAGCATATAAGTAGTATTCCTCTTCATTTATCATGGGTGGTTTTCCCTGATCAAGTATCTCACAGAATTTAGCAGCGTGAGAGTACTGAACCAGCAGAATCTTGTTTGTGTAGGTTCGAAATTGAAGGAGGTATATGTTTTTATTATAAACTCAAGGGAATCTGCCGGCTCTGGAAACCCAGAGCAACACTCAGCAGGTCAGGCAGCATCTATGGAAGCGAATAAACAGTCAACCTTTCAGGCTGAGACCCTTCATCAGGACTGGAAAGGAAAGGGTATGAAGCCACAATAAGAAGGTGGGGGAAAGGGAAAGAAGACAAGCTGGAAGGTGATAGGTGAAGCCAGGTGGGTGAGGGAGGGGGGGGGGAATGAAGTAAGAAGCTGGAAGGTGATAGGTTTAAAGGTAAAGGGCTGAAGTAGAAGGAACCTGATAGAGGAGAGTGGACCATGGGACAAAGGGAAGGGGGAGGGACACGTGAGGAGAAGAGGAGTGAGAGGAGAGCCAAACTGGGAAATGGAAAACAATTCAAGGGGGAGTTGGGGGGGTAGAAATTACCAATAGAGAGAGTAATGCTCATGACATCAGGTTAGAGCTACCCAGACCGAATATGAGTCGTTGCTTCTCCAGCCAGAGAGTGGTCTCATTGTGCTTATTGAAGAGGCCATAGACCGACAAGTTGGAATGGGATGGGAAGTTGAAGTGAAATGGGTGGCCACTGGGAAATCCAGTGAAGGTACTTGACATTCAGACAGTAGCAGATATCACAGAGGGGGATCAGTGAGGGGATGGTTATGCTTCAATTTAAAGCTGTCTGCTAATAAGCTTTGTGGTAGCACCAGAATCTTAAATCAGAAGCTTAAATCTTCTAAACCTGCTGAGGTACAGTACTGTGCAAAGTCTTAGGGTCATATATAAATAGCTAGTGTGCCTAAGACAAATGGGAAGAATGGGCAAAAAGTGACAGATGGAATACAACGTTGGGAAAAATATGATAATGCATTTTGGTAAAAGGAACAATAGTGAGGACCATTATCTAAATGGGGAGAAAATTCAAACATCAGAGATGCAGAAGAGCTTAAGAATTCTCGTGTAAGACTCCGAGAAGGTGAATTTACAGGTTGAGTCCTTGGTAAAGAAGGCAAATGCAATGTTGGCATTTATTTCAAGGGGAACAGAATATAAAAGCAAGGTGATAATGCTGAGCCTTTATAAGACACTAGTCAGGCTGCCCTTAAGAGTATTGTCAACAGTTTTGCATCACAAATCTCAGAAAGGATGTGTTGTCATTGGAAAGAGTCCAGAGGAGATTCACGAGGATGATACCAGGAACGATGGGGTTAACATCTGAGGAGCATTTGGCAACTTTGGGCCAGTACTCAATAGAATTTAGAAGACTACGAGGGGATCTCATTGAACCCTACTGAATGTTGAAAGGACTAGATAGGGTGGTCGTGGAGAGGATGTTTCCTATGGAGGTGGTATGCAGAACTAGAGGGCACAGCCTCAAACTTGAGGGGAGACCCTTTAGAACAGAGGTAAGGAGGATTTTTTTTTAGCCAGAGAGTGGTGAATCTGTGGAATGCTCTGCCACAGACTGCAGTGGAGGCCAAGTCTGGGTATATTTAAGGCAGAAATTGATAGTTTCCTGTTCGGTCAGGGCATCAAAGGGTATGGCAAGTAGGCAAGTGTATGGGATTGAGTGGGATGTGGGATAAGCCATGATGGAATGGCAGAGCAGACTCAATGGGCTGAATGGCCTAATTTTGCTCTTATGTCTTATGGTTTTATGGACTTTTAAACAATACTGTAGTAATTGTATGTTTACATCAGGATGCTCTTTATCGATTACAGCTTGACATTTAACACCATCATCCCCTCAAAACTAATCAGTAAATTCCAAGACCTGGGCCTCAATACCCCTTTGTGCAATTGGATCATGGATTTCCTCACTTGTAGACTCTGGTCAGTTTGGGTTGGCAAAAACATCTCCTCCACAATTTCCATTGTGGACCACCGCAGGGAGTGTGTACTTAGCCCCCTGTTTGACTCACTTTACACCTATGACAGTGTGACTAAGAGCAGAAAGCACAACAGTGCCTCTACTTCCACAGGAGCCTGCAGAGGTTTGGCATGTCATCAAAAACCTTAGCAAACTTCTACAGAGGTGTGGTGGAAAATGTGCCGACTGGCTGCATTACAGCCTTGAACGGGAACACCAATACCCTTGTGCAGAAAATCCTACTAAAGGTCATGGATTCAGCCCAGTACATCACGGGTAAAACCCTCCCAACCACTGACCACACCTGTTCGAAACACTGTCATAGGAAAGCAGCGCCCATCATCAAAGATCGTCATCACCCAGGTCACACTCTCTTCTCGCTGTTGGCACCAGGTAGAAGGACTCACGCCACCAAGTTCAAGGGAAGTTACTATTCCTCAACAATCAGGCTCTTGAACAAAAGGGGATAGCTACACTCATTTAGGGACTCAGTTATATTGTTATTTTATGCTCATTAATTATTGCTGTTAATTTCTATCTGCAATTCCACAGTTTGTTTACAACTTACAGTTACCATTCTCTAGATTTGCTAAGTATGCCCGCAGAAAAAGAATCTCAGGATTGTACATGGTGACATGTATGTTTTCTGATAATAAATTTTACCTTAAACATTGAACTTTATTGCACTGTGCTGCTGCTACTGCAAAATAAAAACAAATTTCATTCCATATGTGAGTGATGATAAATCTGATTCTGATATGGATCTCTACTGTTTTGCTGACTTAGTGTGGGAAGGGGACAGGGAGAGGGGGAATCATGGTTGGGAAAAGGGGACGGGACGGGATGGAGAGGGAAGTACCAGAGAGACATTCTGTAATGATCAATAAACCAATTGTTTGGAATCCAATGATCTTGCCTGGTGTCTCAGGGCTGGGTGTGTCTCTGCACCATCTACTTCCCCCCCCGGCCCCCAGCACTCCTTCTCTGCCACCTGTCCCACACCCCTTCCGTGGTGCTCCACCCTCACCATTCCTGCCAAATCCTCAAACTCGTTCTCCACTCCACATTAACAAATATAGTGCCTTAGACTTTTGCACAGTACTGTTCCTGTATATCATCTTCCAAGAATCCCAATGATTTTTTTTTGTTGGTGAGAAAGCTTATTACCAGCACAGGCTCAGAAGTATATTGTCAAAGTTATTTGTGTCAGCCGTGAATCAGCATTCATGTCCTTACCTTTGAGTCGGAAGGTTGTGAATTCATGCCCTTCTTGACAGACACCGGCACATTCCAAGGCTGACATTTAAGCAGAAAACCGAGGGGCTTAGCTCAGTCATTAGTGTAGTCTCATGGATGCAATGTTAAAGGGTGGTCTGTCTGTTCTGAACGGTGGATGTAATGAAGGGCAGAGGATTCAGACAGACTCAAAATCAATTTATTATCAAAGTCACCTTATACTACCTTGAGGTTCGTTTTCTTGCAGGCATTTACAAGAAAATAAAGAAATACAAAAGAATGTATGAAAAACTATACATAAACAAAAACTGGCAAAACAACCAATATGTAAAAGAAGACAAGACTTGTTCAGATAATGATAATAAGTCTCTGACTATCGATTCAATTTACGTCTCTTATCCTCTATCAAGTCATCGCTCATCCTCCTTCACTCCAAAGAGAAAAGCCCAAGCTCACTCAGCCTATCAATTCCAATTATTAATTGGCGCTCCACCCACGATGTTTGGATTGCCTCTAAATAGTCATTCTGAACGATACATTTGGGAATGATGTGGTGAACTACTTTAAAATAAGTCTATCCCTTTCCTCCTGATTTTCTGACATCCGTGTGCCTATGTGAGAATCTCTTAAATGTTCCTGATGTATCTGCCTTGACCATCACTCCCAACAGTGCAATCTATGCACCCACCACACTCTATGAAAAATCATACCTCGAACATGCCCCCTTAACTATCCTGCAAACACCTTAAAATACTTCCTGCTAAATGGTATTAGCCGTTTCTGCCCTGGGAGAAAGTCTCCGGCTATCCACTCAATCTATGCCTCTTATCATCCAGTCATACTAGAATACCTCAACTTAGAGTAGTTTCTAACAAACTCCCTGTGGCGAAGCACACACAGTTTTAAAAACAGCTTCTTCCCTTTGCAATCAGATTTCTGAATCATCTGTAAGGGGGTTTCTTCTTTGTATTGGGGTTTCTTCTTTCTTTATGTTACTGCGTGTGTTAATCAAAATGGCTTCTTTGTTTTGTTAAAAGTAGGAATGCTTCTTTGTTATGATAAGTGCTTTCTCTCGCAGTTTGGGTTAAAATTTACTGATAACGAGAATTGTATTCGTTTGTTAACCAATTGGGATGGAGGTTATTCCTTCTTGTGGGTCTGTAAACTAGTGTTGGTGGGCTTTTGGGGAGTCGGCGCGAGGGGGTGAGAGAGAGAGAGGACACGATGCTGTAAGCTGGGCGATGGAACGGACCCTGAGCCAGGGTCCGAGGCCAGGATTTTCAGCGAGGAGAGGAGACGAAGACAGACGTGCCAGGGGTGCTTGGTTGATCACTTTGGGTGGTCCTGAGCTACGAGTAGAGGAGGTTTGAGGGGATCGAATAGTGGCCAGAAGACTTCGTTAATTGAGCTCCAACAGTTGTGCACAAAGTGGTTTGGACTTTGATAAGTTTGGCACCTTTTCTTTATTTTCTTTTCCTTCATATATACTGTATCGTTATTAATCACTTAGTTCTAGTAATATCTATAAAGTGTAGTCATTTAATCGCATATGGTGTACTTGATGCACCATCAATAACTCTCGGAGACGGGAGGCGAACCATAGGCATTTATTAACAGCAAAAGGGAGCACGGCATCTCGGAGATTGAGGGAGGAGCAGTGCCTCCAATCGCCTTTATACAGGGGTCTGTGGGAGGAGTCACAGGAGCAGTCAGCAGAGGGGCATGTCCAGACAGGTATATGTAGTTCACCACAGCACTGGCTGTTATTTGGCAGGGTGGGGATATCACACAGCATCCACACCAGCTGATTACCCATTCTGGCGGGGCCGAAGGCTGCTCCCCCTAGACGGCAGTGAGTTGAGCGAGCCTAAGGCGTGCCAGGGGGCTACACATCCATGAAGACTACCACACTATTTTACTCCCATTTTGCACTAATATTTTTATATATTTCTTATTGTATCTTACAGTAGTTTTTATGCATTGTCCTGTACTGCTGCATACGTAACTGGTAATAAACCTAATTCGGATTCAAAGTTCAAAGCAAACTTACTATCAAAATACATTTATGTTGTAATATATAACCCTGAGATTCATTTTCTTGTGAGCATACTCAGTAAATCTAGGAACAATAACCATAACAGAATCAGTGAAAGACCGCCCAACTTGGGCGTTGAACCAGAGTGCAGAAGACAACAAACTGTGCAAATACTAAAAGAAGGAAATAATAATAATAAATAAATAAGCAATAAGTATTGAGAGCATGGGATGAAGAGTCCTTGAGAGTGAGAAACTTGCAATGATGGAGCAAATAAAGTTGAATGAAATTATCCCCTTTGGATCAGGAGCCTGATGATTGAGGGGTAATAACTGTTCCTGAACTTGTTGGTGTGAGTCCTGAGGCTCCTGTACTTCCTTTCTGATGGCAGCAATAAGAAGAAAGCATGTCCAAGGTGGTGGGGGTCCTTGCTGTTGAAAACTGCTTTCCTGCGACAGCCTTTCATACAGATGTGCTCAATGGTTGGAGGTCTTTATCTGGGATAGACTGGATCATATCCACTACTCTTTGTAGGAATTTCCGTTCAAGGGCACTGGTTTTTCCATACCAGGCTGTGACGCAGCCAGTCAGAATAGTCTCTGCTACACATCTATAGAAGTTTGTCAAAGTTTTAGATGTCATTCTGATTCTTCGCAAACTCCTAAGGAAGCAGAGGCGCTGTTGTGCTTTCTTCATAATAACTGGGCCCAGGACATGTCTTCCAAAATAATAACACTCCCTTTTTTAATAAATTAGTTACAATGGGAAATATTTTTATGCTCCACTTGAAATCAGTAATTGAGTTTATATTTTTTTTGTTAATGTAAAGACATACAAGTGATGGCACAATAGTGTAGCACTATTACAATACCAGCCATAAGATCGGGGTTCGATTCCCACGACTGTTTGTGAGGACTTTGTACGTTCTCACCATGACCACATGAGTTTCCTCCAGGTGATCCAGTTTCCTCCCACAGTCAAAGATGTACCGGTTAAGGTTAGTAATTTCTTGTTTTGTAACAGAATTACAGTGCAATACATTAACAAAAATCCATATATATATATCTATTTATTATTGTAATTGATGCTATTTTTTATTTGCTGTACTCCTGCTGCAAAACGATAAATTTTCACGACATATGTCAGTGATATTAAACGTTATTCTGGCTCGATATGTTGGTGCTGGAAGCATGGTGACACTTGCTGGCTGCCCCACCACAATCCTCGCTGATTCGGTTTGATGCAAACAACACAGTTCACTGTATGTTTTGATGTACGTATGACAAATAAAGTAAATCTTTAAACTTTATACAAAGTATCTAATTCATTGTGGTCTATATTCAATATTTCACTTTGAAACACATTGTTCATTTAATATGATTAAATTAAATAAAGTAACAGTGAATGTAAAAATTCCCACTGGCATTGAATTGAACCCAAGCCAAGTGTAAAATACTTGTTGTAAAATCTATCGCATACACACATCATATAGATTTGTTGGAAAAACTAGGTCCTATTATCTAGTGATAATGGATGCATTACCACAACAGCGTGAGCTATTTTGCCAAATTCATGAGCGCGATCTTTCTATCTTGTCAAACTGAATTGATTTCTCCACATTTAAAACACTGAAATAATCTATAATAACATCTTCTCCACACCCACCTGCTAAGCTGCAACATCTCCCTTCAGCCTTTGCTGAACACTGAAGGGCGACATGGTATGGTACTGGTTGGCACAACACTTTACAGCACAGGCAGCCTGGGTTCAATTCCCACTATCACTTGCAAGGAGTTTGTACGTTCTCCCTGTGACCGCATGGGTTTCCTCCGGGTGCTCTGGTTTCCTCCCACAATCCAAAGATGTACCGATTGGTAGGTTAATTGGTCATTGTAAATTGTCCTGTGATTAAGTCGGATTAAATCAGGGGTCGTTGGGTGGCACGGATCAAAGGACTGGAAAAGCCTGTTCCATGCTGTATCGCAATAAATTAATAAATAAGCATACTAGTCAAGTCACTTTTTATTGTCATTTCGACCATAGCTGCTGGTACAGTACACAGTAAAAACGAAGCAATGTTTTTCAGGACCATGGTGCTATATGAAACAGTACAAAAACTACACTGAACTACCTGAAAACAACACAGAAAAAACTACACTAGACTACAGACCTACCCAGGACTGCATAAAGTGCACAAAATAGTGCAGGCATTACAATAAATAATAAACAAGACAATAGGCACAGTAGAGGGCAGTAAGTTGGTGTCAGTCCAGACTCTGGGTATTGAGGAGTCTGATAGCTTGGGGGAAGAAGCTGTTACATAGTCTGGTCGTGATAGCCCGAATGTTTCGGGTGCCTTTTCCTAGGTGGCAGGAGGGAGAAGAGTTTGTATGAGGGGTGTGTGGGGTCCTTCATAATGCTGTTTGCTTTGTGGATGCAGCGTGTAGGGTAAATGTCCGTGATGGCGGGAAGAGAGACCCCGATGATCTTCTCAGCTGACCTCACTATCAGCTGCAGGGTTTTGCAATCTGAGATGGTGCAATTTCCGAACCAGGCAGTGATGCAGCTGCTCAGGATGCTCTCAATACAACCCCTGTAGAATGTAAACACGAGGAAATCTGCAGATGCTAGAAATTCAGACAACGCACACAAAATGCTGGTGGGACACAGCAGGCCAGGCAGCATCTATAGGGAGAAGCACTGTCGATGTTTCAGGCTGTGTTCTACCAGCATTTTGTGTGCCCTGTAGAATGTGATGAGGATGGGGGGTGGGAGATGGACTTTCCTCAGCCTTCACAGAAAGTAGAGACGCTGCTGGGCTTTCTTTGCTATGGAATTGGTGTTGAGGGACCAGGTGAGATTCTCCGCCAGGTTATATTACATTAAGCATTATATGAAGCATTATCTGACAGTGTGAGATAATATATTAGTAAGTGGACTGTGGAATTTAAATATAATGATCTCAGCTAATGTCCTTGTCATCAGTATTTGCAACTCTATAAGAGGAAAACAAAATAACAGTCAAAGAAAATGAGATTTCTTGAAAAGATTTAACTACTACCTGCGAAATAAACCTGACTGAAAATTGACAGGTGAATTTCCCAGAGTTAATAAGATTAAACAGCCATTCATTTACTTCAGCTACATAACAGAGTTGAGCTCATTTTAGACTTATTTAGTAAATGAGACCATAAGCTACAGGAGCAGAATTAGGCCATTTGGCCCATTGACTCTCCTCTCCCATTCGATCATGGCTGATTTATTATCCCTCTCCACTCTATTATTCTGGCCTCTTCCTCCTTCTTTTCCAGTCCTGATGAAGGGTCTCGACCCAAATTATCAATGACGTGTCACTTGCCACAGATGCTGCCTGGGTTGCTGAGTTCCACATGCATTTTGTGTGTGTTGTTTTGGATTTGCAGAATCTTTTGTGCCTAACAACTTCCACTTTAAATATTCCCAATGACCTGTTCTCCAGAGCCACCTGTAGCAATGAATTGCACAGATTCACCACCCTCTGGCTAATGAAGTTCTTCCTCATCTCTGTTCTAAAGGGGCATCCTTGTATTCAGAGGCTGGGCCCTCTGGTTCTAGACTCTCCCATTAAATGCAGAGGCTCAGTAGGGCTTCAACTCAGGTTACAATGGCTTGGGAACTTCCTGAACAGGAGAGAGGGCTGGGGCTCCAGCTATGTCCTGGGGTTTTGTCCCTGGACTCCTGATATGAATAAAACTAGAATGGGTCAACAGAGTACAGGTGTAAGAAACTTAGAAGGGTTCAGGGAGAGACTTCATGATTTTTATAAATGACCTGGATGAGGATGTGGAGGAATGGGTTAATAAGTTTGCTGATGACACAAAGGTTGGGGGTGTTGTGGATAGTGTGGAGGGCTGTCAGAGGTTACAGTGGGACATTGATGGGATATAAAACTGGGCTGAGAAGTGACAAATGGAGTTCAACCCAGGTAAGTGTGAGGTGGTTCATTTTGGTAGGTCAAATATGATGGCAGAATATAATATTAATGGTAAGACTCTTAGCAGTGTGGAGGATCAGAGGGATCTTGGGGTCCGAGTCCATAGGACACTCAAAGCAGCTGCGCAGGTTGACTCTGTGGTTAAGAAGGCATACGGTGTATTGGCCTTCATCAATTGTGGAATGGAATTTAGAAGCCGAGAGGTAATGTTGCAGCGATATAGGACCCTGGTCAAATCCCACTTGGAGTACTGTGCTCAGTTCTGGTCGCCTCACTACAGGAAGGATGTCAAAGCCATAGAAAGGGTTCAGAGGAGATTTACAAGGATGTTGCCTGGATTAGGGAGCATGACTTATGAGAATAGGTTGAGTGAACTCGGCCTTTTCTCCTTGGAGTGACAGAGGACCGAAGGGCCTGTATTGTGCTGTAGGTTTTCTATGTTTCTATGTCTGTTTTCACCCTGAGAGTTGCATGTACTGGAATGCAATGCTGGAAGGTGTGGTGGAGGCAGACTCTCTGATACATTTCAGAGATGTCTACATAACCACTTGAATTGCCTAGACTTTGGGATTAATTAAACTTTGAGATATAGGAGCAGAAATAGGCCTTTTGGCCCATTGAGTCTGCTATGCCATTTCGTCATGTCTGATTTATTATCCCTCTCAACTTGATTTTGCTACCTTTCCCCATAACCTTTGACACCCTGGCTAATCAAGAACCTATCAACCTCCACTTTAAAGACCCCAAACAGCTTGGCCTCCACAGCCATCTGTGGCAATGAATTCCACAGGCCCACCACCCACTGGCTAAAGAAATGATTCCTCATCTCTGTTCTAAAAGGACATCCTTGTATTCTGAGTCTGTGCCCTCGGGTGCTGGAATCACCAACTATGATAAACATCCTCCCTATGTCTACTCTATTAGGCCTTTCAGTGGTCAGGAGGCTTCAATGAGATCCCCCCTCATTCTTCTGAGCACCAGCGAGTACAGGCAAGTCACTCAACCATGAAAGATAAGTGTGACTGCAGGTATCCCAACATTTCTGAAAAGTCTTGTGTTTTTTTCACTAGTTTCTGGTATGATAATAAGTATTTTCCAATGGTAAAATACCAAAATTGTCTCCTGGAATTTGACTAGAAGAGTTGTCAGGAGTGAAATAAAGAAAGCATGAGCTTGTATTTATACGCTCAGTGGCCATTTTCATAGGCACACCTGTACACCTGCTTGTTAATGCAAATATCTAACCGGCCAATCATGTGGCAGCAACTCAATGCTTAAAAGCATGCAGGCATGGTCAAGAGGTTCAGTTCAGAAAAGGGATGAAATGTGACCTAAGTGACTTTGATCATGGAATGATTGTTGGTGTCAGATGGGGTGGTTTGAGTATCTCAGAAATTGCTGATTTCCTCGGATTTTCACCCACAATAGTCTTTAGAGTTTACAGAGAACGGTATAAAAAAACAAAAAACAAAATCTAGTGAGTGACAGTTCTGTGGGTGAAAATACCTTGTTAATGAAGAGAGGTCAGAGGAGAATGGCCAGACTGGTTCAAGTTGACACGAAGGTGACAGTAACTCAGATAACCATATGTTACAACAGTGGTGTCCAGAAGAGCATCTCTGGATGCACAACACGTCAAACCTGGAAGTGGACAGGCTACAGCAGCAGAAGACACACCGAGTTCCAAGCTGTACCTAATAAAGTGGCACTGAGTGTAGATTCAACAATAGTTGGATCAATGAATTTAAAGGATATTATATATTAGTTTTATTGAGTTGTTGGATCAAACTGTGGAGATAAACTTTAAGAAGACTCTTCCCCCCCCCCCCCCATGGCTGACATACTGTATTTGTAACCAGCAATGACTGTGTTCACAGAAAACTTTAATTGAAATGTAAATGTCATTTTCTTGTGTATAAATAATGAAATGGAATAGAGGAATAATACATCACATTACGAATAAATGTTCTTGAGGTTCAAAGTGCATTGTTGGAAAATAATTATAAAGCAGTTCTGTGTGAAATAGATGACAGCTTTCTGTGACTTAAAAGCCACCATCTCGATGTAATGGTGTAATTGCTTTGAACTTCAAAATCATAATTGTTATCAAAAATAATCCTGGGGAAAGGCTAATATAAGGTGAGCAGACTATTATATGAGCTCTAATACACTCGATTCCACAGGCAGCAAATGCAGCCTTTCAATCTCCTAGTGCTTTTAGTGTCAATCAGAGAGCACTCAGTCATTTCTGAGCATCAGGACTGCAGTATTGATTTTTCCACCGACTGAAACAGCCGTATAAGCATAAATTTTGCATGAGGCTTTCACTTTGTAGACGCTCCTTTGGTCAGATGACACATGATGTGAACATGAAAACTGTATAATAACCATGCATGGTCAACCTAGGGGCTTTAAAGCATGATTTCCCACAACTGTGAAGGACAAAGGCTTGCTGTTTGAATTCGGCAGCCAGAATGTGGTAGAAACAAATATCACTTCCATTTTAGCAAGCCTGCCTTTGGTCTTTTACTCTGTAAACTGCGGCTAATATTGGCAGCAGATAGAAATCAGCTTTACTGAATTAAAGCTGATATAATCAATAGTCAAACATCAAAACATATATCATTTGAACCTGTTTCTGTAGTGGTTAGATTTCTTTTCAAGTCAACCCTTGGGACTAAATATTGCTATTTGATAAGATCTTGTATCAGAAAAGAAAAGCTTATCCCAGAGATTTCACTGTGTGATTGCAAAGGTGGTGAAGATTTTGCTGAAGTCCATTCCCAATTGTTTCAGTTTCACCGCTGTGTATTAAATATTGTTCAACACATCAGCTATTAAATTTGTGAATGTTTGTCTCTGAACACTAGATTTGAAACTCTCCAACTTGCTTCCTGTCAAGATCATCATTACGTGCTGTGTTGTATGATGTGGGCAATCATAGCCTTTCCATAATTACTCTTGGCAAATTTTTCTACAGAAGCGGTCTGCCATTGCATTCTTCTGGGTAGTGTCTTTGCAGGACCATCCAGATCATGCTCTCTTTTTGCTGCTGCCTTCAGGAAGAAAGTACATCATCATCATGTGCCATGTCGTATGACGTGGACAATGATGACTTGAAAAGGGTTTCTTTCAAGTCAACCCTTGGGACTAAATACCCGAGCCATTATCAATAATTTAGATTATCTGTCTGGTGTCAGTGATTGCATAACTAGGACTTGTGGTATACACCATCTGCTCATACAACCATCCACCACCTGCTCCCATGGCTTCACATGACCCTGATCGGGAGTGGTGGGGGTGGGGGGGGGGAGCTAAGCAGTTGCTACGCCCTGCCTACAGGCTAACAGAGAGAAGGGGTGCCTTCCACCTCCTTTGGTAGAGACATATCTCCATCCCGCCACCCCTCTGTCAAGATAAGGATAAATGAAAGAGGAGGTTGATAGATACTTGAGTAACAAAGCTGTCAAATGATACAGGAGAAGACAGGAGAACGGGGTTGAGAGGAAGTAATAAATCAGCCATGCTTGAATGGTGGAAGAATTCATTGTATGTTCTAATTCTGCTCCTGTGTCTTGTGGTGTAAATGCCCATTATCCAAGTCATAAACTGAACTGAACTGATTCCACAACCAGCAGACTCATTTTCAAGGACTCCACAACTCATTTTCTCAGTATTTTGTT